>NW_022196911.1:42244403-42256389 GCF_008632895.1 Mastomys coucha | reverse complement strand
CACACACACACACACACACATACAGGTTTTTGCCTTCAGAGAAGATTCTTTGAATTGTTCATTACCTTCAAACTATGAGAAATTTGGCTGAGACACTGTCTTAATTAGGGTTTTATCTTTGTGAACAGACACCATGACTATGACAACTCTTATAAAGGAAACCACTTAATTGGGGCTAGCTTACAGTTTCAATTTATTCCATCATGATGGGCAACATGGAAGCATGAAGCCAGATATGGTGCTAGAGAAGAAGCTGAAAGTTCTACAACTTGATCTGCAGGCAGCAGAAGGAGGCTACACTAGGCAGAGCTTGAGCATAGGAGACATCAAAGCCTGTGCCCACAATGACACTTCCTCCAAGAAGATCACACCTGCTTTAACAGACCACCTCTTCTAGTTGTGCTACTCTCTTTAGCCAAGCGTTTAAACACATAAATCTATGGGGGCCATTCCTATAAACAAAATAGACACGCTCCCCAATTACTATATTATAGTATGTTAAGTATCCCCCTAGATCCCTATTGAAGGTACCAAGAGAGAGTAAAGAGAGAAAAATTAAACTACCAGGGAATAATTGACATGGTAACATGAAGTTTTGTGTGAAATGTTGACATTGGAGGCAAAATAGTTATGTTTGTCTATAAAGGAGGTTTTTAGCATCCAGCATGACTATACAGTGGGACTTGAAATCTATGACACAGGACTGAAATAAATATCAATCCATACCAGTATCTAGACCCCTGTGTGGCTCATTTTTAGCATTTCCTAAGTAACACTCAGACTCATGCTATGCACTCTTTCCAGATATTCTCTTTCTTCCTGCTGGCCTGTAGGTTAGTCAACAGCTACTTTTGTTCCAGGTGTCCATAATACAGAAATTGTTCTTGGCTCTTCTCCATGTCCCGTGCCTAAACCCAACTACCAGTCTCCATTAATATTAAAATTGTCTTTTTCTAACTTTGCTCCAGGCCAAGCTACCATCATTTCTCATCCAAGCTGCTAAATTGTCTCCATCCTGGCTTTCAATATTAGATTAATACCCACAAGCTGGTTAGAGTGATCACATTTGCAACCTTTGAATATTGTGTCTCCTAAAGGTTTAAATATAAAGGTTTTGTCAAAGTGAGCCTATAGATAGGTCCTTAGGTCACTCAGGGACATGCTCTTAAAGGGGAATTATGGAAACTAAACATTTCTTTTCTTGTTTTGAGATGCAAATGTTCATTCTCCATATCAGCTGCTACCAAATTCTGCCTTTCCATCAGTGGCCCAAACCAGTGTGGCTGCTACATCATAAATGTGAGCTACCTAGTTGTGAGTAGAACATACCATTTTTCTTCAGAGGTGGCCATATGTGAGGCATGTTGTTGGTAACACAAAACTAACACAATGGTTATTCAAAAATGAGTAGGAGGGGATTTCTTAAATAATTCTCAAGATACCATCCATAAAAGAGCAACAAATGAATTTCCTTACATCAAAATTCATCAGAGGCAGTGTGGGCAATGTTAACACATTGCCATCTCCCTCAATCATGAGTTTCTACCACAGCGGCCTTTCTCTGTGACTTAAATTCACAAAAGTCCTTTATATTTTGGGGTCAATGCATATGCACCAAAAGTCTTCCCCTCTGGTTTATCTAACCAGTGCACACTCATCACTTAAATGGCAAAAATTCTCTTCTTCAGAAAGGTCTATCCTACAAAGAAGTCAGATTAACCCTGTTTACACTTAATATCATCCTATACATGAGAAATCCTAAAATTAAGAACAGGTAAACACCTGTTAGCAAAGTAGTAGAATACAAACCCAGCATAGAAAATTTCAAATCTCTTGTTATATGTCAAAAGTGAACAAGTTTTAAAGAGAAACCAAGAAAAATATTTCATTCACAATAGCTTTAAAAATTCTTAGGAATAAACTTGCAGAAAAAAATGAAAGACCTCTATAAGAAAATTTATAAAAAATACAGAGGAAAAAAATGTCAAGTCATTAGAAAATAGAATATCCTTTCAAATTCATTGATCAGACAGATTACTACAGTGAAGATGGCCATATTATGAAAAGTATTCTGCAGATTCAATGTAATCCTCATAAAAATTCCAATGATACTCTTTACGTAAGTACAAAAGGAAATCCCCAAATGTATAGGGAAATACAGAAAATTATTTGGAAAGCCAAACAATTTTGATTTTAACTCATGCTACAGGCCATAGTAACAACAACAACAAAAACAAAATCACATTACTGACACACACAAAAAAAAGATATTGATTATTGGGATAAAATAGAAAATGCAGAATTAACTACACAGAGTTAAAGCCCCCACAGGTTTTTCAAAAGCATCAAAAATACACAAGGAAGAATACACAATGTCTTCAACAAATGGTATTTAGAAAGCAAAGCTGAGTAGGTCTATATAGAAGCATGAAGCAAGACTCTTATTTCTCATCCCATACAAAAAGAATTTCAAAATTGATCTAAGACTTTTATGTAAGAACTGAAATTTTGAACTTAGAAGAAAATATAGGAAATACACTCTAAAATAAAGGCATAGGAAAAGACTTTCCATAAAAGACTCCAGAAATGCAAAAAATAATGCCAAGAATTCAAAATATCTGTTCTGCATAACACAGGAAACACATCAATTGAAGAGTAAGCCTATAGATGAAATCTTACTGGCTATACATCTGACAGAGGATCAATATATAAAATATATAAAGAACTGTAAAGGAAAACACTCTTAAGAATGAGAATGGCCTCCGTAGGCTCATATATTTAAACAACTTAGTTCCTAGTTGGTAGAACTGTTCTAGAAGGATTGGAAGGTATAGTCTTCTTGAAGTAGACGTGTTACCTGGAGCCAGCCTTCTGGTTTCAATGGATGCACAGCATTCCCAGTGTGCCTGTCTGCCACATGGTTGTAGATCAAGATGTGAACACTCAGTTCCTTTGATCTACTACCATGAACTCTAACCCTCTGAGTCTATAAGCCCAATTAAATAATTTGTTAATAGGTTGCTTTAGTTACAGAGTTTTGTTACAGCAATTGGAAAGTAATTAAAATACCATGAAGATAGCAAACAATGCAGTCAATAAATGAGGTAGTAAAATGAATGGGCCATTCTCAAAAGATGAATTACGGATGTAAAAAAATACTCAATATTTTTAACAATCAAAGAAATTCAAATTAAAACTACATTGATTTCTTTTCACCTCATTCATTAAACAAGCAAACAACAAATACTGGTAAGGATATGGGAAAAGGGAAGCTCTTAAATATTACTAACAGGAATGTAAATTGGTCTAGGTACTATGAAAATCAGTATGGTGGCTGATAATACTTTCCTTGGGGGAAAAGTGGATGGGAAAGAGAGGTTCAGGAGAACCTACTAAAACATACTTTGTTTAAAAATCTCATGTACATTGTGTGCTACTCTTAAATATTAAAAAGAAGGAAAGAAAAGAAATATAGAGGTTCTTGAAAAAACACCTGTGGTTACAATTATGTAGCTATACCAGTTTTTGGTATATAGGTCAAGGACTTACACCACAGAAATACTCTCCTATCCATTCACTGCTACACTGTTCACAGTAGCCAAGATATGGGATCATCCTAGGTAGGTACCCATCAACAGATGAATAGATCAAGAAAATGTGGCATCTTATACAATTCTGCCAATAATAAATTTTTTTGCTACTTTCTGGAAAATAGATGGAACCAGAGATCATCATACTATACAAAATAAGTCTAATCCCAAAAAATTATATTTCTTTTCATTTGTGGGATCTAAAGTTTGTATAGTTATGTAAAACTGTGTGTTTGTGTATGTGTAAACATACATACATATATAGTCACAAAGAAGAATAGAAGAGTGACTAGCAATTGGGGACAGGGGAGGTGAAGGAATCTAAGGAGAAGGGTGAGTACAGTCAGAGCATTAGATATACTTGAAATAACAGTCTTTGTGAGACACGCACAATACTCTGTATGATTATATACCAATAAAAAATAATGGAGGAAAAGGCCTCCCCCAAAAGCCTGAGTAAAGTTAGGTCTCTCCATGAGCCCTCAATGCAATGTCTCCTCTGCATTCTCCATTCATTTCACACAATGCAGTTGCAAATGCATTATTTATAGAGATCTAAATTTAGTACTCTTCCCCCGAGTAGACTTGTGAGCTCCTGAGGATCAAAGGCCACCTGCTTAACACTTGGCACAGCACTTTGAACCTCAAAGATGCTGTGAGAATATTAGTAGAATAGATTGAAAGATGAGTCATGTTACTGGCCAGCAGTAACGTTAAGGAATAGGTTACCTGGAATATGAAGTTAGAAATAGATGGGAGGAGATAGGAGATAGGATGGCCAACATTATACCTACCCACGAGGAAGGTACCTTAAAACATTAGACAGGAGCCTTTACTCAGCCTTCTTGAACTTTTAATGAATGCCTTGTTCCCACCAACAGGTAGAATAAGTCAGGCAAAACCACACCCTCAAGTACGTCAGCATGTCAGTCCAATCAGCGACTTCCTTTTTTCTCTGCGGAGGTGGAGCTTCCGAATATAACTGGAACCAGGTTGGAGGCGTGGCAAATAGCAGGAGATGGGCAGAGAGTTGTGGCTATGAGAGGCAGGCCTCAAACCAGGAGGGTAACAGAGTCGCTTGATACCACATGTTGCATATGTGCTTCAGAACCTACAGAAGTTTTCAGGAATTCTTTTACCTTTATCTTATCAAGACTCTGGGGTAGAGATTTGTGCTGTGGCTTCTGGTTACCCATAGGCTAGGCGGTTTAAATATTATTTGTATCCCTAAAGTTCCTTGCACTGAATTAGGTGGTGGACAAATATTTGTTGAATAAATGTCTATAATGCTACTACCTCCCCATTGCTCTTGTTCCCATCTTCAAATGATCATATTACTCAGTGCTTAATGGCTTGCCTTTGTAAAACTCAGTTACTGTCAGACTTCTGTTGGTTGCTTCATTTATTGACAATGGTTACTCTCTGTTGATTCTTAATTTGGTTTGCACATTCATATATTCAACAAATATTTATTGATAGCCTAATGGATGCCAGGGATTTACTGGGTACTAGAAGAACTGACTGTCTCCTTGTTACATTGACATGTGACTGTGATGCTTGGAAGGAATTCTTGAAAGAGAACAGTTCGTCAGCAGCAAGTGATAACAGAAACTAAGATGCACCCAAATTTGGGCACATAGCAGAGGAGCTGAACTAGAAAGCTGTGCTGGAGGAACTGGACTGTTTCCAGCTTATTTTGAGCAAATGAGTCAGAGGATAACTTCATTATTTGATACTAGAAAGACATTGCAAAACAACAGAAATCTGTCTAAGCATAGTTATAAAAAAAATACCCTGGGCAAAATAGAAAGTGTTGTTTTTAAATATTTGATTTTTAAGTGATATCTACATAAAGTATCTACTAAATAATGATGATGTCACAAACATATGGTATATACTGAAGAAAAACTTATGTATAATCACTTAGAAAAGAGCTAATGACAACTCTAGTTGCAACCATACTGTTTTCTTTTCTAGAACATAACAAGATTTTGTATTGTTTCAGGTTTAATTATGAGACTATATTGTATGATAGCTACTTAAAAGGAGTCAATAGTTTCTGACTTACTTGATTTTTTTGTCTGCTAACCAGGGAAGAAGAATCATGTTTAAAGGAGCTCAGATAAGGTACCATCTATATGAGTCCCCAGAGATAATTCTTCTGGTATATATAATAATATGAAAAAGTTGGGTAAAGGGAAATTTTCTACCACAGTCAAGCAAAGAATGGAATCACTTGTCTTTGGCATAATACCATGCTCACCTGCATAGGGGCAGATGTTTCTACAAGGAATCCTTTCCGAAATCCTAGAGCTTAGGACTTGCCAACCTAATATAATAAAAGACCCACTTTCTTTTAGCTTCATTTGCAGAAGTGCCCTGAAGAGTGTTCACTGTTCCTATCTACCACACATCCAGACTAGTTTACTAACACCTGATGTTAATAAAAAACCTTGACACAATTACCAAACCAGTGCTGATAGGTTGTTGTTAACTAAAACTCCGCCTTTACTCAGCTTAATTCTTGTCCAGTGTCCCTCTTTCCTCTTCAGAATCCCATCAAGAACATCCTAATGCCTCTGGTTCCCACATCTCCCTAGTCTCTTACTGGCTGTTGACAGTTTCTCAGACATTTTGCTTTGGTGACCTTGAGAATTGTGAGAGGTACAAGTCAGACATTTTATGAAATGGGCTTTAACAGATACTTGCCTCGTGAGTAGAGGAAGTCATGGATTTGAATAAAAGGACCACTGTTGAGTTTGTGTGCTGTTTTTCTTACAGTATGTCCATGATGCCTGCTCTCAATATGATTTATTGCTGTTGATGTTCTTGACCTTGCTCACTTGGCTGATACAGTGTTTATCAGTCTTCTTAGCTCTGAAGAAATCTTTTTACCTCCCTTCTATATGCTTTACTTTCAAAGGAAAGCATTACGCTCAGTCTGTCTTAAGGAGATTTTTTTTTATCTATGTAAGTTATCTGCAATTCATCTACATGGGACATTTTAGAACTCTTGATACTTAGCCATTCATTTGTATATAGTTGTATAGGTGCATGAATATTTATTCTACATTCAGAATTATAATCCAATATGACCTTATTTTATTCCTTATGTTGTTTTAATTTGGTCAGTGCTTTTCAGTGTTCCATGTCTCTTTGGAAGGCTCCCATTATGAAGGTGTTTTGGATTTTGATAGTGTTTGAAGATATCCCTTCAGGCATGACTATTGCTATAGGCCCAGCTTATAGATTGCTTCCTTCTGTGTTAGAATCAGCAGTTTCTCTAAAGTAGTGGTTCTCAGCCTGTGGGTGAAGATGCCCTTGATAACCACATATCAGATATCCTTCATATCAGATATTTACATTATGATTCATAAGAATAGCAAAATTAGAGTTATGAAGTAACGATGAAATAATTTTACAGTTATGAGTCACCACAACATTATAAACTGTGTTAAAGGGTCACGGTGTCAGAAAGGTTAAGAACCACTGCTCCAAGTTGTTCTACTAAGGTAGTTTTCTGTTACCTTCTTTACTGTGCCAGAATGGTTTTGTACATACTTTTTTTCTTTCACTATATTGCATAGCCTTGAACCTCACTTCATAGATGTAGAAGCTGAGACCCAAATTGAAGTGGGTGACCCAAAGCTACACAATTATTGAAGAATGGAGATATGACTCAAGTCCAAATCTGTCCCACTCTGAATCTAATACTCTACCATTGTTCCATAAAGCCAGCATCCTGTGACACCTACTTAGCATTAGACAAAAGCAGTTGTGATTCCTCTTGCCTTTGTCTGAGGAAGAAAAATCAGAAAGCCATCCTGGCTCTCCTGGGGAGGAACCTCCCCAGTATGACAGGAGCTGGTCCCTTTCCTCTGAACTTCAGAGAGCCCTCCTGTCGTATGCCAGTTGTTTATGCGCTATCTTGTGTTTTCTCTGTTACGATTTCCAGAACAGATTGCTAGCTCCTCACCAGGCAAGGAAAATAGACCACAGTACAAGATTATCCAGATAAGAAACACCAGGCTACTACATCCTGTCAAAACAGACTGTGGTGATCTGGGTTTGATTTAGTGCAAATATTAAAATCTGTGTGTCTCCTACCATGAGAGCCTAAGTCTCCACTGAATCGATACCACATTGTTATTATAGTTATTTGGCATTCACTAGGTCTCCTTCTGGGCCAGGAACTTCTCAAAAATAAAGGTTATTCATGTTCCCCACTCTCCCGAGCCTGGTACAGGATCTGTCACGAGCCAGGCATCAAATTCATATACAGAGAATATGTAAGTTTCTGGTAGCTAGACTAGTGACTGCCTGCTGTTTACTTGCACACAATTTTCACTGACTTTTCTCCTAAGATGGGCATGGTATAAGGTGTTCCTACAAACACAAACCAACAGCTATGAGAACTCACCCTTGCTTTCTTGCTAAAAAGTCTTAAGAAGGAATGAAGTAATGTGGTCATTGAGAAGAGAATAAGCAATAACAGATGAAGAACCAGTCACAACTAACCTCTATGATGTAGGTAACAATAGGAAGCTGAAATGGCAAAGCTTGTAGACTTTCAATAAGAGCAAAAGAGATATGAGCCAAATACGGACCAAAGCCCTGGTGAGACTAGGTAGGAGGATTGTTTATATGTTTAGAAGTTGGAGTGTAGAACAGGGTGACTTATGTCTTAGACATACAAATAGATGAAAAGCCAGTGGAGAAACTCACTGTGCATGCTGGAGAAGAGCCCAAAAGAAGACTGGATAAAGAAGACCACTTAGGCAGTCATGAGTCCTTAGATCCCACTCTAGGGAACCCAGCAAGACAAGCTCCTCCCCTTCACCTATTCAAAGGCAAAACATTTTCTTTACTTTCTAGAAAATAGTTCAAATCATAGGATCTCTGGCCTCTGGGATACCCACCAAAGTTGGAATCAAGAGTGAGGTGGGAAAAATCAGAGGGTTTAATTGAAAATCTGTTTCATATAAGACAAAGGCCCAACTTCCTTTCCCTCTGATATCCACATCTAGAGCAGGGGATATCCCTTGTGATCCTGGGTCTCAGCTGGTTGCCTGTGTTCCCATCCACCTGTGTACAGTATCAGCAGCTGGAACATCTGTAGTACCTGATGTCCTTCAGGTAAAATGAGGGCTGACCATTGAGTTATTCTAGCAAATTAGTTAAGAGCTGCCCTCTCACTAAGTCAGATCACCTCTTTGGCTCCAGACAAAGTTTCAATCAAGACATTGTCTGCATACCTTCTCATACAACAAGGCTATAATACATTGCTGCAGGCCGGCTGATCTGGGCCTCCTTCAACCCTTGGGAGAAACGGGGGTCCTAGTCAGGTCGACAAGGTGTAGGCGAAGAAATAATGACAGAGATGACACATGAAGTACAGGATCTGAATGTATTTCTTAAAAATGGCATCAGACTTTTACAGTCATTGCAAAAGAGAGATGGTAAATCTGGCAGCTCAATAGTTGAGGTCCATCTGAGTCCATCTAAAACATACTGGGTCTAAAGCAGCAGCTATCTCCTCTAGACTGGTGCTACATCCCCCGGCCCAAGTGCTCTGGGCCCGGGGGACTGCGGGTTGCATGAATCTGAGTCCTAGCCCATCTAAGTTCTAGTGCAAGTCCTAGTGTGAGTCCATAGTGCTAGTCCTGCATGCGAGTCCAAGTCCTAGTCCTCGTACAAAGTGACAAGCAGGCTTAAGTAGCATACAGCAAGCAGGGCAGATGACAAGTGTCACGTAGGCAGGTGACAGTCACATCAAGGTCAGTGATCTTACTAACCAAGATCACATATCTAGTTGTGAATCAGGTGGAAGAGCAATGGTGCCCCTCCCCGCTGGGGCTAATTTGGTATTCCTATTCTAATTCTCTGGTTTTGCTGGAGGCAAGGACTAGGGTGTTCTGACCTAACACTTCTAGCTAATGTCCTTGAGTGGAAGCCCTTCGATTACTCTCTAGTATGTAAAACAATTCTAACTATTGTGAACTATCTATTGCCCTAAGGAATGTGCTTGACCTTTGTTGCTAGCTCTGGCAAGGCAGATTCCTTGAGAGAAATTCCAAGTTATGGACAGCTTGGTATTAAACTAGGATAGGTTGGTAACATTGTGTTGGTCAGGAAACAATACCCAATCTTAGCCTTTTACGAATCATTTCTTGGGGTACCTTTATGCCTAAATATGAGGGCGTGTTGATGATTGGAAAGACTGATCTGGAACATGTCTGAGTTAGGAGATACCAACGACTGTCTGAATATCCAGGAGGCACAGAACTCCTTTTGGATCCTTATTGCCTCTTATCCTTAATCAGGATTTTATCCCCGATATTTTGGATGTGACTGGAGTAGACGAGTGTGTGTGGCAACACATCCCAATACTTCCCAAACAGTTCCACCAACTAGAGACCAAACATTTAAACACATGGTTTATGGGGGCCATTCTCATTCTAACCACCACAGATATGTAGATACATCCCTTACATCCCTTGGCTCAGCTGTGAAGAACACATACATAATCACAGTCCAAACTAAGAATAGTGCTTTACTCAAAGCTAAGTAGAGCCCATACCACTGGAGAAAGTAAGTGAATAACATCTAAAGTTGATAGCCCTGGAGATAGCAGAAAAGGACATGGTGGGCTACTGGGTGCAAAATCCCTGAGGAAACCTGCAGCTGTATTGAAAGCCCTTGCAGGAATGAAAAGACCTGAATTGCTGCTCTTTGCTGTTAAGTCTTGCAGATGTGACATTTACCTGCTCTGTTTCAATATAAGAATAAATAATATATTTTTAAACAGATACAATAATTTTAAATGTCAGCAGGATGGAGCCATTTGGTGTCGAAATGGCCTCTTGCATTCTGTAGTCACCAGAGGACGGGATGGAGTGAATAATGTTCATGCCAGTGACCCCAAGACATCAAGAAAAGATTACACTGTATTCTATGAGTCTGCTTGAGCAAACTGGAGATATGGGGAACTCTTCTCCATCAAAGTATCTATGTGTTACAAATTCCAGCACAAACTATGGTCTTTGGCATCCATTCCATACCTTGAAGTCTATACCCCACATCCAGAAAAGCAGGTTGATTGGCTACAGTCTGACTCCCTGCTCTTGCCTACCAGATGAGTCTGCAGATTGCTTTATGCCAATCCATCTGAGTCCCGGTACCTTTCCTTGGATTCCTTGTCCTCCGAGGTCACCTTCAGGTCAGCTTGAGGGTAACACTAGTGAATGGGCCAGTGCAGGGAACACAAAGAAGCAGAAAGGGCAAACGGGCTTGTAATGCAACTCCTCATTTGTTCTGATACATCAGAGGTCTTGTAACTGGCATTTTCCTGATTTCGGTCAGAAGCAGTCAGAGAGCAAAGTGAATTTCACAGGGACCCAGTTTCCATGTGAGGCTCTTCCTCTTTGTGTGTCTTCTCATGCCCTTTCCCCCGTAGCCTTTCTATTACGAGTAAACTGGAAGGTCATAAGAAAAAGCATTAGGAAGGAATGAAGCTCTTTGTTTAAACTCTAAAGATTCCATTTTCCCAGATGCCAGCATGTTGAACGATAAAGTATAGTATTTTGAAATGTTGGTAAAAAGAAATGGGTAGGCAAAATGACTCATACTGTAAAAGTATCTATCACCAAGCCTAACCACCTGAGTTTGATCCTTGGAACCCACAGGGTAAGAGGAGAGAACTGATTTGTGTAAGTTGTCTTCTGGACTCCACATGTACACACACATACACATATGAATTAATGAATCACAGGGCCCAGCCCTAGATGTAAAACTATAGACAACTAAGGAATTCTGGAAGCAGGACAATAAGTCTCCCACAGGGAGGACCCCTCAAGTTGGTTATCCAATATCAAATGAACAGCCCTGAAATTATATGTATATATGAATGATTACTGCCATGGTGACATTTTCTTGGCATATAACCATGCTTCCTTGTGCATGTCCTTTTGAAGATTGACTGTATATCAAGATGGCACAGACTTTAACAGTTTCGACCGAGATCATGCATCCCATGAGGTTTAAGATCAGGCTTGTCCTAGAGAAAGTATGTCATCCCCTGTTATGAATTTCATTCTAAAGGGAAAGGGTAGCACAGTGTGAAAGATGGATATGGGGACCTGTGTGATTAAGGGGACAGTCGACAATAGCTTCGATTACTTGGAAGAAAAGAGCCCTAGAAATGAGAAAAGGACAAGTGGACTGGCAGAAGTCTACCTGGGGATGCCATCTCTCCTGGGTTCTTTATGCATGTGTTGTTAGCCTTCTGCAGAGGATTCTCTGACTGGCAGGTTTTCATCCTGCCTTCCTCATGTTCTCTTTGGAAGCTGCATGGTTCCTCTGAAGAAACTGCGAACTAGAAGGGACAGGACTGGGAG
>NW_022196911.1:42238383-42244393 GCF_008632895.1 Mastomys coucha | reverse complement strand
AAAAAAAAAAAAAAAAAAAAAGCTCAGCTATCCCTTATTCAATTGTGTGTGAGACACAAGGAGGGAAATTTGGAGGTCTGTCTCTTTGGAGGAAATCTATGTTGACTGTGTGCCCATCACCAACATTTGGACCTCTAAAGCAAAGATGCTTCATCCAGGACATGCCTAAAGGCATGTCAGCGCCTTGGAGAGTTAATATTACAGTTCCTTCATTCTAGCATTCTGCCACCTTCATGCTCTTCTTCCATTTTCTTATTACAGGGTAATGCCCTATACTTCAAATCTGCCAGGAACGTGACAGTGAACATTCTCAATGACCAGACAAAAGTGCTGACTCAGCTGGTGACAGGTAAGAGAAGAACAAATAGACCAATGATGGGTCCATCTGCACCCAGACAAAGCAAACTTTACAGTCCTGTGAAATACGAGAGGAACCTGAACAAGGCTGTGCTGGCCATTTAGAGTGTAGAGAAAGAAAATTCAGTTTGTACCCTCTGAGTCTACCAAATGATTCTGTCTTATCTATTTACATGTTTAACTTACCAAATGCCAGGACACTTGCTTTTGTGGAAAAGGTGTTTTTAGTAGTTCGTGGCCTCTAAACATGAGCCAGCTGCCTCAATCAAGGAAAAAACCCTCTTAAATTTTGTTCACTTTGAAGAATTTCATATATGTATAGAATGAAGTGTAATCATATATACCCCTCCATTCCACCCCCCAGCTCTCCCCAACACAGCCTTTCCCAACTGAATGTCTTTTTATCTTAATAACCTACTAATTCCAGTTAGTGTTACCCATACATGCACAGGTATGGTGATATTCAGTAGGCTATGAAATGAAAAACTTACTAGTGGCCACATCCTCAACAAAGAATAATTTCCTCTTCCCCTGCAACTATCCACTGTTTGTAGCTCCTTGATAAGGAGTGAGTCCTGAAGATTGTCTACTTCAACTATGCTGGGATTTGGGCTGCTTTGATCTTACATAGTCTTGTGCAAGTAACACAACTGCTAGGTTTGTGAAAGTAATAAACTCGTTAGGACCAGAAGACAGCATTTCACAGCACTACTCCCTCTCTTCCAGCTCTTATGTTATTGTGATCCCATCTTCTGCAAAGACTCTGAGCCTTGGTGGAGCAGGAATTAATACAGATATCTCATTTAGGATTGAGCACTCACTCTTAGCACCTTTTTGACCAATTATGAATCTCTTCACTACTGAGTTTCCATGACAAAAAGAAGGTTCTCTGGCTAAGCGCAAGAGTAGTCTGGGTCTGTGGGCATAAGATAAATGTTTAGAAGGCACGTTGATCACATGACCCTGCATGCTGCAATACTGACCTACCAAGATGTCCCTATGTATGTAGCAATAACTCAACAGTTATGAGGTATCTCACTGCTTTCTGATTGGATGAGGCCTGTTTCCTAGGAAGGAATTTAACACCTGGCATTGTAGTCTGAGCCAAAAGCCCATGTGCATTGGAGGTCATAAGCCTTAAGATGGAACTTGCCATTTTTAGTTTGGGCAAGTGGTCATGCTGTCTTTTTTCAACAGTAGAGGAAAGGCCAGCTGTACTCAACTGAAGAGAGCAGAGGATGTTAATGTGTATGTGTGTGTGTGTGTGTGTGTGTACATGTGTGGTATATTTAAGTAAATGATTGTATGTGTATGTCCATGTATGTATGTACATGTGCCCACATATGTGTATGAAGGGCAGATGTTGACATCAGTTGTCTCTTCCCATCACTCTTCATCTTATTTTTTGAATAGCATCACTCACTGAGGCCAAAGGATACTGGCTGGCCAATTAATAGGAAAATTTTGATTATCTCTACCTACCTCTCTACCCCTCTTCCCCACATCCTGCTATCTCTACGGTTACAGACACAGCTAACATGTCCAGCTTTTTACATGGGACTTAGACATCCAAACTCAGGTCCTCAAGGCCTGCACAGCAGGAGCTTTATTATCTGAGCCATCTCCCTAGCTCCTGTAAAAGGGATTTTTAAGAATAGCTTCATCCTATTTGCTACACTTGCTGTCTTTGATCATAACTCATCTGCAAGCTGCAGATGTGTCCACAGGCTGTGCACTTGTGGTTCTTTTTAGTACAGAAGATCTGTTCCTAACAGCTGTGGGAAATACCCACTAGGTTCTAAGCTTTTAATTCAAACAGTTTAAGCAAGGATTGGTTGCTCTTAAAAATGGCTCTACTAGTAAGCATGGGACTCATAGACAAGGTCATGTGTTGAGCCATGTGATCAATGCACCCTCTTGTTTGTTTATAAGAGGTGACAGACACAGAGGAAGGAGAAGCTGTGGGGCTGAACAGCATTGTTAGACCTCTAGAAGAAAATGCCATTTGAATTCAGGGCTGAAAGAAAAACACCCAGATGGATAGTTTGAGAGGACAGTAACCCAAATACCCCCCAAATATTACTGTTACTAAAATTTCCAGAGCCCTACTAACTGAGTCACAGGGAACAGGTGCCTTCGCATACAGATCCCTGTTCCCCTTCCCTGAACAAAGCTACAGCTGGGTATCAGGAGTAACATAACCCTGAAGTGGACTGGTCATACATAGCTGAGGAGCTCCTGGGTCTGTGGAAATGCTGTCCAATAGGGCCTGTGATCCACAAACACACAGTTGTAGCAAGCATCTGGACGGTAGGTTTTGTTTGTATAACATCTGGCCTCCAATCACCAGTGCTAAATAATTAAATAAACAGCTCTAGTAAGCAGTGATTTAAGCAGCATGTGTGAGAACTGCCTCCAGGAGGGAGATAAATTCAACATCCAGCTCCCAGCTCCCAAGGCTCAAAAGAGAACTGATCTAGCCTGTTGATGAGTTGTCATTTGTGGGAGATTTGGTTTACTTGAAAGACAGTTTTGATAAAGCTGAGAATGATCGTTACTCTAAAGAGAGCCTGGGAAAATAAGCACCTCCCTCTCCTCTCTAGTATTTCTTCTTCCTTTTCCTTCAAACCTCTCCTCCCCCTCTCCATACCCATCTTCCCCTCCTCTTTCTTTTATTCCTCCTCTCTTCTTTCCATGCTTCATCTATTCTCCACATTCTTCTTCCTCCCTATTTCCCTCTCCCTTATTCATTACTTACCACTCTTCCTCTCCATTTCCTTCCCCCCCCCCATCCCCTGAGTCCTCCTTTTCTCATCCCCTCTCTCCTCCTCTCTTTCGTCTCTTGCCTTCCAGTAGTCTTTGTCTTTTGATCTCCCATTCCTAAATTAGTGTCTCTTAGGAGCTGGAAGACAGCAATCCTGACTTTTAAAATATGACACAAGAAAAGCTAATGCTGTGGACAAAAGGTTAAACATGATGCCTTCTGATTCCTATTACGTGGGATATACAATTCTACAAAGGAAATATCTCACTTCTCCCAAGCAATGCAATCCCAAGGATTCCAAAGCTCTCATGTTTGTTTGCTTTGGAAACATCTCAAAAGTCCTTTCTAGTGAAAGCCTGATGTTCCAAGTTCAGGTCATCTTTTTGCATGAGGCATTACTTTCAGAGGTAGAATTAAAGCCAGGCCACTGATTAATTTCAACTCCCAATGTTGCTGATTGAGTATCTTAGTACAATCTATCTTTGGAACCCTGAAGCCTATATGGAGAACAGCTTTAAGGGGAGGAAAAAGTCCTACTTAGTCCCAAAGGAAAAACTGGGAAAATAAGCACCAGGCATTTTCTGCCTTCAGATTCCTGGCAGCCACAATACCTGCAACTTGGGGTCTTGCATTCTCCTCCCAATTGAGGAGAAGAGACAGAAGAGCCACTTCACACATAATCTGCCACCCATAGAAAGTATTAACTGAAGATGAGCTTCACCTCAGAAGTCATAGTTTTCTAGCCCCAAACAGTTGGTGATTCACTGAGGGGCTTCCAGGATAGACTCCAAGTCCACCAAGTCATTCTAGAGGCATCTTTAAAGATTCCAGCCATGCCCTGGGAATTTTGGCATCCCTAGGCAAAACCAACAAAGGACAAAGCGGTCTGATTAACTATCCAATATTCACTAGGAGAGCTTTGGTTAAATCTTTGTTTTGCTGTGTTTTGTGTTGGCAACTGGTTCTGTCCCTTGAATCCTATTTTGTATTTTGTGGCTCTCTGAAAAGGAAGATGACTTTGTTGTGTTTGGTATGCTCTGATCGCTGTGGACTCTTTCAGTTTAACCCCCGATAAGTCTCGCCCACTGTTCAAGAGTACAGAGTGAGCTCAGACTATACCCAGAAAACTTGAGCCAAGTCTGACAATCTTGCCAGGTTCATGGATACAGAGTGTACTGGCTGGTTTTGTGTGTCAACTTGACACAGGCTGGAGTTATCACAGAGAAGGGAGCTTCAGTTGGGGAAGTGCCTCCATGAGACCCAGCTGTGGGGCATTTTCTCAACTAGTGATCAAGAGGGTAGGGCCCCTTGTGGGTGGTGCCATCCCTGGGCTTGAAGTCTTGGGTTCTATAAGAGAGCAGGCTGAGCAAGCCAGGGGAAGCAAGCCAGTAAGGAACATCTCTCCATGAGCTCTGTGTCAGCTCCTGCTTCCCGACCTGCTTGAGTTCCAGTCCTGACTTCCTCTGGTGATAAACAGCAATGTGGAAGTGTAAGCTCAATAAACCCTTTCCTCCCCAACTTGCTTCTTGGTCATGATGTTTGTGCAGGAATAGAAACCCTGAGAGAAACACAGAGAGATTAAGTGTTTTTCTTCCACTGTCATCATTCCATAAGACTAGGTCTAACATAGGCAAACTGCCCTAGCCCCATGTCCATCCTGGGGTTGTTCATTCAGTTATCATTAGCATATTGTCTCTTCATCTCTAGTCTTCTTCTCTCCAAAGAGAGTTATCCTTCTAGAATTGATGAGCAATATAGATTTCACCTAAAGTTTTAATGGCAGCAATTAGATAGCTACATCTTAACTTACTTGGAAATACCTACACTAAATCTTTTACATATTGCTGTTCTTCAAGATTTCCTTGAGTTCTTTGTCACTGACTTCTACATCTCCTCTTCCTCAGAAGTAGTATCTCCTTAATGTTCTGAACATGCTGACTCCAGCCCTCTTCACCTTCTTAAACAGGCTGACATACTTTGTGTTCCATGAAGTGTTGTGAGAGTAGGGTTCCACTCTCAGATTTTTCCTTGCTCCCACAGTGACCTTGAGATGGCCCTAGGCTCACAATGCTTGTTCTATTCCTGTGCAACCAGATAAGAGCATCTCCAAGGCTCACAACACTTCTAGATTTTGTATGATCTCTGCTGCTTCAGTCTCTGGCTCATGAAAGAACCTTTCCTACACACATTTTCATGTGAGAAGGTAAATATGAATGTTCTGACAGGGGAAGAGAAGGTCTGCTAAATGGTTGTAAGTGAATGAGCAAACTATATGAAGAGACACACATTATTAATAATGTTCAATACATCATAACCATCTCAGTAGAAAAATCCAGATGGCAATCACCACAGCTCACAGCATTTTTGCCACTCAAAAGATTTTGTTTTGGTTTGGTTTGGTTTATTTTGGTTTGGTTTGGTTTTATGCGTTTGGCTTCATTTGATCTTTGCAACCTTTCTTTGAGGTCCACAGAGGAGATGGTAATAGTCGTACATACACAGAAGCAGAAAGACAAATGACTTGCTTACAAGCACATTACCAAAAAGAGACGGAGTGGGCTTTTGGCTCTAAGTCCTATACTTGTGAAAAAAATCATCTCAGATATATAAGGAGCTGGTCTGGTTCTAAGAGCCAGGCCTCTGTCTAAACTTAAGTAATTTCATAAAACATCCCTAGATTGGATCTTTAAGGGACCATGATAGACCATCAAAACATATACATAGAGACAGAGAGAATATATACATATATATGCAAACATTTGTGCATGAATGCATAAGTGCATGGGCACACACACACACACACACACACACACAAATCTCTAAACATCTCTAAACATAGAAAAAGCATCAGCTTTCTCCAGATCACAAGACACGACCCTGCCCCCCTCA
>NW_022196911.1:42217310-42232962 GCF_008632895.1 Mastomys coucha | reverse complement strand
GGAGATAACTAACGATATTTAGGCTGGCTTGTCTTTCCTTCAGTCTCTGCTCCATAGTTAATCTCTGCCACTCCTTTCATGGGTACTTGGTTCCCCCTTTTAAGAAGGGATGAAAAGTCACCATCCTTAAGAGGCCAAGTGGGAGTGAGAACACAGGGCACACAGGTACTGAGGCAAAAGGCCAGTTCAGCTCCTAATCAGGCACTTACCTATAAAGTGATCCAGCTGCCTTTTCTTTTGGGGGCTTCCTATAGAATAGGAACTCCCCACAGAATAGGTTTTTCAGGCAATCCTTTTCCACTGGCTGAAAATTAAAACAGAGTTCAAAACTCCATAGCCCCAATAAATATGATAGCTGAGAGACCAAGATTGCTTTGGAATGTGAGTTAGGGATGAAAATAGATCAGACTCTGGAGTCTTATCAGAATGGTCTGATTATTTACACACCTGTGTCCTCTGTGACTGTAGGCTATGTCAAGTATACACTACGAAGGTAAGCAGCAGGTTTAAGCCAGATAACAAATGTGGTCCCAAGTTACATTCGGGTCTTGGGAAGTTTGAAGACCTGAGCACATTGAACTCTTTTTTAAAGCCTCCTGGATAGATAATGTTTTTTTTAAAAAAGCCTGTGAGCTACTTGTCTCTGGTCAGCACCACACAATGCACATTAGTATGTACATACCTTGAAATTAAATTATCCTGCTTTGGCCTCCCAAAGTACAAGTTAGGATTGTGGTCATGCATGACCACACCAGGCTTCCTCCATCTCTTACCTTGATCTTTCTCTTTGTGAGATAGACAGCATCTTCTAACCCATCTTGGAGGTGGAAGAATTGAGATGAGCCATGTGTGAGGGGGGCACAGGACGACTAGGAAAGTCAGTTTCCCCAGCCTGCTGTTTCATGTACAGTGTGCACCAGTTTAAACCACAGTTCATTATTAACTCCTTTCAATATTCATATTTTAAGATGAGGACAACTGAGGCTGGAAAAGTGCAGGAACTTGCCAGAGAAAGTGCAAAGTTGTAGTCAGAGGATGCTCAACTTCCTGGCCATTGACATTGACCTCAGTGGTCTCCACCACAAGTGAATATTCAAAATGACATTCACATTAATTGTAGGTTGGAACAAGGTTGGGGGAGTGGATCACAAACCCTCAGGCTCTGCTCTTAGTCAAGGGTGTATTTCCAGCTCTGAAATAATTGGTCAGGAGAGGGACTGGGGGTATTTCATGCTATGATAACCTTGTAGCCATGGATTTCTCTCTTCCTGGAAGTTCATTCGTACTTTGTGATTTATGTCACCATATTAAAACCCAGCCTTGCAAAGAAAATAAAATGATTCACAATAATGCAGCATATCCAGACACATTGGCTTAATCTTATCATCCAAAGCTCTGTAAGGTTGCCATCCTTGAACTCACTGTCCTGTAGTTGCCTCGCCAAAAACTGGGACATGGGATAGTTTCCAGTTGCTTTTGTTGGTAGTGATAGCTCATCTGAAGAACAGTTGATAAGATCTGCCACTCTTCATCTTTAGGAGTATTTTCTTATTTCTGGGAAATTTAGAAAGGACACATCAAAACAAATTCAACTACTGTTAACAGTGCTAAGGATTGGGAAATGACCACCCCACAAATTTCACATCAATCTCTTCAGTGTAGGAACCCAGCCAGCATACTAGAGAGATGAGCTTCCTGTCAGCTGGGACTTTGCCATATGGTATGGAATGAAATGATTAGGCAATTTCATTTTCAGCTTAATGAGAAGTTTGTCAGACAGCAAGCTTTTGTGAGGTTTGGGTCTAGATGTGTACTTCATAGGAGCAGCTACCAGCCCTCAGCATAGCTGGCTTGGAATCTTTTCTCACCCCCTTAGGATCTGAGTGGCCCTGTTCAAGGTGATTTTTCTCACTAAGCTTTCGTTTCTACTTGTTTAAAGCAAAAGATGGAAAGAGTCACATGTGGTGCCTACTCATAATCGTGACTTTTACTTGGGGAAACAAAAGCAGGATGATTGCAAGTTCAAGGCCAGCCTGGGCTATATATGAACAGTAAGTTATAGGTCACCCTGGGCTACATTATGTGTGTGGGGTGAGAAGGCAGGGAAGTGTACGTAGAGAAGAAAGAGATGAATGTGATAAGAAAATTAAGTAAAAAGCCAATTTTTGCCTTTTCCTCTTTCTTTCTGTGGTGTGGTCCTCCTTCTAGGACATCACACACTCTGTGCAAGCACTTTACCACCTGTTTCTGTGCTTATATAGCTGTGGCTTTCATTGTGGGTGTGGCCTCTTCTTCCAAGGTACCTTCTTCCTCCTGCCCTGTGATCCCTTGCTTTCAGCATTGCTGGGAGCACAGAACACATAGAGTATTGAATATGTAGCATACAAGCCAGCATTGAGGGTATGGGGAGTCATTTTGCTAGTGGTGGCTTCTGGTAGCCTACTCGGGCTTCAGGAGACATAGAAATACCTGAAGGTAAATATACTATTCTTATAAGTACATATAGGAAATTGGCTATCAATTATCACATGTCAGGTAAGCTGGGGCTAGTAGACTCCATAAACAATGAGGCCAAGCAAGAACATAGCGTCATCAGTTGGGAAGTGCTCTATTGCCCATTTTATCTGTGTGCAAGGGTTCTAGAACTATTCTTTCCAAAAGCTACTTGGGAAGGAAAGGATTATTTGGTTTACACTTTCAGATCAGAATCCATCACAGAAGGAAGTCATAGCAGGAACTGGAAGCAGAAACCATAAAAGGACACTTGCTCCTGGCTCACTCTCCATTACATTTCTTATGTAGTCCACAACCACTTATGCCTTGCCAGCTCTGAAGTAGTTGGCCAGGAGAAGGATTGGTAGTGTTTTATACTATGATAATCTTAGTCCCGTGCATTTGGGTCTCCTCCATAGTTCATTTGTACTTTTTGATTCATATAACCATATTAAAACCTGACTTTGCAAAGAAAATAAAATGATTAATAATAATGTTAAAGATCCAGACGCATTGCTGTAATCGTCTTACAGAGCTTTGTAAGGGTGTCAACTATTCCGTAACTGTTTAGCTAAAGACTAAGACATCATCCAACGTCACAGTTTCCGTTTACTTCGAAGCAGATACTCCTACAGGGCCATTCCAATATAGACAATGCCTCATTCGAGGTTCCCTCATACTGGTTGACTCTAGGCTGTTTCAAATTGACCATAAAAATTAAGAAGCACAAATAAAAGAGATCTCAGTAGCAAATGTGTTCCCAAGTTGGATTCTAGTCTTGGAGGTTTCACTTGACTGACTTCCCCCCTGTGGTATGATTTCTCTTGTTACTCATTGTGACAGTTCATTACGGAAGGAACATCCCCTAAGATTCCTTTGTTAGAGGTGTAAACTGAAGTCATGTTCCACACTGTGGCATTAGAAATTCAAGGATAGGGTCCAACAGGTAGTGTTAAGAGTCCCTCCCACAAAGGCTGATACATCCTAAAGATTTCAGAACATCAGCCTAAGGTTACTACCTGGAAGTCTCTGATAATAAACTTCAGATCAGACGATCTTTAACCACGGAGACCCAGCAAGGCAACTATATAAATGCACTTAGTGGATGTGGAAAGCAGGAGGACTGCATACTCTGTGCAAAGTGCCCATGTTATCATTATTACCATGCAGAAATGATTTTTGGCCCTTCCACACACCTCACAGGGAGCATGAATGTTTGTCCTTGTTCTTTACATATGAGCAGATGGAGACATGGAAACTGGAAAACCTGCCCAAAGGTTCCACAGAGAAGAGATGACAAGTGAGAATCTTGTTTACTACTATCTGTGATCTGAATCACAGGAGTCTTGAGCCTTCCCAGGATCTCAGCATCACAAAATGGAAAGAAAATGAGTCTATGGCTTCCCAGCATCCTTTTCTATTTCAGCTCTAGGGACACAACGCTCTTTTAGTCCTCTGGCTGACCCCTCATTTTCTGTTCCCCCACTTCCTTGCTGACCTTTTCTTTTACCTGGTAAGCCTATGGGATTCACTGTAGACATCTGTGGGCTCCCTTGAAATTCAATCCTCAGTTAATCTTTTTACACTTGGATGTGAAACCCTACACCTATAAAAGTCCTACTTACTGTGGCAATATTTGTTCCAAATTGCTTGAAATCTACACCCTCCGCCCCCACCCTCACCTCCACCTCCACTGTCACCCCTACCTCCAGTCACAACCTGCTTGGCTTGGGTCTGGAAACCTGACTAAGGCTGAGGGAATAAAGAAAGGATTGAAAAGAAGAAACATATTTAGAAAAGCTGAAGTGGCATGAACTTACACACATTCAAATGAAGTAGCACTGGACTAATGCTGCAACTTCAGAGTGTTTAGTAGGTACAGCGCAGAGGGAGGGGTTGGCTAGCCTTTGTAGGTCTCTGTAAGCAAGAGTGTCAGGCTGTGAAAATGCAAAGGAGGAGAATGCAATTCCTATTTTTTATACACATTGGTCAACTATAAAAAGTGATACTTGGATCAGAGGGAGACTTTGCCATTCTGAGTCTGACCTGAGGAAGGTCTTGCTAATTCCCCATGGCTCTGAGGAATTGATCCTTGGTGTGACTGTGCCCATGTCAATAGTACCCAGTCACTCAGATGCCACACACCCTTTCCACATCCACTCTAGGCTTCCTTAGCTCCCCACAAACTCCTCCATCTGCATTTGCCCTGAAGTGACTTCTCTTTTCCAGTTCCACAGTCCCAGGAGGGTAAACTCTTTGGGCTCTTGTGGAGATCTCTGTGTCTCCCTGGTTTTACTTCTTACTGAGAAGTCAAGTCTTCCCCTGCTGAACTCCCTGCCTTTCTTGAGGCAGCAGCCATGATTTTCCTGGAGAGATTTCTAGTCTTCTACTCTTCAAGGCCATTCAAAGTCATTCAGATACCAGGCCTGCGTCTCTCAGGAGCACAGGGGCTTTGCATTCCCTGGGTTTTCTGTGGTACACAGTCCTCTCTTTATGGCAGGCACACAAAAGAAGGAGGACAAAATACATGTGCATATGTAAGTCAAGGCAGAATAGTTTATCTCTTACTATAGAATACATTTACTAAACATGGGGCAGGAATGGCCTGTCTAATGCAGCAAGAAAGTAGACAGCATCAAAGCCTGGCACTTAACACATCTGCATGGCAACAGCAAGAAGAACATGGCTTTAGTTTTCATTAATGAGCAATTTCCTTGAACAATGAATTGAACATTATAGCATTTACAAACAAAGCATAATTATAAAGTGTTATTTTAATTGTCAATTAGGTCTATTTATACTCTAGGTTAGCTTGTTTAAACATGTCCTCTAGATGACACTTGATGCTAATTATCTGCATTACATTATTATCAATTTAAAAACTTTAATTAAATCTAAAGCCATTTGAATTAGCATAAAATTATAGAAATTTAAATATGGCTTGACGTTTAACTTGTTTTAGGACTGCTCAGATATTATTCTTAGCCATTTACATTTTATTTTAATGAAACTATTGCAACTTTACAACAAATAGTCATGCTGAAAAGACTAGAGTGGTATTGGTAGGGTTCATTCATTTAATGAGTAGGTCCTCATCTCATGTGTGTGTGTGTGTGTGTGTGTGTGTGTGTTATGTAATATCCCCAACTCTCTACTGCTGGTGTCATGGAGACCAAGATGTGTGTCATTGTCCTTACTCTTCTAGGGAATTTTCAGTCTAATCTAGAAGATGAGACAGAGGTGTAATTATCTAAGAACACAAAAAGGTAGCCAGATGTCTGTGGATAGGATAAGGTACCAGTGGACTCCAGCTGAGTGGTATAGAAAAGAGGGTATAAACCTTAAGTTTTCTAACAGAAACATTCTCAGCAGATCGTATGTTTACATTAGTGGGGAAGGACATAGGGAGAGAGTTTACATGAGTGAATGATGTGGCACAAGTTCATCACACACAACTCTCCTCATCATCAGTATTCTAAGCCCAATTCAAAGTGAGAGCCCTTTAGACTAGGCACTGAGGAGATGGCTTTATGAGTAAGAGCATTTGATGACCTGAGTTTGGCTTCCCAGTACCAATATAAAAGGCTGAGTATGGCTATGCATGCCTTTAACCCTGATGGAGGCTGAGACACTGGGATCACTGGGGTTTGCTAGCTGCTTAATTGAGAAACAGTGAGAGACCCTGTCTGGAAGGAATAAAGTAGAGAGCAATCAAAGGGGTTCTTTACTAGCCTTCACACTGGTGTATGTATTCCACTAATACAGGCACATACACATGCACACACAGACAGACAGACAGACAGAGACAGGCAGGCAGGCAAACAGACAGACAGATAGACAGACAGATAGACAGACAGGCAGGCAGGCAGGCAGACAGGCAGACAGGTAGACAGAGACAGAAAGACAGAGAAGCAGGCAGAGTAGAAAAACTACTGTCTAACCTGATTGAAAAGCCCCAGGGTACTTGGCTACCAGCTACACTCAGAAGCTCAGAATGAGACCATAGCATCTCTTTCTCTCCTTCAGACTGTGTGAATGATCTTTCCAGTCTTATATTCTGCCTGCAGCTCTGACGGTGAGCAGAGAGAGTGCATGCCTTCCTAGCTGAAATCCCAGTGATAATCTGGAGAAGTTCCTACCCATCCCCCAGCTGCCTCCCAGGACTAGGGGGATGAGATGTGCTAGGAGACAACAGCACCTCTGCAAGCCTGGGTTAGAGTGACTGCAAGTGACATAGACAGGATAGTTCTCCAAAGGAAATTGTATTTTATCATCAGGAGAAGCAATGGATGCTAGGCAACAACAGAAACAAAAACACCAAACATTTGTTAACAATAGCTGAGGATCCAATTAAAGTAAGTTGTAATCTTTGTACAGGGACAGAATGGCTCAAATTTTCTTTTATCAGAGAAATCTTTTCTTACCCCTTTAGAAAAATACTATAAATGTTTACAATACCAAGCTACTGGTGGACTTAAAATGGTATGTTATTAGAATAAAGTTTAAGTATTGTCTATAGATGTTTTAGAGCTACTGTGGTAGAATTAATTGGTTAACAGAAACCATACCATGTACAGGGCCTCCAATATTTACTGTCTGGCCATTACATGAAAAGGTTACAGTTTCCCTTACTGTACCTTTGTGTTATCTTATTCTTTATTCTTTCTACATAGACATAAGATGGATAGATAGATAAAGAGATAGAAAATAGATAAGAGAGAGACAGAGAGACAGAGAGAGAGAGAGAAATGATAGATTGTTTTTCTCCTGACCCTCATCATTAGCATCTGAACCTGATGTCAGCTGGATGTTTTGTTAATCAGAATCTAGAATAGTCCCTTGCACTCAGTCAGTATTCCATAATGGTTTCATGAATGGGTCACAAGATCTTGCACATAAGAATGCCACACAGTTAATGTGGCATTAACATAAAAAGGAGGGAAAGCATGTCCCCAAGCTAAACAATACATTATTGTAATAACTTCCCTGAACGTTGGTAAAAGCTAAACTGGAGAAATAAAAGAGGGGACATATGGGAAAAAAAATCTTGGGACAAAATTACTGTAAGTTTTTCAATAATCAAATGTTCTGGAGTTCAGGAGAGGGGGAGTTGCAAATGCATGTGGTCCTGTGAACCCTCTGTGTCAAACAGTTTCAGTGTTATCAACACAGGTTTAAAGACCAGAGATGGATAATGGTCTAGCTTCCCATATCCTGAGGCCTAATGTTTGAACTCTACCTTGAAGAAGTCCACTAACCAGAGGAAACTGCCTTGCACATAGCCTGTGAGAGATGCTAACAGAGCAGAGGGGAGAAAAGGAAGTCTACATGCCTTGAACAGATGGACATGGAGGAGTTTGCCTGGAAGCAGGTTTCAAGCAGTGACCTAGCTCTTGAAATTTGGCCTCCCCAGGTAGTCACCCTCCTCCTGCACATTTATCTGAAGGAGCCTGCAAGGCTAGTTTTCTAAGGCCTCAACTACCCCTCTCCCAATGCATCTTCAAGGGTCTGGGACCTATACTACGGTTTTGGATTTGGATTATGTAATCTACTCCGCCTTCCTCCATGGCCGCACAGAGGGACTCATAATCTTTAACATACAGCTTCAGCTATACTACCAACCAGGTGTCACTGATCGCATCACTCAGTGCAGACTGCCTCTGCTTTAACATCCCATCTCCCCCTGCTCCTACTTTGCTGCCATTTCTTCTCTTTCTAAAGCACTTACCTCAGTGAATGATAAGGAAGCATTAGAACGATTCCCAACCTTCCTAATGCTGAGACCGTTTAACACAGATCCCCATGTTGTGGTGGCCCCCAACCATAAAGTTATTTCGGTTGCTACTTCATCACTGATGTAGTAAGGTCAATATTTTTGGAAGATCGCCAAAGTAGTCCTGACCCACAGGTTGAGAACTGCTACATTAATGTAATGAAGGACTTTGCTGCAGAATGGACTCTGGCTTCTCACATAAGCTTTAGGGAAGTGCACAGTTCAGACATTTGATCCTTGGGACATGAGAGCCTACCAACCAAAGAGTAGCATTCAGATAGCAAAGCAAAGGAGCCTGGAAACTCTCCAGAGCCTTGCTCTTGCTCCCTCTTATCATTAGCAGGGATGCGCTGCTGGGGAATGAGCTGTTTAAATAGAAGTGTTGCTCGTCTGGAGCTTTAGAGCTACCTCATTTCCAAAGTTGGTTTATTATTTACAGGGATGCAGGAATAATGTATGGGATCATAAAAACACATTTGCCATAAATAATGCAACAGGAAAGGCAAACATGGAAGAGTCTCAGATGAAGAGCCCCAACCTAATAAACCAGAGACAGCTAATGAGAAAAACTACATTTCAACAATAGAGAAATAATAATGGGGTTTCATTATAAATGCTGTCGTGAGAATAACTCTCAAAAGGAAGGATTTTTAAAGAGCTCGTCTAGAAGTCTAGGCTACAGCCCTGCTCATTTCATGCGTACAGATGCCCTGGTGTACCGGCCTCCTGTGTTGCAGGGGCTTAGCTGTTTCTCCCCTCCCAAAGCTTGAGTTAATTCCAGATGCAAGAAGAAAAGAAGTTTGCTGAGCCCTTCATAATTTTCCCTTTTGGCAACAGAGAGATGTGATTTAATCGGAGCATGATGGATTCATGATTCCCTGTAAATGTCCCCAGCTGTCCCAGCAGTGTTGTTGCCTTTGGAGACCTTCCCAGGGCACAATCATTTTCTCCTCTGTGGTGCATGGAGTGGGATGGGGACATTCATCTGGCTCCTAGTTTGGTTAAAGAGTTTGATGAGGTTCACCACTGGCTGTTTTGAGAACCATCAGTCATAGCACTTACTGAGGGTTGGGATATTTGGGGCTTGTTTTTTTGTTTATTTGTCTGGTTGATTGGTTGGTTGGTTGGTCTTCTCGTTTGTTTTGTTTTTTTTTTGTTTGTCTGAGTTGTTTAGAAGTGACAAGATTTGAATTCTCTGTCAAACAATAGTTAGCGTGCTTGCAAGCGTCTGTTGGGTGGTTTTGCTGTCTACCGGTCTACGCTCTCTCTCCTTGCCTGTTGTGCATTTGAGAACATTCAAATGAGGAGGGAAACTTCTGCCAGGCTGCCCTTCAGGTCAGAAAGCATCACATGCAGTCCAAGCATAGTGTTTCCTTCCCTATCAATTACACTGACTATTGTGGAGTGTGCTATGTCACTAAAGGTCACCTGTGTAGCATTTGTTCACTCTTCTTTTCCAGCAGAAGCCAAAAGGGATATTAGGCTTCTACAGAGAGTCTAGGGATTTAGTGAGATGACACTGTGAGTAGAGATTCTCAGAGAACAGAAGGAGGAAAGAAATTATTTTTCTTTATTGGAAGGTGTGGTGGTTTGAATACACTTGGCCCATGGGAAGTGGCATTATTAGGTGTGGCCTTGTTGGAATAGGTGTGGTCTTTTGGAGGAAGTATGTCACTGTGTAGGTGGGCTTTGAGGTCTCCTAGTGCTTAAGCTCTGCTCAGTGTGGAAAAGAGCCTCCTCCTTGTTGCCTTTGGATCAAGATGTGAACTCTCAGCTCTTCAAGTACTACATGCTTCCCACCATAATGATAAGGGGTTAAACCTCTGAAACTGTAAGCCATCCCAAATTAAATTTGTCCTTTTTTTTTTTAAGAGTTGTCTTGGTCATTGTGTCTCTTCATAGCAGTGAAACAACCCTGACTAAAGCAGAAGGGCTTACAGTTTATATGCTTATTTGATTGGGAAAAGAATATGGAAAATATTCTCTTCAGCTCCTTCTGCCGTACTGTATTCACCCAGCCTTATGCTTCTGTCACGTTCTCAGTTCTTACCTTTACTCCATCCATACCCCTACTTTCTCTAGGAATAGTGAGGAAGGTAGGAAAGATAGAAATGGTGAAGGAGAGAAAAAAATATCCAGACTTCTTCAGGGCTGGACATAGAAGTAAATCCTGGGATTTTCCTCTTAAGGACATTATATGGGAGGATAGTATGTTTATATGTATACAATTGTGAGCAACAACTTCTCTGGAATCCATTTGTAACCCCAACTGTACAAGCTCAGATAAGTTTCTAAGACTCTGAAAGCTTCAGAGTTCCTGTTTATTGTGGAGAAGATAAGAGCCCTTACATAATGCACATAAAGAACTTAGCACAATGCAGAGTGCTGTTCATGTCCTAAATATTAATGAAATTATCCCCTTGGCAAATTGCTACTCCATACCATTTAACAGCTGTCACTGTCAGTGTTTAGATGTAAAATGTCTGCCACAGAATCATGTTTTTGAACACTGAGTTCCCATCAGCTTGCTTTGTTTTGAGAAGTTATGGAACCCTTAGGAGGTAGGACCTAGCTAGAAAAAGTGGGTCGCAGAGGTCAGTCTTTCAAGCTTGTCTCCCAGCCCTGGTTCCAATTCTTTCTCTGTTTCTTGGTCTCCCTTTCCTGACATGAGCTGTCCCATGGCCATGCCTTCTCTACCATACTGGACTGGATCCCCACAATGTGTGAGCCAAAGTAGAGCTTTTCCCTTTATGTAGCTTTTGTCTGGTATTTTGGTCATCGTCTTAGAAGAAAGATAACTAACATGGTCACCTAAGTTCAGTTGCAGAAAGGGAAGGACAAAAAGTAAAGTTTTGATTTAAATAATCTCAAATAAATAACAGTGGCAAATGTGTGAAAAGCACAGACTCCGTCTAATGGAAATTAGCACTGAATTTTTTTTTTAGAGCTTAAGCAAACGTGTAAGATGGAGAGCTAGTAACACAGTTCAGTGGTTCAGAGTATACACTGCCCTTGCCGAGGACTCAAGTTCATTTCTGAGCACACACATCAGGTAGCTCACAACTGCATGTCACTCCAGCTGTAGGGGTTCCAACACTCTCTTCTGATCTCCATAGGCACCAATATTCATGTGAACATACCCCTCCCCCGAAACACACACACATACACATCATTAAATATAAAACAAATCTTTAAAAATATGTATCAGATGGAACTTGGTTCCTGTCTGTGCAGAATAAATTAAGTGATAAGTTCTGGAGTCGGGCAGGAAGCCAACTGTGGACTTACCAATCAGAAGCTTTCTAGAGAGCTGACAGAAAGTGTAAGGAGTGGGAGCATGATTTGTCTGACTAGAAACCACAGAAGAGGGACAGCTTCTGGATCAGGAAGACCAGGAGCAACAGGATCAGGAGACACTGAGCACAGTGCTCTTTCTCACAGGAGCAACTGGGATTCTTCTTGGGGGAAGATAATGATCAGTATATAGCAAACAGGAATTGCTAACTTTCCCCAAAGTCTGAGTTAAGGAGATGCCTTGGAGATGAGATGAGCCTCCCGGGGATGTTCCTTCTTGCCTGTGTTCTGTGCTACTGTGACTAGAATGGTAATGAGGATCCTTGGTGTTGCCTTGATTCTGTAAGTCAAAGAAAAAAAAATACTTGCAACTGGGGCTTTACTGATGATGCAACACTTTCAGGGTTTGAGGATCAAGAAGTGAATGACTAGGAAGCCTTATTTAATCTGCACTGAAGGCAGTTCTCAATTCAAAAGATTCAGGTTGCATTTAGCACGTGTTAATTGTTGACTTAATTATTGGCCAACTGCTGTGCTGGCTAAAGGCACACCCTGGATCCCTGCCTTTCTGGAAGTACAACCAAGCCTGAAGGACAGATATTGTAAACCTTGGATCTCAAAAGTAAGTGTGTTATCACACTGGCAACTTACAAGACACTTGGAAACATAAAAGTAGGAGACTAATTTCATTCTTCAAATAAAGAAAATCTAACTGGAGGGATAGATGTTGCTGCTAAGATGGGAGGGAGTTAGTCAGTCCAAGGGTTGGAGTAGCTGTTAGAGGCATAAACACAGACTACACAGAATCCTGGTAAACCTTTGAGGAAAGGTTTAGAAGTCCCACACAAAGGATAGACACCAGGAAGCAGGGTGCCCGCATGAAAGTCATAAGTCATGATTTGTAATAGTGAACAGGCTAAAATGCTGGCTCAATAATGTGTGCTATGGAGTCTCTTTCAGTGTGTCTCCTCTGCTGAAGATAAAGATAAAATGCTCTGAGATAAAGCCCATTCTCACATCCATTATATATGAGGAAACGAAGAACACAGTCCCTGAGGTTAGGTGGCAAGTTAAGTCACAAATGTGAGATTCAAATCCAAATAATCAAATTCTAGCATGTTCATTCCCATAACAATTTTATTGAGCTGTAATTTCATGTACCACACAGTTTGCCCATTTAAACTGTAGATGTAGAAGTCAGTGTTTTGTTTTGCTTTGTTTTTAGCAAAAAGATTCTTTGCTTTTCACATGGAGGGAGGAATAAAACAGAGTTGGAAATTCCACCCTCACAACAAAGACAAATTAGCAGAATAGAATAATAACAAGTGTATTCATTATACATTTATATAACATGGGAGCTTTTAGGAATGAATACTGTTAATGGGGAACTGTTAAGTTTCGTGTTTGGATTTGATGGTGAGTGGACAGTCATGTAGAAGAAGGACTGGACAAAATGAGGAGGTCTTAGTGAGGCCTAGGGGTGTGTGTGTGTGTGTGTGTGTGTGTGTGTGTGTGTGTGTGTGTGTGCTGTGCATACATGCTGCATGTATGTGGAATTACATAGGCACAAGTATGCCCATGTATATGGAGGCCAGAGTTAAGTCCATCCCTACTTAGGAATAGGGTTGTAGATGCCCAACTATGCCAACTTGCTTGCTCTGTCTGTCTGTCTGTCTATCTATCTATCTATCTATCTATCTATCTATCTATCTATCTATCTATTTTATTTATTTATGTTTACCTATTTATTTTACTTGAGTGGCAACTTCTCAAGCTGACATGACAGAAACGTCACTAACTGAACCATCTCCACCACCCATGCAAAGCCTGCTTGTCCTCCACCATCCATGCAAAGCCTGCTTGTCCAGATTCTTTTGGGCCTCTGTCTTCAATCTTTCCCTCTGGGTATAGGATGGGACACCTGTCACATGAGAGGACAGAGAGTGACCATTCTTAGTTTTATGATTTCTTTATAGGAAGAAAGCTAAGAAAAGATAAAAATGATGTTCCTGCTTCTGCTGACTTTACAAATATCATAGTGTTATTTCTATATTATGTATTCTGTGTACTCATTGAATATGTGAAGTATATGTTATGTGCATACACATTATGCATTTTAGGTATGCATGTGTATTATATTTAAACATGTAGGTGTGCATGAGTCTATTAGAAAACTATATTTTCATAGTAAACACTTTTGTGTGTTAAACTATTTAGATAAATCCAAACAGTTTGAAAAAATGGGAGGGCTGGAGGGATGTTTAAGTTATTAAAGGCTAGGCTCACACCTAAAAACAAACCCCCTCAAAAAAGAAAAGAAAAGAAAAGAAAAAACCACACACACCTTTAAGCTAGAAATGGCAGGAACCAGTGTGTGTTTTATGAAACATTCTGAGTAAGAGCAGCCAGTGATGGAGGAACAAATGTGATAATCAAAGAAACAAACTCATGCTTAACATTCATGCTCAGTGGCTGAATGTTAAAAAGACATTCCTAAAAGAAAGTGATACAACATGCTCTCTAGGGCTTGTAGAGCCTAGGTTGTCATTTTTACATTTCAGACTAAAGGGAGCAGGCTGATCATCTGGGAAATGGCAGGGCAGAAAGACCAGTTTGGAAAGAGCTTGCACAGAGCCAGTGAGTGCTGTGTGCAGGGCATTGTTCTTCCCATTAGATCACTTGGTATAAGCTGATGGGAGGTCAGAGCACATTTAAAACACTTGTATTGTATCATGAGCTTGGGGAAGAGATTACATTTAACCAAACAAAGGGGAACGCCAATATGAAATCAATATGTAGGGCGTCTATGAGCTATGAAGGAAGGTAATGTGCTTTTCTTCTCTAGCTATTAAACATGTCTCAGCTCCCAGCGAAAATGACTTTCATTCTTGACTTCCTATCTGTCTAGCTGACTAGTTATTGGGGAGCATTCAGACTCTACTGGTTCAGTCATACATTTAGTAAGGGTGTCCTTGCATGAAAGCCTGAGCCAGCTCCTCTGGCCTGAGAGTTGCCACCTCCCAACCAATTCCTGGTGAGACTAAAAGTATATTTCTCCTCATCTATTGTGACCAAAGTTTTCTGATGGGGTAAAGAAAGAAACTAACATCTTAGCTTTAAAGGGCAATTTCTACCTGGCATTGCGAACCTGGGTGGGCACAGGAGATCTGAAAGACAGATAAAAGAGACTTGTATGCAAGTAGCTCAGGGAATTAGAGCCATGGAAATGTCAGAAAGGGCAACTTGGCGAAGCAGTTGCTCCTAAAAGACTTCCTTGGGTAAAGTTAGATGAAGGCAGAAGCATCTGATCCTGAAGAGAATTGACACCAGAAAACACTGTTTCCCTTGGGAAGGAGCCCCATAATTGAAGAGCAGTTTGAAAATATAGTCCTCGACTAGGCCAGTGACAGTTGAAAGAAACAAACTCATGCTTAACATTCATGCAAGTCCAAGTGAAAATTTAATCCTCTCACCTGAATAACCAAGGGCTAGAAAAAGAGTCATGGAACAGAAGCAAAGAATATTGTCATGCAATGCTGCAACTTAACTGAGACAGAATCTGTACGTACTATTGGTGATAGAGTCCTGGTCATTAAAACAGTAGATCATTCATCTTCATTCTAATCAAAGGAGTTTCTTGCTTTCCTTTAGAAGGGACTTGGGAGAATGATAGAAATCTAAGACTTTCAAAGTTCCCTGATCTGCCAAATTCTGCCCATAGATCCCTGGACTTCACTCTCCCTAAGTGAGAATACAGCGCCAACCTAATGAAACTGTTCAAAGTTGCCTATATATGCTATTGCTGTTATAAGCCAGACATACTATGAGGATATAATAAGAACAAAACACAATTCTAAACTTGAACATATGTCAACTTTATGTCATGTTCAATGTCACAGACCAGATGACATCTAATTCTGATGTGAGAAAGCTTGCTGAAGACAGGGGTCGGGGAAGGTGACAGGTATTCCAACAACCTGAGAGCAAACAATGGTTCTCAACAGAAGTATAAAGAGTAAGGACGTATCTTACCGAAGGCAATCTACAGATTCAATGCAATCCCCATCAAAATTCCAACTCAATTCTTCACAG
>NW_022196911.1:42203712-42215495 GCF_008632895.1 Mastomys coucha | reverse complement strand
AAAAAAAAAAAAAAAAAAAAAAAGAGTAAGGACGTGACGCTTTTGTCCAAAAGAGGTAGATTTGACATAGTCTAAAGATGCCTTTAATTACTACAGTTCAGCTTGGAGAGCACCATTGCTACTAATAGGTACAGAACAACTCCAACCACAAAGAATTAACAGATTTCCAAGCCTTCCCTGTTGAGTGAGCTATAGTAGAGAAGCCATACGTTAGACTACTGAAGTACTCCCATAATTGGAGATTGGTATCCCTAGTTCTGTACCCTCCACCCCCTCATAGATGCATGTGCTCTCTGGTCACTCTGATTACAAAAGAGATTCTTACCCTCTTTACAGTGCCTAGTACCATAGCATACATACAATAGGTGAGTAATTAAAATTAACCACTAGTAAGTATGAGTCTGCTTTCCCTTTTTCCCAGGACTCATATTACTCAATTTCATATTACTAGCACAATGAAGTAACTGCGGATGAGGGTTCTTTATAGTAGAGAAACAAAAGAACTTAAGAGTTGCAGTTTGACTCTCTGCTAATATCTTATACTACTTTTGTCTGTGACACAAGGAAGGTAGAAACCTGGGCAAGACAGGGTCTACTTCTAGTTGATGAAATGAGAGGGTCTACTCCCTCTCAAAACAGCATGAATGGTACCTGTTGTATTCTGTCATCAGTTACATAATATTACAGTTGCAATAGACTTTGAGGCAGATTTGCAGCAATACAAGCATCTGCTTAGCACTTCCTGCTGAGTTATACATGTAGCATTCATTCTATAACACAGGGCTTATTTCTGCTATATCTCTCAGGCCTTCCCATGAAAATGAAAGCTGCTTTTGCAGGTACAAATATCTACTTCTGTTGGGGTAAAGGATGAGCTGGACCTATCATCCAAGGACCTTTATAGTGGCAAGAAGTAGAGATGTAGTTTAATGTGGTGTATTTGTCTAGAATGCAGAGGCCTAGAGATCCAACATGATAAAAATATGGTAAGATGAAATCATAATAAAAAATGGTTGAAGCCATGTCATGTTCTGTGTAAGAAATAAGCCTAAGCTTCCCATGGTAGCACAGATGTAAGCTCACAGCTTCATCTGTTTAAGATGCTGAGTTGTGCTGAAATTGATGCCATTTCCTCATCTCCCCCTAAGGCTGATTTGGCCCAATCCTGAAATGAGTCCTCAAGTTATGATCAATTGCCCTGTGGGAAAGTGATTTCAGTGGGGTCCCTGGGTCTCTAAAACTCCTTTGCACTGATGGATTAAAGGGACTGTCAACTCCATCTGTTTAGTGAGCTTCTCTTTGAGCTGTTCCCATTTATCATGAATATCAGAGAGGGTCTTTTTTGCATTGCCTGAGTAACAGGGTTCAGGAAAAAAAAATGAGCTTGTACCGATTGATTTGTTGTTATCTAGTGTCCCAAGAATTGAGCCTTGGGATGGAATTTTTAGAGAACTTTTCAAAAAGATACATAGAAAATTGAACATATCTAAGCGGAAATTTTGATTTTCACCTTTAATTAATCATGTTTAGCTTAGTCTTCTGACTTTTAAGAAACATATATATGAAAGTAACACATTTTAAAGATTAAGAGTCTGTAAGAGTCTCCAGGAGAATTCTCTGGGTGGTGCCATCTGTCACTAGTAGTTGTATTTTGCTTTCAGCTTTCTTCTTGTTTGATAAGCCTGAACCATAGGCTAGGCAGTAAGTGAAGCTGACATTGTAAGTGTAAGGGGTCAGCACAGGACAAAGAGAAGGGTTCGAGTCTCATGTCTATTTTGAATATGGTCAATTATCATAAACTGTATTAACCATTGATACTTCATGTACTTTAAAAAACCCAAGAAGATAATCTAAGTGGGCTCTAGTAACCCACTACTATATGTTGAAGTTATATAACTCCTTAGTAAAGTCTACAAACAAAACTTGAACTATAAGAAAACTGTGGATGACATATCACTTACAAAGATAAAGTAACAAAAGTGCAAAATAACTTGGGTTTCTTACTAAAATATTGGGTCTGAAGTACATTAATCTGTTGATAACTTCTAATGGATATATGTGTTTTACAATGTGCAGGGATTCTAATATTTATTGTCAATCAAAACATAGATTGGGGTTTGGTTTCAAACCAAGCAATTGGAGAGAAATACTTGGAACTGGGCATCCTTGATTGTGGAAAGCTCCATCACAGTGGAGCAAGGGCACAACATCCGTGTGATGGGTTTATCTCCTTGTCTTTCTTCTCCTACCATTGTGTTCATCAAATCACAAATGCTGTGGAATCTTAGAACATCTTTAAGTTGTCTAGTCAGGGAGGTAGCTGCAGGTAGACATCTCCTCTGCCTCAGTGAGGAGGATGAAGAGTAATGTTCTTCTAAATCACAAGAGAAGCTCAAGTGAATGTCCAAGGAGAGTAAGTTTGCTGTCCTCAGTCAGGTTTTAATATAGAGGACATGGCAGTCATACCAGCTAGAGGGGGATTTCTTAGTTGACAATGTTTCTGAGCCTTTCAGATGTGATGAAAACACCAGTCCTGAATTCCTAGATAGTCACCATGGAGACATTTCTTGTAAAGACTAGTCCCCAGTATATTCAATCAACACAAGTACTTCATCATTATAAGAAAGTTATGTTAAAGTGACAAAGACAATGCCAGGCAAATCAACAAGCATGTATATACTGCCAATTGTTGTTCTTATCTGAATCTTGTGTGTTTCCTCTAAGTAGACATTTCAATGAAACCTGAGACCCACATGAGAAATAGTATTTAAACAAATTCTGTCTTATAACATATTAACATGTACTGAATGAAATCCTGAGACTCTCATGCAAAATAGTAGTTAAACAAATTCTAACTGCCCAATAACATATTAACATACACAGACTTGAGCAATAAAAGCCAGAGGATTGTTGATCAAAATTATTTTTAGTAAAAAAAAAAAAAAAAAAACTTTGGAATTGTTTCTCTATCCACTGAGTCAATTAATGGGGGAAACTGAGTCAAAGTTGAGATCATAAAGGAGCAAAGAATTGGGGATACTGTTTGGTGTACAGTAAAGCAGAAGGGAGCAAGACACTGAAGAGTGAGTTCATGCTTTGAAAGAATGGTCTCAGAAGATTTTGGTGACTTCTAGGACAATCATAAAATGAATGTTTCCCTGGAAAAACAATATGAGTCACATGAAAACCATCACAGAACTTTTCCCCGTGTAGTATGTGTCATAAGATATAAACCATCTCATTAGTTGGTAGAGGTATATCATTGTGTCATTGTCATTACTGATTTTTGTTGTTGTTGTTGTTGTTGTTGTCATTCTGTAATTCCAATGCTTGGTAAAGCAGAATATCTCAGAGTTTACAAGAAGTAATGATCCAGGCCAGGGGCTTCCTTCCAGAAAGAGTCAGTTACATAGTAAATAGGTTGTTAGCTTTACAGACCAGAAGATCTGACTCAACTTCTCAGTTCTTGTTAGGTTTACAGACCAGAAGGACTGATTCAACTTCTCAGTTCTACTATTGCAGTAGAACTGTCACGAGCACTATGAAAAAAAATCAAACTAATATAGCTATATTCTAATGAAACTTACTACAAGAACATGCCACCAATCATATTTGCCCTAAAGGGTATGATGTGTCCACCCCTAGTCCAGACTATGGTTCAACTATGCTTATACTACTTAAATAGCAATGACTGTGTCATGTGAGATTTATGACAACATAGGCTTACTGAACCCAATTTTTTAGCAACTTTGATTGTGTCTGGTACACAGCAGGTGGTTAATAAGTGTTTGTTGGATAGATAGATACAAGGACACTAACAACAGCTTATGGTTCTTTATTTCTAGCCATGGACAGTTAATACAAAAGTAATTCTTTGCATCTTCTCTGTGCCACTCTTTCAGACATTGAGCTATATTGTCTCATTAGTGTTTTACAACAGCCCACAAGCAAGACACTGACATGTGTTAGAAGTGTTCTGCCTTCTGAACTTGTTTAATCTTAAATGAGGCACTTAAGTGCATCATACCCTCTTCTTTCCAAAGAATATTTGTAAGACTCAAAAACTAATATGATCACCTTCCACTTCCCAATGGAAAGTAATACTCAAAAATGAAGTAACTGCTGTTCTAGGCCAGCTTTGTCATGAATGAAGTACTAGAGACAGGCCAGAGTAGAAAGGTTTAATATTAGGTATTATTTGAAGTTATAGTGGAAACTGTGTAGCCACCCAGTACATCCTCAGGACCCATACCAACCATTAAATAGAAACTAAATGAAAGAATTGATAAACAAGGTGAGAAGCAAACAAGCACATCAATCTACCCCACCCGAAAAGGGCAATATGACTACCAATATTGTGTTAATTTAATAAAGCCCCAAGAGATTGGAATATACATCTCAACATAAAATAATGAGCAGTGCCTGGTCCACTTAGTGATGCCATGAAAGCCAAGGCATTTTCATAATGGATCCAAAAGGCATCTTTCAGGACCACTTGGTAATCCATCCTTATTTCCTTGTATATACACTGTGCATTCCATTTAAAAGAGACGCTAATTCATTTATGTTAAAGCATATGGATTTACAGCCTGGAATGAAATATATTCATGGATAGTATACCTTAATCCTGTTTAGGGAAAGGGGAGAATCAACTGCATCAGATTAGTATTGACTAACTGTCACTCCGAGTGGCAGAGAGACACAAGACATGCTTAGCAAAATCCTAAGTCGAGCTAAAAACAACACTGCAGATAGAGGTTTTGACACTTGTGTTTTTTATTTCTGGTTTAAGTGGTAATCAGTTCAGCATCTAAAAGCATACTCATTGGCACTGAATAATTCAGACATCACAGACACTTTTATTTTTGTTTTATTTTCTCTGTTTTCTCTTTGCACTGTGATATCCATTCTGTTTGTAAGGACAGAGTGGAGGAAAATCTCAGAGGTTCACAAGACACAAATGTTCCTAGACTGGTGAAAAAAGTAAGCTGCTATCAGTCCTCCTAAGTGTCTTATGCTGGTTCAGGTTAGAAGAATACTTTTGAGCATGTTTATTTTAATGGCTCCTTACTTGCTGCTGTTGTCCATGATTTCCTGTATTCATATCCTAATTCTTCCAGATTTAGTGGAGTGTCAGGGATAGACAGTCAAGACATGGATTCTTTTACCATAGATGAAAATGTAAGAAATTCTTCTGGATATATCTAATTGGAACTGACAGCAAAATTACTAAGGTTGGGAGGTGCATGATGGAAACTCGCTAATCTCTAGAGCTGAGGCATCTAGGCAGAGTCAACTGTGATGTTCTCAACTCCCGCCTCACCCCCCAACCCCCACAATGCTTCCTTTCAATTAGTTGTTTAGCAAACATCATCTGAGGGATAAGTGGAAACTCCTTTGTCCACAGTGCCACACAATCCTTGGGTAGTACTGATCAGCTTGTCTGTGTCACATATTCTTGGGCCATTCACTCCTTCCAGAGACTCAGTCATGTAGATTGGCCAGAAGCCCATATTCTTCTGTATTTTGGGGAAGAAGAAAGGAACACCAGCAGTTATTAACTTTCATTTTCTTTCTCAAGAGTAAATAATTGTTCAAGCACAAATAAAGAGTGTTGAACAAGCAAGCACTGACCTGTCTTCACCCCTTCTTCTTCAACCCCACCCATATGCACAAGTGATATCTTATATTAAAGGATCTGGACTGTCTCTAGACGGTGTCTGGTGCAGAGTATAGAAGATTCTGCATTGATGAATAACACAAATGAAATCTGTCTTTCTCATAGCTAGATTTTTTACCTGGTTGATAATGAGGAGGAGCTTGGTGACTGCCTGAGGCAGCAGAAGCACAGAGGGATGGAAATGAAAGATTGCTACAGTTCTCACAGGTTGGGTTTAAAGAAAGAAAATAATATGGAGGATGTCCCACATGTCCCCAGGCTTTTCATCCACTAAAGAACTACCTAATGGGTGAATTCAGGATTATACTCAACTGAAACTTTGATAGGGATTAGGGATGTGGCTTATTTGGCAGCTACAGGTACCTACACAATTGAAACCAGTCTGGTCTCCATAGAGAGTAGACACTAAGAACTTGCCTGAGATGGGGGTGGAGGGGGGGCACTATGGAGACATGTTTAGGAGATATCCAAAGTTGTGTACAGTTTTATGGGAAACACTCCGGTCTAGTTAGGTGATTTTAAAAGGCTGTGAAAATCTAAGTTGTGAGCCACTTGTAGTCAAGCATTATGGGACCAGTAGCAAAAAAGTTGCTAGAGTCCATGTGCTCCCTCCATTCCTCAGGAGCCAGGTGACCATTTTCTTTCTCTCTGCTTTGCTCCTTCACATTTCCCCACTGAGATGTTACCTCATATACTTTTCAACACAATGCCTACCAAAAATATATGTGAGGAAGCTGAAAATTTGATCTCTGAACAAGTTTGTCTAGCATCTCATCCCAGCCCTTTCCTGAAGAGAAAGGAATGGTGTCAGTACAGGCACATAGATGATGTTCAGTAAGTGTTGGTCATTGCTGTCTAGCAATATTATCTGTGGATAATATCCTTTCTGTCCAGGTCTGTGGTTAAGCTACTGTTTGATTGGCCAAAGGGAACCAAAGGTGATGAGGAAGATGTGCACAGACTGAGGTTACGATGCTGTGCTGTTCTTTGCCTAGAGACTGGTTTTGAGAATCTGAATCATAATTTTCAACACAACTGAAATGGTGACACATGAGCAAGGAGTTATAAGTATGGTTTGCCAGCTTGAGTCACTAATGTTCAGACACTAGCTCTCACAATAGCCTCTGGAACCTTCCTGTGCCCTATCTGGAAGCAGGCACATGATGTCACTCACCTCATAGAGACACAGTGTGAATTAGATGAATAAATCCATAATGTTTTTTTAAAAAAATATCTTGCCAGCAAGAAGTGGTCATGAGATCTCAGTAACCACTTGACTTTCATTGTCTCCATCTGTCTTAAGCTCTTGCACTGGATCAGCATGATGTCTCATTCCCATCACAGTGATATTGTTCCAATGGATCATTGGCCTATTATGATTACCTCTGATAGCTCTAAGTTCTTGGCCTTTCTGATTATTTAAAAACTATCTAATCTCCTATTGGCAGTTAAGGCTGCTGGGGAAGGAAGAGTCTGTTTTCCTCAGGGATATGGCATCTCTGGTAGGTTCCCCATGCTCCAGTGGATGGCCCTATACCCACGTGCATAGAGATATCTCTAACTACAGTCAATGGGTTATAAAGAAAACAAATCATAATATATGAATTTTGGAATGGGATTTGGGGAGAGTCTGGAAAGGAGTAAGTTGTTTAGGGATAGATATGACAAAATGCATTGTGTATGTATATGAAATCCTCACAGAATACATAGTTAAATTTAATATGTATCAACTCTCAACTCTTCTTGGAATAGAAAGGAACTAGGGACCTTTTCTGAAACTGCAAAGTCCTTGGCACATACCCAACCTCCTAGAGGCGCATCATAGCTGTCCAATCTAAGAGGCTACCACCTTCCTAATGATGACACAGAAATTCTAGCCTGAGATCTTTTCAATTCTTCAATCTATCCTCTCTTTGAATTCCTGCCAAGCCCTACTCCTTTCTCTAGGACCAAACATATCCCAACAAAGGCTAAGCTTTTATAAAGGTGGCAGGAGCTGATGCAATGAAAGCAACATTTGCTTTTGAGCCAGTAAAAACCTCTATAATGAAACTCACCTCAAGTGTCTTTTGTTAAGCGAGAAAGAGAAAAAAGTCAGATTCCCATATCATTCCATTTAAAAAAGCATTCCAGAAAAGGCAAACCACTAAAGGAACAGTAAGAGCTGAGAGCTGCTCCCAGGATAAAAGAAGGAAGAACAAGAAGAAATTGTGGTAGAAATTAAAATCCTGTCATCTTCTGCTATGGCAGTAGATATACAATTCTAGATTCTGCACATGTGTAACCTATGGAAAGTACCCTCCTTGAAGTAAACAATCATCAAGGATTTGGGAAAGGTATAGTAGCTGCTTGACATGAAGGAGAATAAAAAATATAAAGTCAACAAAGATAATCCAATATTTGAAACTTATCAATCATAGAGATGAGCTAAGCTCACTGATCACATTACAGTTGGACTTCGAGATATTGACTTGACTACACTGAGTTGGAGAAAGTACAAGGTAGAAGTCTGAGGTCAGGGGAAAGCCGGAAGAAGGCTGCAATCCTGGGAACATATCTCTGCAGTCTAAACCATTACTCTCTGGAATATAAACTGGGAAATATCAAAGTGGAATAGCTGGTACTGACTGCATCATATGTCTTCCCCTAGCAGCTTTTTTTGTTTGCTTGTTTCAACTTGAAGCTTTTCCTGCCTATGTCAAATTGAGTTTCCAGTACTAAGCCTGTTTTTAACTTGTCTGAATGAGAACAGAGTTGTCAGTGTGGCCCTTAGACTGAGGCAGCATCCATTGTAATGAAGGCCACATTACACAAGGCAAAATGCAGTTGAGTGCTCATGTAGGGCACAGATGAAGCATCATGGGAGTGCAGAAGAAAGTTAGTGAGAACTGATGAAGAGCTGTGGAAGACTCCTTTATTATGACGATATTTGGTAGATCTTAAATAATTTGATTTACTACAAAAGGAAAGAAAAATACTTTCTGGCTCAAAACACTGCAAATAAGAGCAAAACAGTGGAAAAATGAAGGGATGGAGCAACCATTAAGAGCATTTACTGTTGTTGTAGAGGATCCTAATGTCAGACAGTCTGTAAATCCAACTCCAGGAGTCAGAGACCTCTGGTCTCCACAGGCACCTGCACATAAATGCTTGTACACAGACACATATGCATACATGCATAAACTCATAGACAGACAGACAGACACATAAACACACACATACTTAAAAATAAATAGTTTAAAGCATAATTGGAAAAAACTTTCTCTTAAATCAATACAAGGTTTCTTCTCTTCATGTATAAAGATAGAGGAGCAATGATTTACATCATTAGATTATTTAACTTATTGTGAAAAAAAAATATTTTGAAGGATTTGACCCACTGGAAGGTTCCATTTACTTCTCTCCCTTGATGGTGTATGCATTGGTATTGAATGTGGCACAAACAAAGCAGAGACTGTGCAAGTCCAACATTAGACAGTTGCTGGTGGCTTTATGGTGACAAGATCAACCACTAGGTGTCTGAAGTTCTTCAGGATTGGGAATATGACTTTATAATTTCACATATGCACCATGTAAAGGAATAAGGAACAAGAGTGGAACCAGCCACCTTTCTTTTGTCCTATCTGTGGACAATAAAACTTACCCTCTGCCCATCTCCAGAAGAGCATCCCAAACCTCTCGCCAGGCAAAGTTGTCTAATGGATATGGCCTCTCGTTATTTGAAGAGGGTAGGAACAAGTGATTATTTAGCTGGATACATCAGTTTCATTGATATTACTGGGATTTTGTTTGTTTGTTTGTTTGAAAGGGAAAGTAGGAGAAAGGTTGTTTCAATAATATACTGGCCATCCTGAGAATAAAGTCAATGTATAAGATCAAAATCAGTCACCTTTAACCCACCTGCAAAGTGTGCCCACCTTAAGACTTCCTCTCCTACCAAGAGTATATTCAGAAATTAAATCATACTAGTTCTCTCCTTAGTTCTGCAAACACTTCATCACCTATATTAAGATTTCCATTTGCTATTTTTCACTTTTCAAGTCATCATCTTATCTCCAATAAATGATTTTCTTAACTTTCTTCAATTACATTTTAGGCTGTGTTTCTCTGTGGTTCTCAATTAATACTTCAATTTTCTTCTCTGTAGGAAGGCATTGCCACCCACCTGCTTGGCTACTTTTTCAGTAGCAAGGAAACCATTAGAAACCAGGTCTGCTTTGTCTCCCCAGGTCTCTCAACCTCCAGTGACTCTCTCGGTGTTGATTGCCCTCACAGTGAGAGACACTTGAGAGTGGAGATTTCCACCTGCCCTTCAGTCCCTTGTGGAAGGGCGGGTCAGAGCAATGCTCTTGTGAATCTGTCGGCATGCTTTCCTTTGTTTCTCTCCCTTTCTCCCTACTTCCCCTGGTTCTGGCCATCTGTCCCCCACAGGCCTGAAGGGCAGTGCTTGTACTAGGTCACATCCATGCAATACACAGCATGCTAACTTGCAGCACGAGTGCAGTTCTCTGCTACAGCAGTCACGTAGTCCCGTGTTCCTCTCCTTGTTAGAGATGCTTTGCTATTCAAATGTCCTCTTGACTCAGAGGACACCCTACTCTAGATGTTCCACCTATGGTAAATACAACCAATGGGCTGAAAGTATTTGTGTAGTGTTAATTAGTATAAAAATATAAGGTAAGCACAAGAAACTGAAATAAGATTGTTTACCATTTAGATGATTTCTTTTTTTTTCTTTTCTTTCTCCAATTTGGGCATAATACAGCAAGCATGAGTTTGAATCTATTGGTTTCTTTAGTAGAGTTTGTTTAGTTAAACTATATATCTCTGCATAACTTCCCTGGATATTTCTATATGTAAATCTTAGATTGCCGTGCAGATTTTCACTGTACACAAATGCTCACAAATGCTCACAGTGTGCATTTCAATGGTATGATGGGCTCAGTGGAACTGCCAGAGCACTTAAAATAGAACTCACTGCATTATTCTCTGCCACTAATATTCAAAGCAGCTAATGAAGCTCTGTTATCTCACAGGCCTTATCTTCTTTTCTTGTTCTTATTATCTTCTAACCCAATGAATAAAACATACCCATCATCTAGTGAACATTTTGATGTAACAGCCGAATGTAGCAAAGCATTAACGTGTTGTAACACACTTTGCTATACGCAATACAAAATAGCATGTATACATTTAAACCTGCCTCATGTACATACATGCATAAATATACCTATGCATATATATAAATACATACATACACATACATACATACAAATACATGCCCGCCTGAGCATGAAGACGTCTTTGCCCTTTGGATTTGTTACTTTTTTTATTGTGGTGACAAAATAACCAAAAGAAGCTCCGTAAGACAGGAAGTGTAACCCAATCTTTAGGTTACAGTTTGAGAAGGGCATCATCCATCTTACCAAGGAAGGCATGTCGGCAGGAGCAAGAAACCAGCTTGGTCATGTTACAGCTGCAGTCAGGAAACAGAGACCGACCTACCCTTCCTCCTGTGCAGCCTGCTTCCTGCTGTTTTTGCAGCCCAGGACCCCAGCCCATGGCATGGCACCAAGCACATTTAGCATGGGTCTTCCTATCTTAGCCTGACTGAGACCACTCCTCCCAGGCGTGGCTGGAGATGTTTCCAAGACAATCATCCATCCTATCAGACTGACAGTCAATATAAATTGTTATGCCTTGTAAGAATCAGTTTGTCAACATGTAGGCCATAGTGTCAGCATTGAGCATGCCTGATTTGTAGTAATTTCACTGAAGAAATGAAATATTTTTCTTATATAAGTATATAACTAACTATATAGCTGTAATGAGATGCTGGAAAGGTAAGGATTATATTTTGTCATTGAAAATTTGCCTTGCACTATAATGTACACTCAACATGATTGATATCCCAATGCCTTACAACACAGAATAATTATAAATTTTATTAACATTTTAAATTTGATTTTTTATATTTATTTATTCTGTGTATAAGCACATACATGCCATAACATATGAATGGAAGTCAGGGGACAACTTTCAAGAACTGATTCTGTCCTGTCACTACATGGGTACCAGACATCCAACTGAGATCATCAGACTT
>NW_022196911.1:42201840-42202692 GCF_008632895.1 Mastomys coucha | reverse complement strand
ACTTTCAAGAACTGATTCTGTCCTTTCACTACATGGGTGCCAGACATCCAACTGAGATCATCAGACTTAGTAACAGGCTCTTTAACCCATGGGCCAGCACAAATTTTATGACCATTTTGAATTTTATTAACTTGCAGTACCATATAAAGAAACATCTGACTTGAGTTTCTTTATAAACCATATATGGGGAGAGGCCTACTGCAAATGTTGGTTGAATGGATTAATTACCTATTTTTTTAGGTTAGGAGATCACAACCTAATCTCAGGAAAAGAAAATATTTCCTGTGTAACCTAGAAACTGCTCACAACAATTACAGATGTTTTATTTTAGCAGCTTAGTAAATCACCAGGGAAGACATGCTGTGAGGAAACCACCCCCACTTGACTTTTTCCATGAAAACTTGCTATCTAGCATCTGCTTATTTCTCATGTCTACAAAGGCCTTGGGATGAGTTGCTGTGCTTGCTGTGCACAATCCTAAAAGTTGAAGAAATTCAGCATCCTTTCCAATGCTCAGTTCATTTCACAACTCTGACTAAACATAAGCCAGCCTTTCCTTGAGAAAATGTAACTGCATGTTTGCTCTCAGGAGAAAGCCAAAAGTTCATGCTAATAATTAATCAGAGACGTTGGGAACAGGGCTGCATTAGCCAAGCTTGCTGCAGAAGTATGAGGACATGAGTTTTCTTGTCTCCAGTACCCACACAAAAAGCTAGGTACATGTGATGGCACTGGTTTTTAATCCCAGTTATTAGGGAGGCAGAAATAGGCAGAAATAGGTGGATCTCTGCAATTTGCTAGGCAGCCCAGCCTAGCCAACAAGTCCTAGGTCCCACAGAGAGCCCCTTACTA
>NW_022196911.1:42163016-42201830 GCF_008632895.1 Mastomys coucha | reverse complement strand
AAAGAAAGAAAGAAAGAAAGAAAGAAAGAAAGAAAGAAAGAAAGAGAAAAACAAGGTGGGCAGCTTGTGAACAACCAAAGTTGAGTACTGGCCTCTACATGTGCAGACACATGTATGCATTCATAAAATTTGCTCACTCTCTCTCTCACACACACAAATTAAATAATAATTAAAAAACAGTTGCTTCTGAGGAATCTCCTGAGATTATTATCTGACAATCCACTTCTAGACGTACCATGGTTTCTATACTGTAAAATGAGGTACAGTTTATACAAAAAGGTACAGTTGCTATGAGGAGGTAGAGTTTGTATGAAAATGGGTATCAAATCAAAATACCATATTTAAGTATCAAATCATTTCCATGTTCAATATTCTGGACTTATATCAAAACTATCGCATATGTTCTACAAAGAATTCTAACAACAATGTAAAAACCTTTTTATCTAGAACTTGAAGGTAACCAGAAAAGTATTTTTTCACAGAGCATATTCATTTTCAAATGGTTATTTGTCATTTTCTGTAATTACTAAATATACTACTTATACATAGAGAATGTTTAAATTTTCTTATCTTTCTTGTTTCATTATAAGAAAACTAAAAGCTGGAATTTGTAACTAAAATATCAAATACTTGAGTATAGTTTTTCAGGAGTATATGGCTTCTGTGGGCATAGCTGGCCTTGAACGCTTGTTGGCTCAGCTTGAACTGAGTTCTAGGTTTCTCCTAGGGCACTGTGATCACCCTTCCATCTCCTCTTGTCCAGTGCAACCCTAGATCTTAGTGATTCTCCCTTAAGGGTCTTCTCATCCTATCCACTCCTCTTTCTTACTGTGAGTTCTCTAGATCAGTCTTCCTATCTCTTCCCTAGCCTCTGCAGGTCTATGCTTCTGTGATCATCTTCTCCATGCTGTAACACAACATCTGAGTGTCACTATCAGAAAGCACAAACAGCACAGCTGGCTCTGGAGCACACATGTATTCCTTGCCATTCTGTTTGTAGGGAAGTCTAGATTCTGGCGTCAGAATGGCCTGACTTAACCAGCTTCCTACTGGGATGAGTCCTAGTCTGTCTTTTCTTAAGAATCTCATCCTAGGATAGTTGATGAGTGACTGCACATGACAGAAAGAGGACATATCTGACAATTTCTTCTTATACAGGCACCAAACCCATCATCAGGGTTCCATCCTCATGAACTCTTCAAAATCTAGTTATATCCCTGCCTGAATTAGGGTTTCTGTTGCTTTGATAAAACACAATGACCAAAAGCAATTTGGGCAGAAAAGGATTCCTTCCATCTTATACTTCTAGTTAAGTAACTCCATTGCTTATGGAGGTTGATAGTGAAGGATGTTCCACTCCACCAACCTGTGACTGTGTGTCCCTGTTTTTCAGACTTATAGCCACCTTTTCAATACATACATGCTAAATGCATTGAACTTTGGGTTTAGCTGCATGCACACTATACTCTTCTCCTGAATCATGGAGTGTGTAATCTAGTCAGGGCAGTAACTCAATCAGGGCAGGAACTAATGCAGAGGCCATAAAGAGGTACTTGCTTTTCATGGCTTGCTCAGCCTACTTTCTTATAGTACCCAGGACCACCAACCCAAGGTTGGCACTACCCATAGTGAGCTGTGCCCTCCCATATCAACTGTCAATTAAGAAAACACACCACAGGCTTGCCCACAGGCCAAACCATTGGAGCATTTTCTCAATTGAGAATCCCTCTTACAAAATAACTCTAGCTTGTTTCAAACTGACAAAATACTTCTAGCATACTCCCTACTGTGCCATCATGTGCCACCATCCCAATGGGGTTAAGACTTCAACATATCAAGATTTGATTAATATAAACACTCAGTCCATAAAATGTAACCATACAATCTTTTAATAATCTGAATTTGATCAAATTATGAAAGTAGTTGACATCCCCTCTAGAACACTGCACTCTCTGGAACCTACCTTTTTCTCTATCAGACCATCATGGCTATGATTTCCTGAATATGATCTAACTACATTGTCTTTATTAGTTGTGTTTGATGGCTTTCCACCCTTTGTTTTCTTTTGCATTGCTACAACCCTCTCTTGATACATTCATTTCTAAAGACTTTTTAGGTATCAGCAAAACTTCAGTGTATCAGAAAACTCATCTGCCAGATGTGACTTTAGGAAATTTTCCAAGATTTGTGTTCTTTTAAGACTCTATCACCTTTACACACACACACACACACACACACACACACACACACACACACACACACACACACATCTATATCTATATATATGTATATATAGATGTTCTTATTTGTGAGCTCACTTAAATACCAAATATTTCAACTAGTCAGAATGGGATAGTGGAGGACGATCCATTCTACCAGCCTGTGACTGTGTCCCTACTTCAAAAGACCTACAACTGCTTACTCAAGGCATATGTGCTGAATGAATTGAACTATGAATTTGCTGCACACCATTCTTTTCTGAATAATGGGATATGTAATCTAGTCAGTTACCTGCAGAGAATGGTAAGTGACCTTGCACAGCATGGAATCCACCCATTCCCACTTTATAAACTTCGAAACAATTACCCTTTTATTGTTAGAATAAGAATATATTTTTATACCAATATTGGATTGTAAATTGGTTAAGGAAGTCAAGCTGGAAAGGCGTGATAGGGAGAATGTTTGAAAGATGGGTTGATTTGTTTCTTGTTAAATCAGAAACAGGAAAGAGAAGACCTGGTGTTTAGTTCTGAATTTCTTCAACTCACTTTTCGGGACTTAAACAAGGTAGATATAATGATTATTGTTTTATTTTTTCCATCTATAATAATAAATGTTGCTTTCTGCTAGCTCATCTCTTACAGGATTCATTTCCTATTGTTTTTATTCTGTCAGTTAAGTGCAGTTTAAGGCTAGCATAGCAGCTGCTTGCCCTATGCAGGACCCTAGATTCCATCACTAGCACCACAAAACTACAACCCTGCAAAACATCTTTCTCTTTGTGTTCTAAGGTTCTTTGTTCCTCCAGGAAGAACAGGAGATGGGCCAGGATAAAATTCTGCTTATGTCAGATGGTGACCTCACAGAGCTTTAGATTTAGAAAGTGCCACTTATCTCATTTTATAGTTGAGGAAGGACTAGTATAGTGCCTAGAGAGGTTGTCTGCTGTGCTTTACACCTTACATCACACAGACAGAGGACTGGATCTCAGATCTTCTGACATGCAGGATTCCTCAAGAAGAAACTGTGGTAACCCTAAGCTTGGAACTGGAGTGTCCTCTCTAGAGATGCTATGCTTCTGTTACTATGGTAACAGAGTACACTCAAGACATTTTCACAAGTGTACCCCCAACCTGAGCTAATAGAGGAAAGAGCCACTGAGCTGATCTCTATGGTGAATCAAGATACTTAAGATAGATCCTGTCACATGCTTTATAAGTTCCTGATTGATTATATAGAATTAAGATATTGGGCAGAGAACCAGTTAATGGGAACACATCGATGAAATCATTTTTGAAGGACATTAAATGGAACTTAAAATAAAGCTAAAATGGTTTTATGGATTTTTCAGTCAAACTCTTTATGAACATTTATTGCCTGTAAATTATATTGTGTCAAAGAATCAGTGGGTAACATTTTAATAGGGGCCTTTTTGAAATAATAGAATAAAGAATAATATGTTATCCAAGAATGGGTAGAAGACAACTTGGTAGATTTGTCTCAATTGATGGCTCTCCGTAAAAAGAGGAAATGTGGAAATCAGAAACCTGGTAGGATTTACTAATAAAAGGTCTTTCTAACAAGTGATATCTCATCTCATTGCAAATATGAGTAGGTTTGGAAGAGAAGTGACTGGAACCCTAAAGGCAAGCATGATTTGAACACATGAACTTGGATATTTTTCAGACTCAGAGAAAGAGGAGTAACTACAAGGCAGATGAGTCTGCTGAAAGATTTCACTAGGAACAGATATGAAGAGCACTTGGTCTGGAACTGAGGCTGAACTTAAGTTTCCAGCCACATACTTGTGAGCTCTATGACTACAGGACAATTTCCATGTCCCCGAAGTGCAAATTACTCATCTATAAGATGCTCAGTCTCTTGACCATAAAGAAGGCGTGCACACACAACAGCACACATGTTGAGGTCTGAAGACATTGTCCATGAGCAGAGTCTCCCTCTCTGAAGTGAGTTCCAAGATAAACTCAGGTGGTCAGCCTCACATGATAAGTGATTCACCCACTAGGCCATTTTGCCAGTCTATGATCTTTCCTCTCCAAGAAGAAAACTGAACATTATGGGAGTTATATATGTTCAAGGTTCTTCATCAAATGAGAGGTTTTGTATCTTTATATCTACAACTTTCTATATCTGAAAGTATGACCTGTGGTATGTAGGACACAAGGATCCCATTGGCCCAATCCTAGCACAGAACTCAAAAAATATTGGATTGCCTTTCCCTCCCTTCCCACAGGGAGTCCCCCTTTCCACCCAAAGGCACCACTCTGATGTTTATTGGCTTGCTTTTCAGTGGATGCTACATTCATTTGTATGTATGAGTTAGCTGCACATCACTATTCAAAGCAAATTAAAAGAGAGAGGACTTGGGGCTGGAGAGATGCAATTAAGAGCACCGACTGCTCTTCCAGAGGTCCCGAGTTCAGTTTCCAGCAAACACATGATGACTCACAACCATCTGTAATGGAATCTGATACCCTCTTCTGGTGTGTCTGAAGACAGCTACAGTGTACTTATAAAAATAAAATAATAGTTTTTTTTAAAAAAGCTTAAATAAAAAAGGCAGGACTTACTGTGGCTCACATCAGAAGGTTCAGTGCGTGGTTATTTGGCTCTGTGTTTCTTAGAATATGTGAGGCAGAACATCAAAGGATTCAGAGATGGGAGCAGAAAGAGGTACACTGTATGGCAGTCCGGAAGCAGACAGAAACAGAAACACCAAAACCAGACAGTTAAGACAGGACACAGCTTCAAACAGCATGTCCTCACCTCTAATTTCTTCAGCTTAAAGTCCTTCTTAAACATCCTAAGATGTCCCAAAATAACACCAAGAGCTAGGCCTAAGCATTCAACACATAAGCAGCACAGGGGTTTGATATTTAAACTATAATATCCTAGTATGGACAAAGCAAGATTCTAGGGCCCTGGAGCTAAAGGTGGATTGATAGTCGCATGTTCATGAAAGTCTTTGCAAAGGCATTCACTACAGATGCAGTTATGAGATCCTTGTAAATTTTAGGTATTTTCTTTAGATAAGTGTTTCCTTGGTATAGGAGGGGATTACAGACCCTAATGACCTTTGACTTTAAAAAGAAGTGTTTTTATGTAGCCTTTGCCATATTCCTTTATTACAGTGTTATTTTATAATCAGAGTTAAAATAATATTTCAAATTGTGATTTAGGATACTCATTCTAAATAGATAGTATCATGTAAGGAATTCTATGGTAGGAAATGAGTCTCCCATAGGAATCACACCATCAATCAGAAACCAGTCCAGTCTAGCTCAAAGAAGGTGCATCTACTTACACAGACATTAGCACAATTTGCAGAGGTGTAATGCTATCTTCCAGATACATAAAAGCACTTGGTAGTGTGTAATGGGTGCCAAATAAATGTTGTAGCCATTTTATAAATAGGCGTTGAGTGCTTACTCTTTGCCTTTGGTTATGTTGGGCAATGGGGATATGGCAGAGGAAAAGGTGTTCACCTAGTCAGGGAACACCAAAGGTATATTTGGATCAGAGAAAACCATGATCCTGACCTCTGGTGTTCAGAGGAGACTGTCCTTTTGTAAGAGTCCATGATTCAACAAAGAATGATACCAGGAACTCAAACAGTACATGAACAAACACAAGAGTGTTTTATTCTGCAGAAGTCCAGCATACTGGGGTCTACCATCTGCAAATATTGAGAGATCCCCCCCCCCCAGAGTGAGCTCACAGGCCCAATTTAAAGCACATTAGGGAAAGTCTGGGGAAGGGTAGATGCTTGGCTCTATCTCTGGGAACATTCCAGAACCATTGCTGGCCCCCGAGTTGGGTGTAGGGAGGGGCTGGGAACTGTTGCTGGGGAAATCTGGAAACTGTTGCTGAGGAAGTCTGAAAACTGCCTCTGACCAATTGTCCTTGCCTCAGGCCAGGTGGCAGGGCAGCTTCTGAGGCCTGGACTTGCCTGAAGAAAGATTTAGGCCTAGTCTCCTGAACTGCAAAATTTGAAATCTGTCATGGAGCAAGCCTAGCCTGTCTCACTTTCCCTTCCCTACATCAGTATTGTGTGAAGTGTTGAGGGACTCTATTATGGTCACTTATTTCCCCTCCTCGGCTGGCTCAGAGACTGGCTCAGAGAAATGACAGGACCAAAATCCACAAGCTCCAGATAAGTAGTTCCACCTTAAACTAAATAAAACCAAGAGAATGGTCAAAGTACAGATGCATTTGATTATCATCCTTGGCTAATGAAGGAGACTTAGCCAGAATTTGACTAGGACAAAGACACTGTCACACATTTGAAAGTCATTAAAAGGAAAAACCATTCTTCAAGTTTGAGTCATTAGTCTGATGTAATGTAGCTTCTGATCTACAGTGTAAACATATTGCGCACAGTCACCATAGGCTTCAGATGTATTGTGAAGGTAGGAATGTGTATGACAGTGAGCAAAACATCAAGAGCCATGGTTGGTGTAAGACTTTACACAGTGAAGGCTGTGCATGGAGATAGGAACAGTCGCCATATTTATAAGCCAGACAACTAAAGCTGACTTTAAAATAAAGAGGTAAGGTTGTTTTTGCTTTAACAGAATTCTGAGTAGAGGAAAAGAGATTCAACTAGAACTTAAGTATATCAAAAGTACAACCAAACTAACTCTTTACCTTACTGAGATATAGCACTGTGCCTTTTAATTGTAGTTTTAAGATAAAGAACCACAGGTTTCTGAATTTCAAAGGGAAGTTTCTGTTTAGAGATGTAGTCTCTCCAGAACTGGAGGTGGTTAGGGATCTGCCCAGGGCATCAGATAGGTTGGGCAATATTACCATGTGACTTACGTGGAGCTAGTTTAACCTTAACAATTTCATAGTTTGCAGGTCCCACATACTTCTCCAAGGATCTCAACAATGCTGTAGATATGAAATGAATACTCATTGTAATGTTTAAATTTCTTTTTTCAATTTAATTGCATAAAGGAGTTTTGTACAGTATTAGAGAGGCATTCATTGGGATTTATCTAAGAGGACTTTCCAGAAAGGATTAACTGTGGAATAAAATGTGGGCCACAACATCCTGAGGCCTAGGGGAAAGAAGAATAAAAGAGGGGAAAGAAGAAGGTTACCTGAATGCTGGCATTCCTCTGCCTCTGCCTCCTGAACTTGCCAGGTATAAGCAAGCTCCTCCATCAAGCCTTCTCCACTGTGGGGAACCATAACCTCAACCCATGAACCCAGCACATCTAGTCTTTGGTCCATGAGCCATAAGTGCTCCCAGATACCTATCAATATGGCCAAACATAAATTTAAATTATATGATGTCTAAGTGTGAGATCGTTGAGCAGCCCTGTGTGAGCAAAACCTTTGGTCACAGCAAAGAAAAAATTAATACACTCTTCAAAACCAAATTGAATGCATGTTTAACAAAAGCTGCATGATAGTCTAAAATCTAATTCATTCTACAGTTATACTAAAACATAACATGGAAATCTCAGGGGCAAAATTAGTAATTTATGCATAACAAAACTTTGAACATTCTTACATAATTTGCATAACAAGTGGTAGATTTCATTATGTGTATATTTCAATGTGTTTGAAATGATATGGAATTTTTAAAAAGTAAGAAGGACATCAGTGCTGTGGAAATATTCAGTGGGTAAAGTGCTCGTTATGCAAGCCTGAGGACCTGAACTTGGATCCCCAGTACTTATGTAAAAAGCAAATTAGGTGGCATATATCTGTAACTTCAACATTGGGAAGTGGGGACAGATGGATCCCAGTGTTGTGGATAGTCCTGGGGCTAATTATATTTGATGTTAATTCCGTTCTCCTGTGAGGGGCTGCAAACAAGGAATGAGTCAGCACTCAGGTGACTTCCTGTACACCTTCTCCCCACCTTAATTTATAAAATAAAGACTAGAGCCTGTGATTGGGTGGAGAAAGAGGGGAAGGTGGAGCTGAAAGTTTGAGGAGGAGGAGGAGGAGGAGGAAGAGGAGGAAAGAGAGAGAGAGAGAGAGAGAGAGAGAGAGAGGACATCAAGGGAGAAGGAAGATGGAAAGTTGAGCAGAAGCACCTGCCCTGGGAAAACAGCAAGATACAAGGGGTCTTTTATATGGGAAGGATGGTAGTGCAGTGGTAGATCTGCCCAATCTAGGCACACAGCTTGTATTCATATTAATTATGTTTTCATTGCTGGGGCATAATTGGGTTGGAGATTTACTGCAACAACCCAAGGGCTTGCTAGCTAGCCAGTTTAGCCAAAGAACATGCTCCAAGTTTAGTGAGAGCTGAGGAAGACACTGGTGTCAATTCTAGTTTCTACATGAGCGTGCATGGGTAAGCACTCCTGAGCACACATGTACATACACAGACAAACACACAAGGTCTTCAGGCTGAGAAAGATTTTCAATGGCCCACTCTTGTTTCTACTCATTGATGGTGTCAATTCAATGGGGTTCTACGGGGGATGTGGGCTAGTACATATGATAAAATTTATAGGATTCACTCAAAATGGTTAACTTATAAATTTCTGTTAATCAGCAAGCTATTTCATTAGTAGCTATGTATAATGTTAGGTCAAAGTATTATTTTCTGATTGTCCTTGCAATGATCTATTGCTGCTGTCATAAGACTAGATATTTTTGCTATTGCTATATACCTAAATAAATTACTTTTTCTATACACATCACAATACCAGGAGAAATCTAAATTAAGGGTAACTTACAAATGAATGAATTCAAAGCAGTATAAGCATGCAAAGAAGTTCTAGAAAGTTGTAAAAGAGTGCAAAATATCTCACTTTACTTAACCATATTAAATATATACACCAAATGTGAATCACTTAAATTCTTCAAAATACAGGATACTGCCCCAGCTATGTTTAGTTGAGAATCTAATATCCAGGGCAAATGTTGCTAATACACTGCAGATTAAATGGTTTGAAATCTCTTAGGGATCATAAAAATCAGATAATCACTATATTTTATAGCTATAAAGGTTCAGCTGATGTTGACAGGTGGTATAGATAAAGGCTAATAGTTCAAACAAGATCTGAATGTCTTGATCAGGCTGGGGATCAATGTTTATACCAGTATAGAAATATGTACTTCAAATGATCTCTCATAATGTTCCATTTGAATAACATTTCAAAATGGTGATGCAGAACTTACAGGGGAAAATATTTTAGCTTGATACTAAGCAAACACTACCATCTAACCCCATGCTACAGAATTTGTACTGCACTGCGGGAAAAGGGACTCAGCTGTTGTATTTCAAAATTTCCAGTTCAATGGCCATTAATAATTTATAAGGTGGCCAATAATAATTTACAACAAGAGCTAAAATTTCCTATTTTAAGTCATGTTTTTAAAGTTCCTTTCCTTTTTGAGAAAAAGGTTCTCAATGTTAGGGGTTGAACATAGGCTCATGGAATGGACATGGAAAAAGAAATATAATGATATTTTCATTAAAATGTTCATTTGCTTATTAATTGTATCCCAACCCCAGAAACCTACATGGAATTTTCCTCCTGTCTTCAATCTGATGCAAGAGTTGCTTACAGGAACTGATTTAACACTCTCCTGTCAGAAGCCCTGTAGCTAGTGGCAAAATGCACACTCTGAGCTCTCACCAGTGTGTGGATGATGTCCTGGGCAACCCCACAGACAATGTCTGTCTGCTTTTGTCTTTTCTCTGTAGGAGCTGAAGGCACAGTCTTCCCCAAATCCATAGAAACACCTAATGTCAGAGCAGACCCCTTCAAGGAACTAAGGTAAGCTTCCGGCTGTATTGTATAGATCAGCAGCAATTTCCTATCAATGGCTAGCCAAGAACTCATTTTGCATAATGCAATTTGCATAGATCAGTAGCTGTTTCCTGTCTGTGGTTGGCCAAAAACTTATTTTGAATAATACTGACATTTATTACATGAAATAGTTTAACTGGGAAAGATTGGAGAATCTTTTTTTTAATCTTTTTTTTTTTTTCCTCTGAGTACTTAAGGAACCAATGGTCTGAGGTGAGAGGTTTCCAGCTATGTAAAGGTGATTGTTGAATGGATTTCTGGGCTGACAATGTCTGTTTATTGCTTTTTTCTGTGTTACTACAAATCAATACAGTTAGTAAATGAATCACAATTGTTGTTTATCAGCTACCCCAAAAGTATTATATAGCAGTAGTTGATATCTAAACCAAATTCAGTTGTTTCCCCCCGTGAAAGAGAATGTTTGTAACTTGGGTAGTATGCTGCTGGAACTGAATTCTGTAAATATTCTTTAGACTAGAGTTGATGTTCAACCTTGGATATGGGTGTGGTTTTTAGAAGGGCAGGCATTTGAGATTCTATGTTGTTGCCACCAACTATGCAAAACGAAAAAGAATAACATACAGATGGATGGACATAGAGATATAGCCTAAAAACCATCCTAGGTGCTGACAGTCAGGCAAAAGAAGCATTAAAAATGATATGTTGATTTAAGTACAACTGTAATTTCTAAGGTAGGACTCTAACCATCCAGGAGCCAAGGATGTGTTTGGCAATTCTTTGACCTGAAACCAGAAGAATATAGGCAACACTGGCTAACTACTTCCTAATAGACGTCACTATAATCAGATGCATCTGCAATCTATAGGCTCCATCTACTCCTTCAGAATATAGACTCTAGATCGGTGCTTCACTGAAATGTCCACAGCCACAGGGGATCCTGTATTCTATCAACAGGAACACATTCTCAGCCGTGAGAAATATATTACATAATTCAGAAACCTATAGCCTTTCTTCAAAATGTATACTCTCTAAGGATGAAGGGAAATAGACTGAGAGAAAAGAGGATAATTAGTGGGGGATGAGAACTTTTTCCCAGAAAAATCCCAAATAAGGTGGAGCTATAGTAAACACCCCAGCTGTTCTGCCACTGTATGTGCAAATGTGTATGAGCGTACATGTTTGTACATGTATGATGATGTTAGTAATACATCAGATATCTGCACTCTCACAGTTACTGGAGGATATATCACAAGAGCCAAGGCATAAAACCAACTCACTTGGGTACTGATGGATGAATGGATAAAAGAAATGAGGCAGATATATAATGTCACTAAACTTTAACTCAGAAACTGTATCAGGATGAAAGGGCCATCTCTAGAATTTTAAGAATAACAATTTAGGGACCCAGGTTTGAATAGCATGAATCAGTGTTCTGTGGAAGGCAAGGGAAGGCTGAGCTTAGGTGGGCCATTGACTGTAGAGAAGGTAAGGGAGGGATATGTAAACTGAACTGAAATGCCCATAAACTAGAGTCCAATCACCTAGTGGTGTACATCCTAAGATTTGGAGCATAAAGGCATTGTCTTATGATTTCTGTGTTGCAGATACTTAGTGTCAAAAACTTCACATCTCAAACAGCAGTCAGCAGTTGGAGTCATGCATAAACACTATGTCCTAACGGCTCCCTGACTCCATTTTACAAAGTTCTATCAAAATCGCTTTTATAACAATTCCTATTTTTTCACAATGCAAAAGCCATTAAAAGGGAGATGGCAACATGTGACACCATGGATGAACTCAAGGGTACTACATTGCGTGAGAGAAGCCAGACATACAAGACAAATAGTATGTGACCTTAATTGTATGTTAAACCTAAAATACATAGATTATATAGTACAGAATAGAATAATGGTCATCATAAGCTAGAAGGAGAAGGTACAGCAGGTCAGAAGAGCTTACACAATGGGTACCAAACATTCCTTATACACATTACACTGAAGTCCATTCTGATGTTATACTGTTTAGTCTAGTGCTGTAAACTCAAAAGCCATTAAATGTTTTGTAAAGAACCAGAAAAGATGACCTCAAAGATTGTCAACCCAAAAAGTTGACCACTGTTTAAGGAGACACAAAAGCTAATTACCCTCATTTAATCATTATTATGTCTCATGAAATTAGCGTTTTGCTCCTCATAAAAACATAATTAGAAGAAAACCATGCCAAAAGGGCATTTCTATATACATCAACCTACATCAAAGAGCTGGTTCTTGGAGAATGTAAAACAATATTTGCTCATAGGTGTACTGAGGATAAGCTTTCAGTGTCTACTTAAAACATAAGAGATGCCCCAGATATTGCATTAGAATATATAATATAATCTCTAAAATTCCTGAGCAACTGCATAAAGAATTCAGGTAAGGGGGCTGGAGAGATGGCTCAGCAGTTAAAAGTACTGATTACTCTTCTAGAGGTCCTGAGTTCAATTTCCAGCAACCACATAGTGGCTCACACCCATCTGTACTGAGATCTGATGCCCTCTGCTGAGTATCTGAAGACAGTGCCAATGTACTCACATACATCCAATAAATAAATAAAATCTTTAAAAAAAAAAAAAAAAAAGGTAAGAACTGTACTTTCATTACTTATCCTAAAATTATTGGCAAAGTCAGCAGATGCTCAAAGTAAAGTTTTTTTTTATAGGAATTATCCTCATTGCATTCTGTTACAGTGATTCAAAATGCCCTGACCAAAAGCAACTTGGGATGGAAAGGGTTTGCTTGGTTTACAGTTGGATGGCACAGTCTATCATTGAGGAAGTCATAGCAGAATCCATGGAAACATGGTTCTTGCTGGCTTGCCCTCTAGCTCACTCACTTATACTTAAGTAGCTTTTTAAATACAGCCCAGGATTACCAGCCTGGGGAATGGTGCCACCCACAGTGGGCTGGACCCTCCTACAACAATTAATAATCAAGACAGTCCCTAACAGGCATACCCACAGACCAGTCTGATTTAGGTAATTCCTCAACAGAGACTTCTCCTCTCAGAGGACTCTAGGCTGTGTCAAGTTGAGAATTAAGTGTGACTAGCACAAGTATCATAAAAATATTTCCATATGTTATTCTGACACTGCTCTTTTGTTTGTCCTTTTAGTCCAAATCATGATAGGCTGAGCCCAGTTGAAAATACAAAATTTTGTAATTTAGCCTTTTCTTCTTTCTAGATTTTTTTCCTCATTGGCATCTTGTAGTGTGACAGCCTTTTGACATTACAGTGTGACTTTGTCATCTTCAAATTTTACACCTCTGAACAAAGCAGTCCAATTACAATGTGCATATGTGTGTATGTGTGTGTGTGTGTGTGTGTTACATGATATATATCACAGTAAAGTCTTATAAAAGTTAAGTAAATTTGTGGTTTTGTGTTGAGCCCCATCCCCCTAACTATCTTCAGTTGTGAGCTGCAGGATAGATAAACCTGTTAGACAAATTGAAAATATGCTCAATTATGGTTCACAGACATTGAATAACAATGTCTGTGTATGTTTTGCATTTTCATTTATTGCATAGCAGTACATTTTACTCCGTGCTTTTAATTGATACTGACCATGCCTACGGAGCCAAAGATAAGGATCTTGAAGCCCATGTCCTCTGGGCTCTGCCACCTCCATGCTGCTATGTCTTTGGATTCAAGGAAGCATAGTACTTTAAATGAGACCCCTGGACTTGTGTTGGCAAGTGTAAAACTACAAACTGTTCAGGGACATCATCTTAGTCCATCCCTAGTGCTAATCCAAGAGAATTAAAATGGCTTGGTTCTGTGGGTCAGAAACCCACATTCAATGGCCAAGAGCAAAACATGGAGCCCTGGCATCTACAGAAATGCAACTGTCTTTTGGTTTTAGATATTTATTCCTTTTATAATATCCAAGCTTCTTGTTTTAAAACTACTTTTAATTTGAACAAGTTATACAATATATTTAGATCATCCTCCTTATCCTCTATTTTCTGGTGTCAACATCCTACCATCCTTTGATATCATATTCTCTATTGCATTTTGCTTTAGAAGACACAGTTACCTAACTGCCTTACAGATTAAGAATGTTATTTAAAACACTTTTATAGATTTTATAGACAGGTGTTAGTTGAGATGTAAGTGAAATGAACCTTTAAAGTTCTCAGTGAAGTTAAATTGGGATGTTTGGCAAAGGGTTCTTTTAATGTAATATACAGATTTTCTAGGAAATTATTATTAATTAGAAGCAAATCAAGGCTGCAGACCACAAAAGAATTGGACCTGGACTACCTTATAAAATAAAGAACTTAAATATTTTACAGCCCACTCTCACCCAGATGATCAAACATGAGAAACCTCCACCTGTCTCAGTATGCTTTCCCACTACAATGACTTGCTCTTGGCTACAGGAGAGTGTGTTCTTCGGTTTGTTGGTTTGCTTGCTAGCTTGTTCATGAGAAGTAGAGTTGAGACTTCCAGCATCTCTTCCTTAGATGCTCTCAGTAAAGGAGAAAAGGCTTCCTAGCTTCAGTGGTTTTAGATTACTGCTTTGCTCTTACATGATTATGGTCCCTGCTTTGCAGTTTTTACTGAAAATGTCTGTATATAATCCCGAGATGAACTCAAATCCAAAGCAGAGAAAGCTTCTTACTATACAGATGAGGGCTATGTCAACAGTCTATGTCAATGGCAGGTTCATGCATGTTGACTTTACCTTGCAGGGTCATTCTAAAATAATGATACAGTGCTCCAGATTGGAAACATTAGTCAAAAATACACCAAGTACTGAACCTGTCCCTTGAAATAAGAGGAACTCATCTGGAATAGTAATTGGATTTTAATAAATTCACCACTCAGGATATGAATATGTTCAATGTTCCCTTATTCAGATTCTTCTGATCTCAAGCTGTTCATGATCTGATATGGGAAATGGGCCCCACGGCTTTGCATATGTATTTTCTATAAGAACAGAGGCTTCCTTTGAATGTCCATACTTCTCTGAGGCCTCCTTATAGGATTCATATCCTTAGAGGATAATGAATAAAAATCAGAAATCAGAGACACAGGGAATGAAAGAGTAAAAAGGGGAGACAAAGTTGAATGATTGTGATAGTCAGAAAACCTTAATTAGCTCCTACATCTTGGAGGGAACCCTAAGAAGCTCTAAGACATAAGAAACCAAAAAACTGTGTGTGTGTGTGTATGTGTGTGTGTGTGTGTGTGTGTGTGGTATGTGTGTAATTCTTCACCTCTTATATCACATGTACTTACAGCAAGGAGGGTATTTTATTACCTTGTCCCTGAATATCAGAGACCACTTACAAAGTATGGTTTAATACTTACTTAGGAATTTTGTACTAAACACTTGGAAGTACATAAAATGCACTAAACACAGGCATGCATAAAATGATCACTAAAATAGTTCTCAGCTAAGGGAGATGCAACATAAATATAACCCAAAGTGCAGTATGACACAATAATTGCTGGGATGGAGGTATGAAGCAAACTGGTAGAAACATAGAGAATGATGATGCCATCTACCTAGGAGCACTAGGTTGTCCATCCTCAATGATATTTTGGTTGAGATACATAGAAAAGAGACAGTGACTCAGGTTTGGGTTTAAAAGGAATGAGTGTTTCTAGCTACTTAGCTTAGGGAACAAATGCCCCAACTTATCTCCATGGTTCTCTACAACATTCCAGGGCCTTTATGAAAATATGATTTTCCTTCTGGTGGTGAAGATATTTAACAGATTGTGTAGAAGCAATTTCAAATATGCTTACAAAAGACTTGAAAGACTTTATTAAGTTGCTAATGATAGCACATCGCAGTTAGGGTGTGAAAAATGGTCTTGAGCATGTTGTGCAACAACTGAGAATTGATACTGTTTTGTTTAGTTCTTTTCCACAAAATATAGCCAGAGTTCTGTGATAGAAATTTCTGTGTGAAGAAATCTTACACACATCTATTAATCCCAGCATATCCTGGAATATTCTATAGGTGACATGTAAGTGTGTGTGTGTGTGTGTGTGTGTGTGTGTGTGTGTGTGTACTTGTTTTCTTTTTTAATGTAAAATAGGAAAGCTAAACTCCTTTGGGAATGTGTAAGATTTAAAATCTGTGTGTATCATAGTGAAACATGAATTCAACCAGACTCACATAAGCTGACAAAAATAAATTGTTCTATTGTTTTAGTCTATTCATAACTAAATTTAGATTGTCTTCCGGTGCTTTATAAATTTAAGGAACCAAGAAAGTTAGGCATAGCATTGGAGTTCAGTTAACTACAGTGTGGGTACTAACCCTTTTCAAAGTCACAATATAAGAATTTCAAATAATGACTTTTAAAACTGAAAAGAAGGAAGAGAGGTTGATGCTAAGCCTCATGATCATGGGTGTGTGGTGTGTAGAGCAACACCACAGAATGTTATTTGATACAAAACCATTAAATTTTCCTTTTTAGTATTTTACAGATATTTTCCATAATTCACATCCTTTCTCTCTTTTCCTCCACCCCCACCCCAGTATTCCATATACTTAGACTGAGGTCTTTTTGTTTTACATATGTAACATTCAGAAACATTTGGCTCTATAATATAATTGAAATGAAAGTTTTAAAAATATGCAAACAGCATAACTATTTAAGTTGTCTGGAAGGATCAGAGACCATTAAAAAGTATTGGTTGGTTACATATCAGAGAGCCTTATACTAAAGACTCAGATTGCAGAGTCTGAAGGAAATTATCATTAATGGGATCAACTGGTCAACACTTTGGGCCTTGCAGTTGTCCTGAGGTTGTTCTTAATGTGACCCCAGTACCCTTGTGCACAATGAATGCAGACAACACTCTTAAGTTCTTAAGAACCTAAGGCATCTGCAGTGCAGAAAAACTCAGACAATAAAAGCTCAAAAAACTGTTAGTTTTGAAGAGGAGAAAAAGATAGTTCTGTATAATCATGACTGACATCACAGACCAGCATTCACAAAGTTTAACATGTTTTTTCTACCAATAAAAGTTTCTATCAAATTATAAAGGCCAGTAATTATTTTTCAATTAAGGTGAAACAAGGGATGCAAACAACTACTATATTTATGATAACTATCAACATTACAGATAAATGGTTATCCTCACTAGCATTCATTGTTCGAAGACAATCTTATAGATTGGGTAATGCTATGCTGTTGCTTCTGCTTTCCCATTTTGCTGATCTTGATGAGGACACAGAAACAAACGGAAGGTAGTGCTCCAATAATTAAGGTAGTTCTATCCCTATCCTTGACCCATTTATCAATCAAAAGCTTCTTTTTCTTTAAAAAATGTAACAGAAGCCAGGTGTGATGGCATATATCTGTTGTTGCAGTGCTTGGGAGGCAGAGGCTAGAGAATCCCAGCAATTTTGAGGCAACCTGATCTATTTAGTGAATTAGGTTGGCCAGGGCTACATATGGGATCCTGTCTTCAACATAATATTTTCAAGAAAGCCAAGGGATTTGTTCTTTAAAAATATATTGCCTTTGTGTTCCATATCTGTTCTCTCTCTATGTGGTGATTCTTTCTTTGGGAGCCAGGGAAGAGTATGAGCCAGGCAACATCATAGGAGAAATGAGGCCATAACCTAAGGAAGGTTTTACTTGGATAGAAATTGAGAGCCTGTCTCTTCTAATGTCTGGTCAGTTGTGGGAGGAAGTTAACAAATGTCAGGAAAGCAAGAATTTAATAAATACCTAAATGGCTGCTATCAACAATGAGGAAAGTAGCTAATTAGATAGGTTTTAAGAAAAATCAGCTAGCCCTAGGAGTACTCAGAGGCAGGAGGATCTCAGTGAGTTCAAGGGCAGTCTGATCTAATACTGAATTCTAAGCCAGTCAGGGATCCATAGTAAAACCCTGTCTTAAGGCAAACAAAGAAATTAATAATAATAATAATAATAATAATAATAATAAATAATAATAATAATAATAATGGTAAAAAAGAAAAGTTAATTCCATGTCATTGTACTTTCTGAAACTCTGGGAGAAAGTCACAGTGAAAAGTTCTCCCACAGATGGCCTCCCTGTGTATAATGTGGCGAGGGAGGAAATTTTATGAATCTCTAGAAAAGGAGGAAATATATTTTAAGAGTAGCCACATAAAACACACACCCCTACACACCCTCGCCGCTCCCCCAACCCCCAGAACATACCCTTTCTAGTACTGCAAATCACATTCCATCTGGATCCTGTTTAGGAACACAGGTGGTAACTGATGGTGGGCTGGACAGGTTCCCAGGATGATTCCCTACAGTGAGGTAATTGGTAAGCTTTCTAATCACTATGACATGTTAGAAACAACTTAAAAGAAATGTTTTGTTTTGTTTTTTTTTCATGGTTTCCGTCCATTGAGGCAGAGAAGGCATGGTAGAAAAATCCGGTTAACATCATGATAGCCAGGCAAGAGAGGATGTAATACAGGAATAGGCCAGGACAATATGGAGTCCCAAAGGACATACATCACAGCAACCTACATCCTCTACCTTGGCCCTATCTCCCACTTTTTACTACCTCTCCATAATGCTATCATACTATGACTCCATTAAAATAATAATCCAAATGTTTAGGTCAGAGTTCTCCAGATTCAAGAACTTTCCAAGAGTCCATGTGGAAACAGAGGACTCCTAATACTTAGATAGATAGATAGATAGTTAGATAGATAGATAGATAGATAGATAGATAGATAGATAGATAGACGATTGATAGACAGATTGATAGATAGATAGATAGATAGATAGATAGATAGATAGATAGATAGATAGATAGATAGACTTGAGACTGAAACAGGAGGCATGCCCAACATTATGGGTTAGCAATACCAATCATACCTGATATTCACTGAGGCTAAGTGAACATGGAAATAAGCAAATACAATCCAGCATGAGCTGCTACCTAACCCCGAAGCCCACCAGAACTACATGTGCTGGGAGCTGGGATTTGTCTGTTCCACCTTACTGGGAAGTCCCATAAACCTCTACCCTACTAATAACATTCCAAAGAGAGGAAGGAAATATTTCCTGATTATTAAAGGAAAATCTTTTGTTTTGAGCTCATAGAAAGATGACCAGAATAGATATCATTTGACTTTCCCCCCAACAACTCATAAGGATAAAAGTTTGAGAGAAAAATTAGTCAGACAAGAACAATAAAGAAATGACACTTGCTTTTGCCTGCATGAAGTGGCTTGCCAATCCCAATGTGTTTTAGCTGATGCTGGCAAAATACAATGGCTAGGACTCTTCCTTTCTGACTCTTGTAAGAACTTGTAAATAGTCAAAGGGGGGAAACTGCCAGAACCCAACATTATGGCCCTGCCAGGTGATGGTGGCACATGCCTTTAATCCCAGCACTTGGGAGGCAGAGGCAGGTGGATTTCTGAGTTTGAGGCCAGCCTGGTCTACAGAGTGAGTTCCTGGACAGCCAGGGCTATACAAAGAAACCCTGTCTTGAAAACAACAATAACAACAACAAAAAAACCCCAACATTATGGCCCTTGTCATAAGCAATATTCATCCCTTTGAAAATCAGAAGTCAGCAAGAGATGAGTCCAAATATGTTATTTTCCCCCCAAAGCGATTTGGATATTTTAATCTTTCAAACTAAACAAGATAAGAAGGGAGTGTCTGGCCAAGCACTGCCCAAGCCTCCCTCAAAGTCATTATTAGGCATCCCTGGGGCATCTGTGATAGCTAGAGCCATTGATGGCATGGTTGAAAAACACCACTTTTACCTTTCATTGATAGGCCCATTTCTATGTGAACATAAGAGAAAAATGACATCATCACCAATGTCTGTGACATAGTAGCTTAATAATAAAATTATGCATTTTAGATTAAATTTTAATTTTAGGGACTAAAGAATAAAAAAGTACTCCAAAGAAAAGCCATCATATAGGGTATACAATCACACTTTTAGCTTAGTTGTCAAGGCAGGCTTACCATCCTAAAAGTAAGCATTGTTGATATCTTGGTCTTTGGCTGCAGAAAAACTGTATGATCATGAGCTAGGGCTGCCTTCTGCCTCCAAAGAAAACACAACAACTTTGTTATTGTTTCTGTCTTGATTAAAATGTCAGCTTCTGTCATTTATTATGTAAAGTATGTAGAATATATTGTTCTGTTGTTCTTGAAAAACACAAAATTGCCTCTGACTCCTGTTTTTTCCCTCCTCCGTAGATGGCCCTGCTGGGTATATAGACAGAAAATCTTGCTTAATTACAGCCTTCATGATCCTGGCTTGAAGCCAGGCTTGTTTGATTCCAGTTAAGACCTTTTCAAAACAAAGAGTAATGGGAGGTTAGCAGAGCAAGATGACAAGAGATTTTTATATGAATTCAATTGAGAATCAGAAATGAAGTAAAGCCAAACCAGCCAGTCAATCATTTCTTCCTTCCCATATGCTCTTCTAAATCCAGGATTGTCCATAGTTTGTTAGAATACAGTATCATGTAAGTGATAGTAAGATAAGTAGCTGTATGGGGTACCTGGGTAAGCTTATCTCATTTCTCAGCCATGGTCATGCACAATGTTAGGCCAAACATCACTCAGTAATTTGTTTGGGTCTCACTGATGTGATGATGAAGATTCAAAACAGGAGCTAGAGAGATGCGTAAGTGATTAGGAGCTCTTGCTGATCTTCCAGGAAACTCAGAGTTTAGTTGAACACTCATGTTCAGTGGCTCACAACCTACTCTAACTCTAGCTTCAAGTGAACTGATGCTCTCTTCTGGCCTCTACAGAAGCCCCTGTACACATGACTGCTGCACACACACATACACACACATGCACACACAAAAACAACCTATATACATATATACACACACACACACATATACATACATACATACATGCACACACACATATATCCATGCCCACATACACACACATGCACACACATGCAAATGCACACACACACATGCACACACATACACACATATACACATGACACACACATGCACACCGACCTTAAAAGTCTCTCACAACCTTAGCATAACCTATATTGTTATGTCCCAGCTGTCTTTCCCACCTTCCACCATCCTCTTATTTTTATTTTTCTTGTTGCCACCTATACTTTCCATCCCTTCCCCAAATCTTTTGGTTTCTGCTTTCATATTAAAATTTTCAGAAGTTTTCATTCTATAATGTTACCCTTTTTATTATATCTTCATTGATTACATAGATGTACTATCTGTTTTCTTTTGAACTATAGATTATAAAAATGATAGTTTCTTTCAAGTTATTTAAGATCTATAGAGACCCACAGCCAGACATTATGTGGAGCAAGAGTCTAAATTGGAGGCCTCCATCAAATCCCTTCCCATAGAGCTCAGAGAATCTTGTGGAGGCAGAAAAATTTTAAGGGTCACAGGGGATGGAGGACACCAGGAGAACATAGCCCTCTGAATCAACTAAGGAAGGCACATATGAGCTCACGGAGACTTAAGCAGCAAGCTCAGGACCAATATTGGTCTACAGCAGTCCTCTGTGATTTATTATAGCTATTATCTTATTATTTTTTGGGAAATCCCACCTATGAGATGGAGTAAGTCTCTGATTTTCTTTGCCTGCTCTTGGGACTCTTCCTACTATTGGTTTACTGTGTTCAACTTTAATATGAAAACTTTTGCTTTGTTTCATTATATTTTAATTTGTTGTGTTTGGTTGTCATCTCTTACAAGCCTGTTCTTTTCTTTTCTTTCCTTTTGATTTATTTATTTATTTTATGCATATAAGTACACCATTGCACCAGGCAGTGGTGGCACATGCTTTTAATCCCAGCACTTAGGAGGCAAAGGCAGGCAGATTTCTGAGTTCGAGGCCAGCCTGGTCTACAGAGTGAGTTCCATGACAGCCAGGACTTTACAGAGAAACCCTGTCTCAAAAAACAAAAAACAAAAAGTACACCATTGCTCTCTTCAGACACACCAGAAGAGGACATCAGATCCCATTATAGATGGTTATGGGCCATCATGTTGTTGCTAGAAATTGAACTCTGGACCTCTGGAGGAGCAGTCAGTGCTCTTAACCACAGAGCCATCTCTCCAGACACTTGTATTCTTTTCTAATGAGAGACAGAAAGAGAGTTTATCTGGAAGGGAGGGGAAGCAGAGAGGAACTGGGAGAAATGGAGGGAAGGGAATATATTGTATGAGAAAAGAATCTACTTTCAATTAAAAAAATAAATTTAGGTTTGGCATTCTGATTAGAACTGATGAAATGCTTGGTGATTCACACATGACTTCGGTTTAAGAACTAACACACCATGGATCTCTTTAGAGGGACTGTAGAAATGGGTCAGTGTTTTAAGAATGAGTATTGTTTTTTTCAGTCAACTGGAATTTTGTTCCCAGCACCCTAGTCCAATGACTCATAGCATACCATAACCCCGGCACTTAAGATCTTTTATGAACCCTCCTGGCCTTCACAGGCTCACACATGTATACACACACACACACGTGTGTGTGTGTGTGTGTATACATGATTAAAAGTGTAATGAATACTTTTAGAAGAAACTATTTTGAGTGTTGGAGAACTACTTGAGTAATGGGCTCTGAGATACAAAGATTCTGGGATTTCTGGATGGGTTGACATCTATTTTTAAAATCTGTGTCAGTTTACAGTTTAGAGTGATGTCTTAATCCATTACTTGGGACTTCTTTGATGGTTAAAATGTTACGAGCAAAGGGAAACTGAGAGGTCTTGCTCTAGAAATGTGTAGGTTGACACTTGATGCCTGGGTTTCTGTGTGTGTTACTTTCAGCTGTCTTGATACGGCAAAAACGAGAATTGACCTCAGTCTTCCTCAGTAAGGGTATCATGGTCCCAAGGTAAAGACTGAAGAAATAGTTTGTAATGGTGACAGTTCATGTGGCCTGCTCCATTAGCCACTGATTGCAGCCTCGCCAGGTATCCTTTGATCAAAGAGGTACCATCCATCCAGGTACTGCCATCCCTGACCCAGCCAAGGTGGTGCAGTTTGAATTATCTTACAGCTTGTTTTCTACTAGATCTATGGACTCATAGCTTTTAGCTTCCTGATACTTTCTAATGAAGTTATTATGTGCTGATTTCTACTCAGTTCCAACTTGCGGTTAGCATTTTCTTTTCGACTTTGACCACTTAGATTTTGTTCACGGGTTTGGAGCTTTGGAGGGTCTGTTTACAGTCACTGCATTGTGCTTTTCCAAGGGGGGCAACTACATTCAGCACACCTTTGAGTCAGACATTCTCTGCCTCTGCAGGCTTCTGCCACACTACCCTTTCCCTGCAGTCTAGAAAGACTTAGAGCCTTTACCACGTAATTCTTTTCATTTAAAACTAACTTTCCTACTTTTTTTTTCTCAGTAACTCTATTCAATTTTCAGCTCTGAGTTTTGGCTATCTTGCCTAACCCAGGCCCATGATGGTCTTCATCTTCCAAGTACACACTACACCTAAACTGTCATTTTGCAGTTGGCCATAATATCTTCTACTTTGGCTGTAGGGCTTTAAAGGGGGGTATGGTCACATAAATAATTACAAATCCACTCTCCTCAAAATCAGGCACTCAGCCATCATGCTGACCAGTAACTGCCCCCTGTACCTTGTTCGTGGAGGAGTACTATCAAAGTCTCCCTGGTGTATTCAGTCCCGGTGAAGCATGCAGTAACCACACGCTTTTTTTCTTCTTTTCATAATAAGTTACCTCCAAAAGGTGTTATTCTGTTCCCCTTTCTTTCCCAGGCAGTCTTAGAGTTTCATGTACTTTTTATGTCTATAGCTTATATAAGAGGTACATCCCAGAGAAGCACATAGCCTAGGGCATCTATTCACTCTCTAAGCTGCAGATATTACAATTTATAAAGGAGCTCCATCTCCCTTTCTCCATTTGTATCTTTCATTGCTGTTTCTTGTTCACATAGGAAAATGAGTCTTTAGTTCTTTCAGACCTTTGTTTTCACAAATATAACCAAAGTCAGTAATATTTTCTTCTCTGGAATAAGAGCTAAGCTACAGTCACTCCAGAATAACAAAGCACTGGGTAATTTGAATGCTCTGACAATCCAAACACCATACCCCTAACCTTGAATAGAAAATAGATGCTAATAAATTCAGGGTCTTAAAAATGTGAATTATAGTCATTTCACACTTGGTGGCAGCTTCATGCTGAAGTAATAGCTGAAAACTTAATTATGATGCTTGTCCCTCCTTTAAGTGCAGATGACATTCCTCAGATAGAGTTTTGCAATGACATCTGAGGAACAGAGTTGAGACACTAATTAGTTATTCCTGATGGAGACTATCGACTGTGTACTGATTAAAGCGGAGTGTTGACGCCCTTCCTACCATGATGCATCTGTCTATTAGTTTCTGCTGCTCTCTCTGGTCCTCGTGAAAAGCTCTTGGGGAAATGATGGAAATGCCCTTCAGCGTTTGCATGCAGATACAGAAGGCAAATGTGCATGATAAGTGAGGTGGAAATAGAGAGCAGAAGGTGCTAGGCTTCTTCTGATTGCTGTGCTTCTGCAAATGGCTCGTTGTCACTTTGAGGAACATTTGTGAGACACACAGCCCTAATGGACTGGACATGGCTCAGTCAAGACACTTGGTAAGCTATTGTACAATATACCTCCAACATCGGCAGCCCATCCACAGGCTAGAAGTCAGGATACAGGATGAGATGCAGAGGATTCTGCCCTCAGTCACATTCCCCCACAACGTCCACCAGTCAGTGACTAAAGAAGAACAGATCACAGTATATGATCTCTCTGTATATGATGTGATATTCTCATGACACGTTTTGTTCATTGTGTTATGACCCAGAGTGCAAAGGAGTGACGGGAAGAACTAAAAGACACAGCTCAATAGAAGGCGGTGGTCTGTGAACGTCTGAATGGCAAGGGAACTCCCTTGACAGTCTTTAGGGTAGATCAGCCAGAGCAAAAGTCACTGTTTGGACTGAAGAAATGTGAGGAAGGAGGAAAGAGGAAGCTATGGTCAGGATGAAATACATAAGAGAGGAATAAAGAAATTTTTAAAAGAAATAAAAAAAAAGAAGAACTGGATCATGCTCAAGAGTGCAGAGTTCATCTAAATGGCTTCTACATCTTCTCAAATATGAAGACTCTTAATCTTAGGAGTCTAACTTTTGGTTACAGAATTTTCAAGGCTCTCTTAGAGAGTTTGAGTTCCTTGAAGCAGACTACCTTTTGGTGGTTGAGACTAGAATCTGTATTAAGTGTTGATTCTTCTCTGTTCCTTAAGGTATTGGTATTTGGAGACAACTTCATAGTCATATGAAGTGTTAATAATTTTAGAGCATTTTTTCAAATAACCCTTTCAAAAACCAAAACAAGCAAACAAACAAAAACAACAAGAAAAGCCACACTGGAGGCATTGGTTTCATTCCTGTACAACGGATGAGAAAGTAGATGGCTTAATTTGAAACAGCTCTTGTCGGGCATAATAAAAATTCCCCAATTCAATATCTGGGTATAGTAGGGATTATGTCTTTATTTTATTTTGAGAGAGAATCTTCAGACAGAGAAGTTTCTACTGGCCTCAGTATCATCCTGCATCAGCCTTTTGAGTTCAGGGTATTAAGATAACCATGGCTCTGCCATGCCTAGACGTGATTATGTCATGCTGGACAATGAACCCAAGGCCCCATGTACATTACACAATAGATCTACTACTCAGTGAAGAATGTTTTCCTAGTCCTGCTCAATAATATTTAAAGTTGTCCTAAGTGGGTCAGATCTTGGCCATGATCAAGACTGTTGAGCAGTTTCTTCCTTAGTAGCCTGTGATCTTGACAGATTTCAATTTCCTCATTTGTAAAAACTGTGGGAAAAGCATAAGAATGAGCCAAGACTAAGAAAGAGTTTATGAGATTTCAATGGCACAATGTGTGTGTGTGTGTGTGTGTGTGTGTGTGTGTGTGTGCCATATTGCCTAGAAAGAGGAACATAATGAACATTCATTTCAGAGGCCGTGGTGTTAAAACAACACATTATCATTCATCCTTGAAAGGGCAGGGAATCTGTCCTGGCAATCTGGAAATTTGCCTGCAGTATGCATATGCCTTAAGAGATAACAGCCAGCCACCAGTTAATAGCCTGTTTCCTACAAGGCAAGGTATTCAGACAACAATCAAACAAATGTGAGTTAAATAATTTGCCAGTTTGTTTCCAAAATCAAAAGTGAACTCTGGCCCTGCTGAAAGTTTCTTAAGGAGAAGGCATTCACTCCATAGCTGATGGCAGGATAAAACCACAGCTTTTTCCAAGGAGAAAGTAACTTGAGGAACACAACCTCTCCACAGACAGAACGAAGTTCTAAGCATTATGGATATAAATGCAAAGGTTAGTTTTATAAGCATCCATGCTGCAGAAAGCTTTTGAACTGAACATTTTTCTGAGTTAAGTTGCAGGATGGTATGGGCTGAGGAGGTGATAGGATTTTAAAATGAAAGAGAAGGCAGGCACGGTACTTGCAATTCCAGTATTAGGCTGAGGCAGTAGAATGGAAAATGCCAGGCCAACCTTGCCTACAGAGCTACAGAGTAAGAATCTGTCAAGAAATAAACATATGCAAAGACACGTGCATCTACATAGAATATTGTATTATGACATACATGAAAAGTGGAAAAAATAGCATGTACATGTCAAAAAGTGTTAAAAGTCTGCCAGCATTAGAGTGACTTCGTTCCATTCTTTCTGACTCTTGCAGCCATTCTCAGTAGGGATGTGAGGATTGAAATCAACTCCTCAGAGGACCATAAGAGGCAGAACATCCCAGGAACAAGATGCCTCATCAGGGCACATTCCTTTTTTCTTTTGTCACCAACTGCTGCCAGCAATCAATAGCACTTTCCTAGCTATAGCGGGAGATGAAATGAAAACATTAAACTCTAATGCAATCTGAAGGGTTTTTTATATTGACTATCACATACTATCCTAGAGATAGCCCATTTAGTTTTGCATATATCCATAAAGTGTGTGCCTCTTCATTACATTGTGCCTTTATGAGTTACACTGTTTCCTTTCCCCTGATGGCCGTAATGGTTACCTACCTTTTTATATGACTTAGACAGATTTTTATCTCACAACTATAGAGGGCTGCAACTAATTGTTCCTTTTTATTTCTTTTGAACCAAGGTCTCACTAATTTGCTCAGGAGGACCCTAAGCTCACAATCCTCCTGCCTCAGCCTCTTGAGTAGCTGGAATTGCAGGCCCAACCACCAAGCCCAACAAACTTGGTAACAATGTATTGCTAGGTCAGATTCACCTGTAAGATATAATGTCCTCCCCCTGTGGTTTTTGTAGGCAAACTAATTGTTTGGTGGTAGAAGATATGTAAATACTCTTAGAACCATTTAAATCAAATCAGAACAGTAATTTTAAGAAAGCTAGTGTCACATAAATGCATGCTACCAAAGAAGTCTAGGGAATGGAGAGCACACAGTCAGAATTGTTACCCCACAGGTATTTTCCCTGTTATCTCTTCTGTTAAGTTTCAAATCCAAGAAAAATGGCTGAGGATCCATGTTCTCTCTGAGCTGCACTTGACACAAGAGGGAGTGGTTTCAGCCTAGAACTGAAGAAAGCAAAGTAATGCTATCTCTTTGGTTCTTCAACACTTTCACATCCTGCCTAAGTAGCTTGATGAGCTAAGAGGATGCAGAAAAGAAAATGAATGAAACAAAAAGAAATAAAAGGGAAAGGAAAGGACATGACCATTTCTAGGTATGGTGGAGGAGAGAGTTTATTGTAGAGCATAACCACAGTCAGAAACCTCTGGAAGAATCCAGAGTGGACATGGCAAAGCTAAGCTGGACCATGTGAGGAGAACAAGAGGAGAAGAAAAAGAAGAGAAGAGGAGAGGAAGGGCGAGGAGAGAGAACTAGGTACAGCAGCCAGGAAGCCAAAGGTGCAAAAGGGACAGGTAGCCAAAATATCTGGATTAAACAAGAAGAGCCTCTAGGGGAAGAGCAACCCAATACCTGGGCTGGAGAGTTCTAATAGAGGGCAGGGGTATGTCAACCACGCCCTGTAACAGATAGAGACTGATGGATGCTGGGAGAAACTGGTGACCAGGTCTGCTTTGATATGTTAAATAGGCACCTCAGCCATTTGTCTTAGGTTTGAAACTTAACAGAAGAAAGAACAGGGAAAATACCTTTGGGGTAACACTTCACAAGCGAACCCACTTGAAGAGCTTTGAGATGATTTGCTGCCAGAATGTGCACTTTCCAGCCAAAGGAAGGCTTTTCTGTCTAGTCTTGCCAGTCTAGCCACATAAATGTAACCCAATTAGATGTAATGCCTCCACTAGAATTTGAATAGCTATCATGTCTCTGACATATGATCTAGGAACACACTGAAGAACAAGACAGACATAGCCCTTATCCTTGTGGACTCTCTGCTGTAGCAGGCAAGGCACTGAATACCTAAGCAGGGTGCTTGGCATTTCTAGAGTACATTCTTCTGTCTCATACTACCTAACTCCTGAGCATCTTACTTCAATTACTCTAACATCATTTAATCTATTCCCCGGGAGAGACCGTGGAGTTTATACCCTAGTTTATAGGTAGAGCACTAGATGCTCATAGAGGTCTGGGGAACATGAACAAGGACATCAAATCACCTCAATTCAGAAAAGTGAAGGGGCTTTCTGAAGATGTCACAGCAGGCAGCAAAATAAAGAGTAAAGAATGGAAGCTCTGTTCAGATTGACTTGTGAACCTGGTTCAAAAATTCAAGAGAGCCTGATGCCAGGCTGTTCACTACTAGTCTATTTAAAACAGTATGATTTTGGAAGAAGTTTCCAGGCAGCAATCATTCCAATTCCAGATGCACAAGAAAGCTTAAGGTGTGACTATACAGAAACATGGCAAGTTACAACCATAAGGATGGGTTGTGTAGCTCAAGGCCCTAGGATCCGGTGTGATCTCTGACCAAGATAGTACCAAGGTCAACATGCTGTAAGTAAATTTGACATCCCCACCAAGGATGGGTTCTGTTATCTCTAGGAGCTAACTGAGCAGGGAAGGATGAATCTGGGATAAACATTTTGAATGAGGTCTGCTTCGCTAGCAAAAGGTGGTTGAGGTTTGCCTCTACAGAGGCAAAAAGTTCACCAGGCCATTAACAATTTCTACTACAGCCTTCTATATAGAGAACAGGTATTTCTTCATTTGAGGAAATACCTTTGTGTGTTTAACTCCTGGGTTCCTGAGTGATCTGTGGGCATAAGGACATGTGTGCCCCCCAAAGAGAATGAATTCTTCCTTATTTGCCCAACCTTAGCATGTTCTCTTTCTGCTAATGTATGCCTGCTCTCAGCAAGAGGAGGAGAGATTTCAGTGCCATGGTGATTTTCTTAGGCTTCCTATTACATTTCTGAAGAGACACAGTCTGAGCTTCTCATTAGGAAGAGTCAACTGAAGACAGGAAAACAAGCTTCAACTTCAGCTTCATGCTCAGAGCCTCGCTGATACCCCACTGTCTGTGACAATGGGCACACCAACACTGTAAAGAAAGTGAGCGGAAGCACAGATGAGCAGAGCTTCCCTTTTGAGCTGGTCCTTTTGACTGTGGAAGCTTGACACAGCTAGCCAAAAGGAGAGAAACAGCAGTCAGTGGGACCTTTGGTGGCATACAATAGTAATTAATAACAATAATAACGACTGCAGTATTAATTTATCCCTCGTTTAATATTTGTCTCTTTTAATGAGTTGTAAATCCTAAGCCCTTAACTCTGAACCTTGGTCTCATATCGGAACCATGTAAGGCATTAAAAAATAATCCTGATTTTTAGTCTCCTATTTCAGAAGGGTGAATTAGCATCTTTAGGGGTTTGTACTAGACATTAGAATTACTTAAAACATGTCTAGTGTCTCCTTGGTACAGTCAAGTTTAGGAGCTGAGGCTGCTAAGAAACTGTTTTTCAGAGGCTGTGAAGCTGTACTAGCCCAGGAGCAGACACTCAGAGCATGTTGGTAAGTGGGTAGGAGGAGAGTTGGGAAGATGATGGAGGGGGGTGAGGGCGTGAGTGAGCAGATGAATGACGGTGGTGATTAGAGCAGGTGTTGGATTTAAGTACACAGAAAAGTATTATTAGATTACTGTTCACAGTAACCTTATGAGTCTGTACACTACTTCATAAAAATCATTAGCAGCTTTTGATAAGTGGATGCGGATATGAAAGAATAAACAGCGGACTGCAGGGTGCTCCTGTCATCTACAAGTGTAATTCTCTTTGCTTTCCTTCTGATCTTGGCGCAGTTCCCTCTTGACAACTCAGGCAGCCATTACATCAGGGGTAATGGTTCATTCTTATATCTTCAGTGAATCATGTTTGTCTGAAGGAAGCACAGATAACAAAGAGGAAATTATAGTTTATGCAGAGTGGTATGACTGCTCGCAAAGCAAGCAACAAGGGGGAAGTTTCGGTGAGCAATTGAGAACTCCCTGTCATCCAGATGCAGGAAGTGATCTGCAGCAGAGGGGAAGGCCCTGTTCACACTGTTCACATTTTAATTGGAGGTGGGAGAAAGATACTGAAGCACCTTCCACACCAGAGAGGCTCACAATTTCCTTGTTATGATGTTGATTACATCCCTGGGTAATTCAGCAGGGTACCAGCACCACGTTGAACACATCAAATTTTTATTGTTGATTTTATTCAAGTAAGTACAAGCAAGGCTGTGCATATAATTGGGAGGGAATGTTGAAAAGACTGGTAGAGAAAGTAGCATTGGTGTAGGCTTGGGTAATGCCCTAATACTATGTTGTCCATGAGTCATTTGAGTATCATTTAAGATTATTGTTCCCTCTACTTTTTCTACCCTAAAAGTGATAGATATAAAATTCACTTGACCAATTGTGAGAAACCTGGTTTCCTTTATAAGAACTGCTGTCTGGTTTTGTGATCCCTTTCGGCTTTGAATTTTGTTCTAGCACTGTACTTGTAGCTACGCCTACTACATTGTTTTATCATTTTTGTTTAAATAACAATAAATGCCCCCTCTCAGGGCATTTCACTTTTGATTGCCAGAAAATTATCTTAATATTGTCTTTTTGTAATTGCTTGGAAACTTCATATGTGCATGTAATGTGTTTTGATCAAATCTACCCATTTCCTCTCTTCTCTATTGGTCTTAGCACTATTTCTTCCCAAATCCATCTGAAAAACAATCAAACAAACAAACAAGCACAACACCCCAACCATCACATCAACAAAACCAAATCCACTCAGTATCAGTTGTATGTACATGTGTAAGACCATCTACTAGAGCATTAACAGCCTCTTAGGAGCCACATTGCTGAAGAAAACTTACTCTACCTCTCCCTTCAGCCATCACCAGCCAACATTTCCTTATCTGGGGTTAGGCTGCATGAGCTCCTCCTATACCTGTGCTGGGATGTTGGCTCGATCTTGTATAGGTCTTGTGCTTGGTGTCGTTGCTGCCATGAGTTCATGAGTGCAGTGACTCTGCTATGTCCAGAAAACACTGTCTTCCTGTAGTTATTCTGTACCCTTGGATCTTACCATCTTTTTGCCCCTTTTTCCATGATCCCTAAGCTTTGGAAGGGAAAGAGCATGCTAGAACTGTCCGCATAGGCATAAAAATGGCAGTTTCTGACACTTTGAAGATTTATCAATTGTAGATCTCCTAGTAATTGTTATTTTCTGCAAAAGCAATCTTCTCAGACGAATATTGAGAGATGTACTAATCTCAATGTGTAAAGATGAGTATTTTAGGCACAGTTTAATACTAAGCAAAACCATAGTTGATATTCTCCCTTGGGAACTATGGCCTACACAGCTACATGCTCTTGACTCAGTTAAAAGTACTAGGTATGAGTTCCATCTTGTAGAGTAGGCCAATCACAAGCAGTAGTTGTTTATCCTATGACATTCAGGCCACTATTAAAGCTGTGGGCAAAACTTACCAATCTAGTGATTCATGTAGCTCACCAAGTTCATAGCTGGGCAAGACTGTTGATTATACTTCTTTCCTGTAAGGATGTAGCAATAAGAAAGCTAGTCAGTAGGAATGAAGCTTTCAGGTCAGTACTAGCTTGATTTCTCCATGTCCTATGATATAAGTATGCAGTGCCTTCAGAAACTGGATATTCTGTCATGCTCTGGAGGGTAACCAAGAGCATTAGCAATAGCCTTTCATGATGATTACACACACACACACATATATACATATATATATATATATATATATATATATACACATATATACATACACACACACACATATATATATATATATATATATATATATATATATATATACTGTGCCTCATACCAGAAAAAAATATAACAAATTCACAAATGGGCAATGTCCATAGTTTAAAAGATGCTCTACATATACCATGTATACCATCTATGAGGAATGGACAAACTTCCCTCACTGAAAGAGTCTCATCCTGCTCCAATTGTCTATCCAATGGAATATCCCAAAAAAGCCTTAGAACTCACATTTCTCCCCAGTGGATTCTAACCAAAAGAATTGATTGTAAACTGCCCTAAAAAAGTTGTAAGGTTTTAATAAAAATGTTGTGAAAGTAAAATAAGCTAAAATTTAATAGTAAATATTTTTAGTCCCCGAAGTCCCAGGTTACATACCTACTACACCACCTCTTCTAGTTCTTCCTTTCTTCTTTCTCTTCTCTACTTTGCCCTTCTGACATTTCTCTCCTACAATGATTCTTTCTAGTGCTGATCAGTAAAGTTGTCTTGGTTACCCAGGCTCCTACAGAATCATGCCTTGGGGTTTTACCTTTCCCTCAAGGTGCACATAAAAGTTTCTTCCTGACAAAAGAAAATATCTTCCTTTCAAAGAAACTCTGGGACAGCTATTCAGAGTGTTTCTGTAAATTGTCTTTGAATATTTATATCTTCAGTAAGAATTGCTGAGTATGATAACATACCTGTTTCTCTTTCTTTCACATTTTAATTAATATAATAATGCTTATATTTGTGAGATACAGTATGAAATGTCAATTCACATACACAATGTGTATCAATCAGGTTGCATTTACATCTTATTCCCTTGTGAGGGTTTCATAGCAATATGTAAGACATATATAGCAATCACCCATAAAGAAAAGGATTCATGGGAACCTTAGATATTATCAACTCTACGCCTGTAATGTGATGAATGAGAAAAGCCAGGTTCAAGAGAGATGGAATGACTTATTTCTCAGGACATAGCTGAGCTGGGCAGTAGGCACTAAAAACATACCCTTCAAACTCCTAGCTGAGGCCTTGGTAGCTTGCATTATCTTTTATCCTATTTAATCTGTACTGTGTATTTGATCATTTGCCACTACTCAACAGTTGTTACTCTTAGACCAAGGACCCAGGAGCCAGTGGTCCTCCTCTGCCACTGATTACCAAGCACTTGTCCTCCAGGAGCTTTGTTCCATATTTGGGAAAAAATGAAGATGCTAATACTGTTAAGTACAAAAGTCCAGATTAAAATGGTCTCTTTGAGAATCAGAAGGCTTACAACTGTGTAAAGTCCTATACATCATGTCAAGGAGCACACATATCCTACATGTGGAGACATATTAGGAATGCAGAAGTCCACCAGCCATGTGCCACCTCAAGTCTGAAAGTCACTTTGCAATAGGCCTACATCTAAAGGGAAAGCATAATGGGAAAAAATATGCTGGATTCAAGAGTAAGCAAGCTTCCTCCACAAAGGAGAGGGTCCAAACACTTCAGCAGCTCTCGGTACCACAAGGAGACTTGAAAATATATACCTGATATGATGAGCCATCAAAATGTCTTCAGGGCATTTGGAGCATATATAATAAATGATGCTGGAGACAGATACAAAGTTGGGGTGATAAGGAGATTTGAAAGCCATAAAAGTTTTGATAACCTGTAGGCAACCAGGTTATATGTAGGTAACCAGCATACATACATATAGGTAGCCAACATACATGTGAAACAAAAGCATATCTATTATGTTTATCACTAAACCAATTTCCAAATGTTTCACTATTCTTGATATAGTTTCAATTTGAAGCTTCTTAGTCCTAAACTGTCCTCTAAAACAGGATTTTGTCGAATGCAGCTGCTTCATGAAATGCTACCATTAGTTGAAAATCTACCTCTGGTAGGGTTTTATTTAATAACAGAGTGCCATAATGAGAAGAGTTTATTCTATTTAACTGCATGTTATTGGCCAACTGGGTTTAATGAAATCTTGCTTAGAGTATACATGAAGAAGGGTTAGAAGGTAAACATGTTTCCTTCCTCATATATTTCTCAAAGTCTTCTTTGGAAAGGGGTGTTATTAGAGGCAGGGAGGGGTCTGGAAGGAGGATATAGACAAAAGAGTGAGATCAAAACACATCATTAATTCTCAGAGAATTAATAAAATTAGATTTCAAAGATTTTGCTTACTAAAAAATCAAATATGACATGTTACAAACTTACCTGTGGAGCTGCAATGTAATGAACAATGGGAAATATGGAAGGCCAGCTCAATTACAACATTTTGGAAAGAGTTGTCACAGCTATCCTGACATAAAATGCAGAAGTAGCAAATGTGAAGACTTCAAGAAACAAATCTTATATTTTTCTTACTATATGAAGTGATGTAATGATTTCTGTTTACAAAATATGGTATGTTTTTATTTTTAGTTGCCACCAAATTTGTGCATATTTATTGACTGTTGTGTGCCATTTCAGTACATGTACACAATGTGCACTGATCAGACTAAGACAACTGACATTTCCATCACCCCAAACTTGAACATCCCTTACCCATACTAAATTTGTTGTCTTAGTCTTAGTCACTGTGTTAAATTCTAAAACCACCTAACACATAGCCTGGAGGTACTGCCTTTTTAGCAAAGGTTGCAAAGAATTTTTCATTTATAGTTTGATTTGGGAGAATTAGGGATAAATCAAACCATCATTAAAAAGAAAATGAACATTTTATTATAAGTTTTGTGTGTATTGATACCATGCAAACTCTTTTCTGTGCACTCTGTTGAAACCTTCCATTAACTGTTATCAACTGTATACCTGTCCTTTGTGCTGTGGGGATTCCCTCTGTCTATCTGGAAGCCATGCTACTGAAGCTCTACTTCTCTACTTGTCGGGGATGAGGATGTGGGGCTCAAGCCAAGCCAAGTATCTGTTTCTCAAAGACTCAATGACTTTCGGCTCTGAGAACAGGCCACCCCACTGTTATAGGGGGCACTTAATAGGGTCTCTTTGGTTTCCTAGCTTTCTGGAGGCTTTGGTAGACCAGCCATTCAGGAAAGGCTTGTTCCATGATGATATGTGGTTCGACAGACATACTCATCTGTGTCCCTGAGTCTCTCTTGGTCAAGTTTCTCAGGATGTGTTGTATGATAGCTACAGTGCATAGACAGGACCAACTGGCTATTTACAAAGCAAGGGGAACCCTCAGTTTTCTGGCTGTTTCTCAAGCATGGTCACATAACTGTTTTCTAAAGACTTTGTAGGGCACAGCCACTAGAGCTGGACCACTTGGGTTCCTAGGATGTGGGATAGTGACTAGAGCCTCCTGCTGGTTGGCAAAGCTAGAATTTCAGAGCTGAGACCAGCTGCCTGGCTTCTTCAAAGGACCTTTCTTAGTGTCATGTTGAGGTAGGTCTATGCAAAAAGAAGTTGGGTAGAAGTAGTCAAAACCTCATATGGAACATTTTCTCTTGGGTAATGCAGCAGTGGATGACCCTGTAATTCCTCACTATGGGCTCTGAGCCTGTGGTAGTTCCAGGGTTCTCTAGCAGTCAGTTGTCTTTGCCATATCCTGACTATCCAGTGAAACATCTGGAGCTGTCTCTAGTAAAATTTTAGAATACATCATATGAAGTACATGCTAAGATGTGTGCAAGTAGCAAGAATAGAATTTTTAGGAGGAAAAAAACTTATAATAAAATGTTCATTTTCTTTTTAATGATGGTTTGATTTATCCCTAATTCTCCCAAATCAAACTGTAAATGAAAAATTCTTTGCAGCCTTTGCTAAAAAGGCAGTACCTGCAGGCTATGTGTTAGGTGGTTTTAGAATTCAACACAGTGACTAAGACTAAGACAACAAATTCAGTATGGGTAAGGGATGTTCAAGTTCTAGGCAGAAACTAATTGGAAATGAGGGAAGAAAGCAGCAGGTCCTACTGGGAGGTGAGACAGAGGACATCATTTCATCAGCAGGGGCTGAGTTCTCTAAGGCTTTGAAGCTTTAGAGGTCAAGGACTGGGGGAAGTCTAGTTTTATACTGGAGAGTGTTTAATGATGACTTTGGGAGCAGGACTCTCTGAAGCATTGACACAGAAAACACAGAGACACACAGTGGATTAATGGACACTCTGTAGAGCTGATGCCGGTGCCTCCTCTCCCAGTGCACCTTTCTCCCACCACACACCATCAAGGGAAGTTTAATTGAGAATCCCCCTAAAGCTACTGATATGTTTTAGAGATGGAGGTAACTCACCAAAGCCTGTGATGGAATGCAGGAGGGAAATCTTAATTCCATAAATGTTTCTCTAAAGGGAGGGAGTCTAAGTATATGGTCAAGTGAATGACAGTCAAGCACAAAACTTAAAGGAACACAGTACATAGAGAGATGCTCTTGCCTACCAAAAAATCACATTAAACTATAGGAAACATCTCAATATGCTATTTTATACTCTGTAAGGTTTTATTAACTTAATAAGCTTCATAAAGTCTTGAGATAGACATGGGTTGTCTCATGACTTTCTTAATCCCCTCCCACAATGCGTTGCCAACTTAAAATACATAGTGAGTGGAAACATCTGTGTTTCAGACCACACTTTATGTCCTGTGTTACAGAGACCTCCCCCCCCCCATCTCTCTTCTAACACATTTGCCTCTGTTTTTGTGGCAAATGTACTTTAAGCCTGTCTTATTTATAATGGTCTCCTTGATCAGTCCAAAGCATGATGCTGCAGGATAACTTCACTTTTCATTTATCCCTGCTGTTTAACACAGTGCCTGACACACAGTACTTACTTGTGGGATGAGAGTAAATAAATCACAGTAAATCAGAGGTAGCTTGTATGGTGAACATTGAAAAAGGTATGTTATCTTGATGGCAAAATTGTATTTTTCTGGATTGTAAACGTTCTTTTAGTTCATTATATATACAAGGTCTAAATATCTTTACACACACACATGCACACACACATTGTGGTTATTATTAATATTAACTAGGGTTTCTACCCCACCTTTGCTCATTCAGTTTCCAGATAAAAGGCACAAAACCTTTACATTTATAATAAGCATTAACAGAATTAGAGTTGAGCATATATCAGCCCTCAGTGGCTATTTTGTCTACTTCCTTGTCAATAACCCTGAGTTATAGTTCTGCTTGGGCTGCTCTTACTCCAACTGGCCAACCCTCATACCCATGTTTTCATGATTCATTGACCCCATGGTGTCTTCTCCTTTCTCAACCTTCGCTTTCTTTTCCTCATGGTCTCTGCTTCAGACCCCAAGCCCAGGAGCTGAAACTCTGCCTACCTCTCTTCCAATAGGCTTATTCAACCAATAGTTTAAAATTAAAGAATAAGGCTTCCACAACAAAAGCTAGTAAAAGTGAGAATACAGAATTTAGCATTATAATTCATACCACCAGACCAAGCCTCAACATTTTTTTTCTTTTTTGTCTAAATAAAAATATTCTTTCTCTTATAATAATAAACAACATGTAGTAGGAACAACTATGAAAAATATGAAAATTATTAGGTAAGAGTTACATTGAAAAACTCCAGTTTATTCATATTTGGCAACTCAGAAGAAAATATTCTCTTTATCTAGCCCATCTTGTAGAGTTCAGGGTCCTGTATCTAAATCAATTTCTATCCTAAATTGCATCATCAACATAAAACCATCTTCTTAGACTGACGACATCTTCCTCCATCCTAAACAACTTAAGCTTGTAGTAAGACTATGACAAGCTAGTCTTCAACCCTATCAGAGACCAGAGAAGGAATGAATATTACCTAAGTAAGTAGGAAATGCAGACAAGTACCTCCAAGATTATAGAAAAGACAGACAGCTGGCTGCCTGCAGCATCATCTTTAGCCTTCTGGCCCAGAATTTCTGACAGTCCTTTCATGAAGCAGGAATTATGAAGGACTTGCTTATCCTTTCTTGGCAGGCTTGTCAGTCAATTTTCCTGTGTTCATTTGTCATTTCTGGACAGAGACCTGTCTGTAGATGAAGTTAAGGCAATCTCTTTGCCTGGTAGCTAGCTTACCACAAATGAAGCCATCTCCAAATGGAGGTTCTTTGGTGCTCACCATCTTCTTCCAAGTCGAATAGGGTACTGTCAGGAACTAACGTCGCAATGTCAAAACAGCCTTAAATTAGTTTTTCAAAAATCTTTAAATGCCATACTCTATAAGTCTATGAGCTTTTTGAAGACTATCTATTCATAGCATATCTTAATAAGAAAACATTGCCTGTCTCCAGTTACCTATTGTAGTGGCTATTCCTGGTTGTCAACTTGACTATATCTGAAATGAACTACAATCCAGAATTAGAAGGCTCACCTGGCCCTAATCTGGAGGCTGAGAGATACAAGTTTCCGACCCGAATCTTGGCATGGAGATCTTGAGGTATAGTGGCTATGAATCCCAGAGGATTAAGATAGAAAGATCTACAAGTTCAAGCAGGGTCACCTGGGGTTAAAGGTGTTACCACACCTTTTGCTGGAGACCTATATAAGGAAGAAGGAAAGCTCGCTCTTTTTCAATTGCTTGCCTTG
>NW_022196911.1:42145459-42162740 GCF_008632895.1 Mastomys coucha | reverse complement strand
ATAAATTCCTTTACTACATAGAGACTACCATAACTTCTGTGACTCTAAAGAACCCTGACTAATACACCTATTATCTGTACAACCTAGGATGTGTACTTCTGTGATAATCCAAACTAGTATCTAACATGACCATCAGTTTTATTGACTGGCTATTAACTTGCATTACTTAATTATCCTAAACAGTTTGTAATAGAAGCTATTAAAAGGGCTGAGACTAAACCTTGTGTTTATAAATGAATTGCATAGGCATAATGCCTATATAAGAGTTGGAACATACATATATTATGTTGTTACAGAATTAATTAATTTAAAATTTTCTATCAACATTCAAAGATTTATACCATTGAAAACCTTAAACTTATATCAATATACAAAATTCTATACCAATGTAACAAAATATAACCTCAATTCTGCATCAAAATATAAAGATCTCTACCAATATAAGATTATAGCTATAAAATATTATTTGGTTTAAGAGTAAATACAATAATCTACTCCTATTTGTCTAATTCCTTATAATCTTTCTACATCCTTTCTTCTTTTCAAGCCCCTTTCTCTTATTTAAGGAAGAAAGAAAAATAGAGGGAAAGAAAGAAGAGGGAAAAGAAATCCCTGAATCTAACCTGTTTTGTTTCCTCCTAAGACCATAGTTATTTGTAACCATTCCATAAAATGACATATAAACTGAAATTTTGGCTGGAGACATTTGTATGTCTCAGCCAGTTTCAGAGCTGTTCCCAAGTACTGGATCAGCAAATACATCACCTATTTGTTTGGTCCTCTTGATTTTCTCCTGTCTGCAACCAATATCTTCAGGGATTCTCCCCTTATAAAATCTGATCCTTATTATTTTGGAAGGAATCCAAATACTTTACTTCTTTCCTGTTATCACAAGCATAGAATCTCTCTCCTAATATAGCAAATTCTTTGTTCAAGAGTCTGAAGTCATTAAAAATATAGACTGATACAATCTAGCATCCCTCTTTCTATCTAGATCTGCTACATTTTGACTTCTCTCAAGAGAATGTTCAATACCATCATAACCATTAAACATATACCCACCTTCACTTTGGTGATTTAAGACAATTTAAAACTATTTAAACAATTTAAAACTATTATTATTATTATTATTATTATTATTATTATTATTAATTAAGACAGGGTTTCTCTGTGTAGCCAGGGCTGACCTGGATTTTCTCTGTATATATTAGGCATCAAACTCACAATGAACCTATCTGAGCTTGCCTTTTTCTCCCAAGTATTGAGATCAAAAGTATGAATTTATTTGGTATCTACCCTTTTTCTCTTAATTTCATATCTTTACTATATTCAACTTCATTCAAATTCCCTTCAGTATATTCCCAAGTAACATTGCATCTAAATAGTCTCTTTAAACATGGGCTCCCACAAGAGATATAGTTACAGCTCTATCTGTACACCCTAGAGCATGGCAAATCAAAATTAAGGGTTGATCTGTTGGTATGTATTGTTATGCTTAATTCTATACTTGGAGGTCCAGGCCTAAGAGTGAATTTTCACATTTACCAGATTTTGTTGTTCCTTAATTTAAAACTATTAGAATGACGCGTACTGCAATTCAGTTCCTTTTCTCCACAGTAAAGCATCCCAACCAGGGACAGCTCCATCCACAGCTGGTGGGTCTTCCCATCTCAATTCTCAAGGCCACACATGCCTAGAAACCTTTTCCAATGATTCTGGTTTCCCTCAAGATGACAGTTAACAATAACCATCACAGGATGGTTGGGTCTTAAAACTGGATAGTTTCATTGTTTTAGTTTAATTTGAAGTTACAGAAATTCCAAAGAGTAGAAATACTTTGGAAGCAACCAAACCTACATAGAAAGGAGAGGAATCAGTCTGGAATAGATCCATCTCAGAGAAGATAGAACACAACCACAAGACATGACATGACATATATAAAGGAGCTGACAAAAGAATAAGATACAGTTCCTGAAAAGGAAGAAAAATGCTGCACACAGGGATAGATACCATCCAACCCTGTGAACAGAATTTCAAAAGGAATTAAAGACAAGGAGCAGATGCTGAGAGGAAATGCTTGGTGGCATGGAGTCAGCCGCTTCGAGATTCCAAGGAAAAGAATATCAGGGAACTAATTCAAATGGGCTGCTCAGCCAAGGGTAGCTGGTAGCCAAACAAATCAGACTTCTGTTCAAGTAAAGTCAATAAAAGGAGAGGTAGAATGTTGTGGGGAAGAAACAAAGAGGGGAAGTTACCAGCATTATTATTTTGTTTCTGAGTACTCTTTACTCCTTTTCTGCAGGGACAGAATGGGCACATTGCCTTATTGAAACCTTTAGCAGACTCCCAAATATTTGATGGCTCATACAGGCCCAGCGACTGTAAGGATGTGGGAGGGACCATCAGCATCCCTGATGAATGTCTCTCTGCTTTGTTTTACATTTCCCAGGAGTTTGGGCATTTCAATCCCCACAGATCCTCTGGCTTGCTTTTTTTGCTGCCTTGGAAGCCTTCCTAAAGTTCCCTTCATGCATGCCTGCCTTGTCAAGAAGTTTATAGTACAGTTGGGGAGGCAACAGGGATAGTGCCATTTACTTTAGTGCCTTGGCAGGAAGCAGCATCCACAGTAGCTACTTAACAAATGTTTACTGAAGCGAAGTCAAGCTGGGCTGATGTTCTTTTCTGCCACAAGGCTTGACTTACACATTCTTTCTTCTAAATGGGTGAAAAACACTTTAGGAAGAGTTTTTCTCTAGGAATGGTGGGCAGTATAAACTTAGCATCGTGTGAGACACCTTACATGTCTTCCATCTTAGTAATAATTTTGAAATAATGACCATCTTTAAATAAGGAAGCAAATACCTGAATAGGTGGAGGAATCCTTCCACCCTAGATTATATTGGTAGGAAATGATTTTGCCATTTGAATTCAGGTTAGTCTAAATGCAGAGCCTGCTGACTCTTCATGGTCTCTTCTCAGTGTATCTGGAGAATTTCAGAACTTTGGTGATCTGGAAAGACTTGTTCTTTGACCTTTTCTTCCTTTGCCTTCTAGTCCTGATGGAAGCCAAGGTTGTCCATGAAATTAGTCCAAGCCCTGCTCCATTTGGCAGCCTAGTACTTATGGATCATCTCTCCAACAGGCTCGTATCTTACACACCATGGCTCCCCAGCTGTTTTCATCCTTGAACATCATCCCTGCTGAGCACACAGCAGTCACACTACATGGCATGAAGCCTACTTAGTGCCTGACAGGCTTGCATATGTCCAAAGGACAAGGCTGTGGCTGGTTACGGAGTTTTCTGTATAGCCACCAAGTGATTTAAGCAAGGTATTCCTGAAGAGCTCCTCGGAGTCATTGGTGGCCACTCTGTCAGAATCTGTGGATAAGCTTCTGCTTTCAGGAATTCTTAAAGCAAAGCCAGAACTGAATCATACAGAAATTCAATCTTGAGGACATCATAGAGCAATTTCTTCACCCTGACCATTTCTTCTTCCATTGTCTGCTGCTTTCTGGGTCTCATAACCATGCCTGTGATTTATAAGCATGTCTGGTTCCCTCTGCAGGGTGGACCTATTTTTTTTCAAAAATATCTCATACTCCATGCAGCTCTTTTCAGAGTGACTGTCTCTCTTAGAAACCTCTCCAGCAATCAGTAGCTCTAGATATGCTCAACCAGACAATAGGGCAATCTCCAGAGAACTGGCACACAGAATAATGATGGATGTGTACAATTCACCTACTGTGACAAAGGTAGAAGATGTATGCTACACAGAGGGCGTGAAAGCTCGGGCTTGAGAACATAGGCAAAGTTCTAGGATACCAAGTCATTTGATAGCACTTAATAGGACTTTCTCTTCTTGATGCAACCAAAGGAGTTAGCACATGAACAAATTGGTACTGGAGTCTCTCAAAGACCAAAAAGCTCTAAGACCAGGATTCAGACCATCTGAGATCTGCAGAATTAAAAGCAAATGACCACTCAATTGAGCTACTTGGTCTCCATCAGATGGCACAATTTTGGGGAGGTTGTAGAACCTTAAAAAGCTGGAGCTTCACTGGTGGTGGGTGTGGATCACTGGGGTGAGTCTTGAGGTTTTAGAACCCAGCCCCACTTCCTATTCACTCTCTACTGCATCACTGAAAATTCGGTGTGACTAGCTGTATCAAATTCTTGCCACCTGATGTTCCCTGCCCTGATGAACTGTACCTTCTCACTGTCCTATGTTGATTTCTTTTCAGGTATTTGGTCACAGCAATGAGATAAATATTTGAATGGGGCACCCTTCCTCGTTTCTCTGCTCTTTCCTTATGCTCTTTAAAAGCCTTGTAGTAAAAGGCTCATGAAACAGAACAAAGAGGAAAGGGGAGGCAAATTATTTATTGGAGGCAGAAAATTCAACTTGTACTGGCATTATGTCACTTAACTGAATAGCTATCTGAAATGAAACTCTTTTCACAACTTTGAATAGACCCAAAATATCACTGTTATCAAAGCTGTACATTGAGGAAGACAGCAGATAATGCACCCAGTAAAACAGTCAGTCTCAGCCTGGAAAATGTATCACCCTTTCCTCCCCTGACCCTCCTTTCCTCGCGGCATCAGCAAAGCATCATAAATCGCTATTTGCTGACAAGCCGTACTGATCCAAACCCACGGCTGCTGGCAGCACAAGAGAAACATGCCATTCACTTTAGTCCCAGGGACTGTCAGCTGTGCTTATCCCAAACGGATCCCCCATGCTGTGGAGGGAGGAAGGGAGAGAGCCACCATGCAGTAGAGGCTTGATTCCATAGTGTGCATGTCAGCTGCACCAGTGAGGAGAAGAGACACACTGAACCATCCAAGGAAGCATGGTAGAGTTTCTACCGACGCCTGTGAGTATCCCAACAAATACACTCATCACTGTCTAAGGAAGTAACTCTGAACATGGTTGCACTGGACTGCCTATATGAAGCATCTGCTAATTCAGTACAGTAGCAGATACCTGTAAGTACTTGATATAAGTATTTGTTCAGTGTAAGAGAAAGAAAATGGATTTTATTTCACTGTTTTTATCAACTAAGGTACTCATAGAAATTGCTCTTGATTATGCACCTTCATAGATGTTAGCCCACTTAATCTGTACAGCAGTGACTCTTCCTCCACTCCTGACTTAGGGTTCTTTGGTAAGGAGCCAGAGATACTCTGGTTTAATAGGCTGTAAGTGAAGCTTTGAGGAAAATATAAGAATCAACAAAAAGTAAGAAAAATGAAGGTGAAGGTAGAAAAGAAGCTATGGAATTCAGTAGACAAAAGGCCACGATGCACTCCTGGGGTCAGGTAGGTCTAGTAAGGATTACTGACTTCCATCTCCTTCTCGTTCAGTTCATCACCGCTCAGGGGTCCAAGAATGGTGTCTCAATCTGGGTTTGAGAGTACAGACCCAGATCGAAAATCCATTGGGCGGTACTCAGTGAGGACCAAGTCCTCAGAGGATGTCTATGACAAAGGTAAAATAGATGCTGGGAAGCAGAAACCCATCAGTGTAACTTACATCCTGCAAGCTGAGATGCTTGCTTGAAAGTGACACATATACTTTAGTTGAAACAGCTCAAGCCTGTTTCCATGGCCCAGTTCCATAGTTGTTCCATAGTCAGAGTGTCCATTTAGATATCCAAACAAGCTTTTGTGGGTGGTCTGCTATCCTAGAGGGTACAATCTCAGATAAGATCCTGGGTTGCTGAAGCATCTAACTAACACATGATTTTATCTAACTATATATGTTTTTATATGCTAATATCAAAAAGATATAGGTAGAAGCAATATCCAAATACCACAACTAGTTCTTAGTACCATTCCGATGATAAGTTCTTAATCTTAAACACACCTTTGGTTATGTAGAACATTGATTTTCATAAAATCTGGGCACATAATATTCAAAATCTCTATTTATATAACTTTTATCTAAATCTGAAATTATTCAAATATAAAAAAAAATTAGCAAAACTTTCCAGTTGATAGCACTTCTCTTCCTTTTTTGGTACAAAGAGACAACATTGATTTGGCATCTTCTGATGCATGGAGTAAGGAATTCCCAAATATACAAGTTTTCAATTTCTGTATCTAAGGAGACAATAGAGAGGACAAGACCATGACAAGGGAGAATGGAGTCATAGTCGGAAATCTCAGAAAAAGCAATGGATGGAAGGGATAAAATATTCAGGGAGAATGGTATTGGGTGGGAGTGATAAGATTTGGATCTCCAAGAGCAGGTAACTTAGGGCATTATCTCTGAGTAATAGAGGCAAGAATGAGAGTGAAATTTTACACATAGACCAACAAGACCACACCATCTAGACTGTGTGTTGAGATTTCCTCCTCTGGCTTGCAGCTGACTGAGGTCATGAGCGCTGCTTGCAGAATAAAAGGTCTCTCTAAACTTTGGGAATGATTCTGAGGAGAGATGCAAATGTAGGAGGGATGATGGAAAGATTATTCAAATTTCAGATGAGAAATAATTCAGACCAGTTTTGTATTGGAAGACTTGGAAGCCACCATCATTAAGTCTCTGTCATTCTGAATACCCAGGACTGTGTACCAACAGGCCACAAAGAGTAGCTGTTATTTATGGGAACCGAGAAAAACATACTAGATATAGAACTTAGCTCATGTCTTGTTAGTAGCTGTGATATTTTGGTAAAATATTGAAATACTTCCAAAATATTCTTCCTGTCATCGTATAAACCAAATGCTATTCATTTTCAAAACATAATTTTTATACTTAAAATGTTTGGCATTTTTATGTAAACACAGTTAAAAGTAATCTTAATTACTTTATAAATATTAACTTATTTAATTCTCATAGTGCACCCACTTACATGGGAGACATGGTCTGCAGACAAGGAAGCAGAGGCGTGGAGACACTAAGTAACTTGCCTGTGATCATGAAGCTAGTACAAGGTAAAGCTCAGAATCTAACCTAGGCAGCCTAGATTGGCATGTTCTCTTAAGGTCTGTTTTTATTTTAAAGTTGGATTGAAACAAATTGTGTTAAAATAGCATCAGGACTCTAAGAACATTAGCCTCACAACTGAACTCTTTTTAGAACATTGAAGGAAAAGAGATCACTTAGTGTGGACAGCATTACTTACTGGCATTAAAGAGGGAGGGTATCATTAAATTATAAAGCTGACCTTGAACTTATATGATAAACTAGTCCCTCAAATAGATGGGACTGGGACTATAAGTACATGTTGCTATATCTGGTTCTAGTATATTAGACTGTGAAAGTCAGTAGATGATTAAAAATGCCATTGACAATGACTAGAACCATGATACCATCACATATATGTTAAAATCTCAACTAATCTAAATTGAGTAAATAATAAATTGGGTTATTCAGTTCCAGTTGCCATTGTATGTGTTTACAGGTGCTAGGCATTTCTGATGTGTATATTAGATCTTAAATAAAAGGGATCAGAGTTAAAGAGTTAAATTGTACCACATAGTATGCCCTAATTATTCCTCTCTGCTGTTATGGATCAAAGACAACTGCAGAAAATACCCAAGCAGATGAATGTGGTCATGTAAATTTATTGAATAATATATTTCACAATATTTCATATGGCAGAAATAGTGTTATTACAATTTGAGTTTAATCATTTAAAAATGTAAACTGTATTTTTTATTTTTGTATTTGTATCTTTTGACAAAAGCAGGTGTCAGGTTAGCTTTAGTCAAAGGCCCCTGGTTTCCATCAGTCCTTGGATTGGACCCTGGGGATCTGAGCCACAAAATTACCATGCACCTGAGAGTCTGTATGTGTTAGAGTCAGTGAACTAGAATGAAAATCTAAAATGAATGTACTTTAGCAATGATTTCTCCAGTTTTTATTGTTCAAATAGATAAAGCAAAATGCATAAAATATACTTGAAGACTACATGAGCTGTGTTAAATCAGCAAGCAGGAAACTCATTATATAACAAAGACAAAGAACAGTTGAGCTGATAATAAAGGTCTACCTATGGTTGAGTGCTTCTATGATGTCCTAGGTTCAGTTCCCTGCACCATATAAAGAAAGAGGGGGAGAAATAAGGAGAGAAAGAGGAGGAAGGGAGGGAGAGAGGGAAGAAAAAAGGAAAGACAAAATAAAAAAAAAGGAAAGAGCAAGAGAAAGAAAATAAAAGACAAAGGGAACTATTCTCATTTTGCCAAATGTTATTATCTTCTAAAATACCACTGGAATGCCCCATTGAGTTCTGATTATAGCATTCTATGGTTTGTCTAGCTTATAGCTCCAAACTCTTCCACATTCCTACTACATACCAGTCTCAAACACTTAGGAACCTCATGGTTAGGTTTGTCACAGCAAAACCCCACTTCTGGCACCAATTGTACCAATTTCCTGTGTTAGTTACTTTTCTCATTTCTATAACAAAAATGCCTCAAAAACAAACAAAACTTATTGATCATTTTGGCTCACAGCTGGAGGGCACCAAGAATGGGAGGTGACTGCATCAAGCAGTCAGGAAGGAGAGGAAGATGAATGTTGATCCTTAGCTCACATTTTCCTTTTTATTTGTTTTAGTTAGTTAGTTTGTTTGTTTGTTTTTCAAAACAGGGTTTCTCTGTTTCTCTGTATAGCCCTGGCTGTCCTGGAACTCACTGTGTAGACCAGGCTGTCCTCAAACTCAGAAATCTGCCTGTCTCTGCCTCCCAAGTGCTGGGATTAAAGGTGTGTGCCACCACTGTCCCGACAACATTTCATTTTTATTAAATCCACGGAGTGGTGGCACACACATATTCAGAATATCTATTTTCACCTTGATTTCTCCTCACAGGTTCATGTCATTGTAAATGCCATCAGAGGAGGAAAAAAAAAAAAAGGAAGACGAGCAAAGGAAGGACATTATGTATCTTGCTGCTCCAGGGAAGTACAGTGCTTCCTTCATACCGTGGGAGCTAACTTCTAAAACTCTCTCATTATCTCTTACAATAGTTTAGTTTCCAACTTGAAAAATAGCAGGAATACATATTTGAGAGAGAAAATAATTTTAACTTCAAGGATTTAAGGGGCAGCTACATAAACTAAGGAGTAGTTACAATGTCAGGAACATCAGTACATCTGGTCAGGGCAATGCAGCCATGGAGAGGAAATGGCTGACTTCTCACTGCCATGGTCCCTGCATGAGTCGTGTTCTTGTTTCTTCTGTGGTAAAATCAGAAGGGTAGGCAATCAGAATATGCAACCAATAGACTGTAGATGTTTAGCTTAGCATGTTAACTGTGGCTATTTTGTTTCTTTGTGTTAATTACCTGTCAGTACTTTTTAATGAGAGATTTCATTTGTGGTTTTGGTTTTTAAATCCCATTTATACTCTGGGGCTACTGCCTCCAGAACAAGCAATTGGTCAATAACTTACCTCAGTCTCTAACATTTCTTTATATCTCCGACACTGAAGCTGAGGGTCACTTACCTCGTATCATTGTACAAAGTCATTGTGCAGTGACTTCTAATACATTTTACCTTTATATTTCTTCTCTGATAGCTAGCGAGATTTGCAATTGCAAGTGGACTTTATGAACTCTGAGGTCTTAGAGGTGCTCTGATTTCCTAGTAAAATATTACATTCCAAATGGCTAAGGTTATATTATGTTGTCTAATTAAAGTCTTCCAGCTGTGGGAGCTTGAGATTCTAAATTGCAGGGTTCACCTCTTCACCCAGGTCACTGTAATTTTCAAAGGAAACGCTGACTCTAGATTGAGAGTGGAGGTGAGCATGTTGGAGTTCTGGGTTCTGTTTAGTTATATTTCCTATTTTTGTTTTAGATTATGGTTCAGCCATCCACTGAGGACTCTTTAAACACCTTGGATGTTTACAATAAAATCTGGGCCGCAGCCAACTTGATTATTCTGGCTATTTTCTATGTTGTCTTCTATTTTAAAAGTCCTATATGATTCTCAAAATTCTCTCCTAAATGCAATTTTTCACTTTGACCTTGACAAGAAAGAAAGGCAAAACCTGCCATACCCACCTTGCAAAAACAATGGAAAGTTTGGTTAATATATAAAAAAAAAGATTTTCACAGTTAATCCCCTTTCCTTAAAACTGTGATATTTTGTTTTCAAAGCTATTTCCTAAGCAGAAAAATAAAAACGTGTTTATTTAATTAAAACATCATTCTCTACGGCCTAAAGACTTCCAGACTGTGTTATCCTCCCTCCCCACTGAGACATAATTGAAGACTGATATGATACATTTTATTAATTAGACCCGTCTGCTTTTCCCACAGAGAAGAAAGGAGTATGTCATGTTTTATGCCAGCTGATTTAAATAAAAATCCACTTGGATTTGGCCTTTTCATGCTGGTGTGACACCAAAATGAACAGGAAGTGAAATGTAAAATATTTACCTTCATCTCATGATCTAAGAGGAAACATGAATCACTGCGGCAAATGCATTTGCTTGCAGACCACTAATGAAATATTCCACAGGGTTTGTGTTTTCTCTTCCTGATTGACTGGAAACCGATCAAAACAAATGAAGTCAACATTTTAGAGGGGAAAAACAGTGAAGGATTGTGTCCTATTCTTGACTTTGGGAGAAGTAGGAGAGTTGTTAACTTTATATGTAAACTTGGTTGAGCCACTGAATGTGGATATTTGGTCTAATATTACTCAGATATCTTTATGAAAATAGTGTTCAAATGAGACTAATATTTAATATGGTTGACCTAGACTCATGTAGATTGAGTCAAATATGTTAGGTCTTATCCAATCCAAAGAGGGAATTCAACCAGTGTTTTGCTGTCAGATTTGAATGATAGCTTATTCCAGCCTACTACTTTATCCTGTAAAGTTTCAGCTGTAATTTATTGTACCTAATGAGCCAATTTCTCAAACTTTATTCTCTGTCTCTGTCTGTCTTTCTCTGTGTGTGTATGTGTCTGTCTGCCTCTGTCTCTCTCTCTGTCTGTCTCTGTCTCTCTCTCTGTCTCTGTCTCTCTCTGTCTCTCTCTGTCTCTGTCTCTGTCTCTCTCTCTCTCTTCCTCTCTCTCTCTGTGTGTGTGTATGGGTGTGTGTGTGTGTGTGTGTGTATCTGTCTATCTGTCTATCTTTGTTTCCATCTTTCTCTCATAATGTGATTTATTCTTTGCCAGCTCTGATTCTAAAATGAAAATTGGAAATATTTCTTTTAACTGAAAAGAAAGCAAGTATTTTTTACTTTGAGGGTCACATGACCTTAGTTGAATATGTATATTGCTTCTCTATGTATATTGCTCCAATGCAGCCATAGACAAGCAAATGAGTGGCTGTGTGTCAATAAAGTTTTATTCATTCCCAGCACTTGGGAGGCAGAGGCAGGTGGATTTCTGAGTTCGAGGCCAACCTGGTCTACAGAGTGAGTTCCAGGACAGCCAGGGCAACACAGAGAAACCCTTGTCTCGAAAAACCAAAATAAACAACAAAAAAAGCTTTATTCATAAAAATGAGTAATATGAGTAATAAATCATCTAACCACAGGTATTGTCTAACATAATCATTGCAGTAGTTACTACTGGAATATACAGTATTGAGAGATTTACCACATACAGAAGCATTTTCTGATATAATGTGTATGTGTATTTGGGTATGTATGCACTTACATCTATTGTGTTTTGTGTGTGTGTCTGTGTGTGTCTGTGTGTGTGTGTGTGTGTGTGTGTGTGTGTGTATGTGTGTGTGTGTGAGAGAGAGAGAGAGAGAGAGAGAGGATACCCAAACATATACCATATATGGCAGGGGTTAATTTTTTGTAAACCTAATATGTAATTCCAGTGCTCATTCTAGTTAAAATAACAAATTTTAAGCTTCTCATTGGGGCACCCCTCTCCTGCGTATAAAGTATTCAAAAGTCCTTGATGCCTAGACTGATGCCCAATAAGGTGTCTATTGTCCTATCTCATCCCCAGCAGTTACTGGTCAACTGAGATATTCCTAGCTATTTACTGTAAAGATCCTTAATTTCTTAGGGTAACTGGTATTCTTGGTATGCCACTCTTTGTAGTCTTAATGTTTTACATCACTTGAGGAGGTGGATGAGTCATTTAAAAAGTTCTATATGGCTTTACTTCCACATTGCCAGATAGTCAGTCTTGCCTGGTACCCGACCCATATAAGCTTTTCCTGACATTTGAGGGATATATTATATCCATCTTATTCTGTCTTATTTTTACCTGTGGAATATAACCCAGGAACTGTCACCCCAATCTTCCAAGAAATGCTAGATATTTGTCATTTGTGAGAAACTTTATTCTTTTTTTGTCATGTTTTCAGTACTTTCCCTTCTCTTTATTAGATAAGTTTTTCAAACAATGGGAACAAGAAGCCTATTGTCTGTGATTTGGAAAAGGAAGAGTAGGAATTCTTCCTGGAAACATGGCTGGATCTTGAGGGATCTTTAAGGAAAGAGTGGCCAAAAAGAGAGAGAAAATACCAAAGCAGAACACTGGCAAGTGCATAAAAACTACTGTCCTGACATACTGAGCTCTGTGGATGCTCAGGCTATAGTAAATCACACAGTCCCTTAGGAGAAAATTGAGGTAGGGTAGAGGGGGAATGTGAGGGAGAGACTTGGAGGAAAGGAAGGAAGGGAGAATTTCAATCTCAATAGAGATGTAAAATTAATTAATTAATTAATTAATTAATTAATTAATTAATATTTTTAAAGAAAGAAAGTACAGTTAAGGAAAACAGTCCTTTGCTCAAGCACTGACCTCAGGACTCAAATGAAGGTCATCCAGACCCCCAAAGCCAGGACTTCATTCTACCTGCAGTACGTTCTCCTAGCCCAGGACAGTCCGTCTCACAGAAAGTCAGAAAACAAACAAACCAAAAAAAAAAAATTTGTCAATTAAGGTCAAAGGAAAATAGCAATGCAAAGCATCCCTGTAGTACAAATTAAGTCTACAGAAGAGACAAGTTTAAAGAGAGCTGAAGGTTCTGTGCGTTGGGGAAAGGCTTTTCCAGGTGGTACTTGCTCTCAGTTTTCAGAGTCTTATGTGATTGAGAAGACCAGAATATTTAGTTTATTAAGAGGTATTCTAGGGGCTGGAGAAATGGTTCAGCGTTTAAGAGCACCAGTTGCTCTTCCAAAAGTTCTGAGTTCAATTTCCAGCAACCACATAGTGGCTCACAACCATCTGTAATGGGATCTGACACCCTCTTCTGTCATGCAGGCATACATGCAAATAGAGCATTCATATGTATAAATTAATTAGTTAATTAATTAAATCTTTTTTTTTAAATACAAGGCATTCTGTGCCTCCCTGTCTTTGATGTTGTCCCATGACCATCAGTACTAGTCCATTTTCTTGACATGTTGTACATCATTAGTACATACCTACTCAGTATGATTCACCTGGAGCTTTTCTTTTCAGAAACCTGCCAATCACCTTACTCATTATTCACTTTCCACCTATTGACTGATTGAAGGAATGGGTGTTAAGATGTCCTTCAGTGTGAAATTCTATGGACCAGCCTAGATGGGGCCAAGAAAGCAGCATTTCTCCCATCAATATACCACTTGCTCATTGTTCCCCAAACATCAAGAAAGAGATAGTATTCCTGATTGAGACTTTCTGGTTCCTTAGTTAATAACTAAAGTTATTCAATAGATAATTTCATTCTGGTAATTCTTCCAAGGATTGTCAAAACGTACATGGTATATTACTTTGTTTTTCCTCATCGTTTTTAGCCCAGTGTCTCTGCATCCCAAAGCCTATATTAGGCTTCAGAGTGACCTCTTGTTTAAGGATGTCTCAGAAATATTTCCCTACCACCATCTTCCTTACATATACAAGGAGAGATCCTTACACCAACTTCATTGCTACCATACACCTAGAAAGCCATCATTTGGTCTATAAATATGGGCCTCTTGCTATCTATTCTTCCTACCTGTTAGCCAAAAATTGATATTTATCCTTTTTAATATGTGAATATCACTTTACTGTTTGAAAAGTAATTGCTTATTGCCAGAGGAGGTGAAAGCTAAAGGGCATGACATTTACTTTGAGAATAATAACAATATTCCAGAGGTGGTTATGGTAATAGTTATAGTACTATGTAAATAAAAGTCACTTTAAGTAGGCTATTGCAAAGTACTAATTATATCTCAATAACATTTTTTTATGGAATGCTAAAAGAAAGGAGAGAGCTGGAAACCTTAAGTGGGTGTTTAAGAGAGCAGGAGAAAGCTTTGGGAGACGGGAGAAGCAGACTTCTAAAGCATTGTACATTATTTTGTTCTTCACTTACCTTCATCACTAACCCTCCTCCCCATTTCCCTTACTAACTCTTTGTCTAAGCCCATATGTATTCACAATGGGGCTAGAAAATCCTGGATTATCTTTTGTGAAATAATCTGCTCACTAGCCTTTTCACTGAAGTTCTACTCAATCACTCAAATATGAATTAAGCCCCCCCTTCTATGTGTTCATATGTTACCTTGACATTTTTTTTGTCACATCCTGCTTCACAACCCATCTTCATTGCATCATCACTGGGCTATGAGTTCAGTGTGAACAGAACCACATTTATCACACCCAGCAGTTCAACTCTATGTCATGGGAATACACTGGGATGGATAACTGTGTAAGTAGGTAGAAAGTAGAGGGGACATGTATAATAAATGGATAAGTGGATGGTTGGGTAAAATGGGAGAAAGGATGATGGGGACATGGATGGATGGATGGATGGATGGATGGATGGATGGATGGATGGGTGGGTGGGTGGATAGGAGAGTAGGTAGATAACTTAATGAATGGATGGGTGGATGAGTTGATAGATTGATTGATAACTCCCAGTAATAGTAAGCTCTGAGTCGTATTTCCATGAAACAAACACTGACATGATGAGACTAGGGAGATGGCTCAACAATTGAAACATTTACCCTGCAAGGATGAGGAGCAGCATTTGGGTCCCTACCACCAACAAGCAAGGTAGGCCATCTGTAATCCCAGTCCTCAGGAGGAGACAAGGAATCCCCAGAGCAAGCTAGCTAGCCAACCTAGTCAAATGATTGCGCTCCATATTCACCAAGAAATTCTGTCTCAACATTTAAGGTAGTGAGAAGCAGAGGGAGAGATAACCCCTTGGCTTTATAGGCTCACAAATATATACATACATACCCATATATGCATACCACCAACATAAACATGCATAAATACATACACACCACACACATGGGTGCTTTAAAAAAAAGTCTTCTTTCTGAATTCTAAAGGAAAGGAGAAGTTATATCCCAGCTGGGTCAATTTCTTTTTGAATCTATTATTTCAGTGGTGATGACTTTCTCTGGGCCCAGAGGCTCATCCACATTTGCTACTATAATTAACCCAGCTCTCCTGGCCTGCTGCTCTCCCTGCTTGTTTAGAAATTAGAGAACATCTTTCAACTTGGTGGGGAAGCTATACTCCAATACATGAACAGTAAGAGGGCAGGGTCTGCTGGACAGTGTGGAAACACGGCTGCTCTGAAGGGATGTCCCACAAGTTCCAGCCATGAAATCACTCACTTGGACAGGAACAATTAATATCACAACCAGCAATTCCTCCCAAGGATTTCTCTGGGTGACTGCATCTTCCCTCTCCATCTGTTTGGTCCCTGATGACTCCCATGATGGTCTAACTTAGTCCTCCAAGCCCAGCTCCAAGTATGTGCCAATCCTTTATAAAAGTGTAAGAGTCAGTAGGAAAGCATCTTAGAGACCACACAGTCCAACCTGCCATTAATGAAGGAGATGTTGCTGCCTGCAGCTAAATAAAAACGGGTTCTCTGGGAGAGAGGTAGAAGCCTGTAGAGAAGGGAACCGGACGGCAAGGGGGATTAAAAAATAGGACCGAGCCATGATTGTGCTCTCAGTCTGCCATGTGTATTTTTCAACTATGTCTGTTATAAGCAGGCAAGCAGAAACCACTCCCCCAGTCCGTCAGCATCTCGTGGCCCAATCAGCATCTCCATCATCGTTCTCTGGAGGCGGGAGTTCTAGCATAGAAGGGACTTGGAGAGAGGCGTGGCTATTAGCATGTGGGCCAGCTGCTTGTGGCAAGACAAGGTCTGAGAACCAGCTCCTGGCTGGAGGATGGTCACAGAGGGCTCTCCATGTTATTTTGAACAAATGACGTTCATCACACCCCTTGTGTTTCTTTGTAATCATCACTCATTGCTGCAGGAGATGGCTCATTTCCCACAGGGATGATGACACAGGAAACTCACCTCAAAAGGTCAGAGTCTACCAGCATAAAGATCTATAGACTTACAGGCCTTGGAGTCCTGTCCCTGTGTCTAGACTAGCTGAGTGCCTCTCAGTATGTCATTTCATCTCTTTGACTCCATTGTGTATCTTTACAAAATGAGGAATAAATCATATTTCACTCCTGACATCAGTAGTAGGATATTTAGGGAACAATACTCAGATTCCAGGAAGGAAACATACCACATAAGCATATCACCCTGTTGCTTAGCACATAAAAACTATCCAGTAAATAGAAGCAGAAAAATCAAACCAAGAATAGTTCTTTAAAAGATCCTAGGACTGATGTGACATTTACAAATAAAGGTCACAAACCGAGTAAGCAGCAGCTACAGTGATTGTCCAAAGCATGCTGAACTCTCCTGAACATGATACCCTTGTACCTAGACTGACATGAAGGATTCTGAACTCACGTATAGTACATAGAGTTTAGGAACAGGAATAACTAAGCAGGGACAGTATTGAACGGGAAACAGCTCAATGACTATCTGAATATTTGGAGAGGATTTACTTGTTGGAGTTGAGCATAATCTGTTGTTCTATTTCTTTTTTCAGGAGAGAAAATGAATGTCCCCTTTAACTTCATGGTCCCTCACTACACTATGCCTGCCCATGCTACCTCATGGCTCACTAGACAACTCAAAATCAAACAAATCAATTAGTTTGGGAGGAAAGGCTATTTCTTTACTACTTCCAAATATGATTTGGTTTGATTTTGACATTCAAAGATTACAATCACCTAGCTCGTCAAGGTGGTTGTTGGAATATCTGCCCTGGATCTGAAAGCAATTAGTTTGTTCTTTCCATGTATACACACACTACACACACATTACACACACACTACAAACACACACACACACACACACACACACCACAAACACTTCAAACATTGTTCTGGATGTTTCCAAATTTGTTTTGTTACAAACATGAGGTGCATTTTCCATAAGACAATATGTTAGGGCAGCAATTCTTTTTTTTTTTTTATTAGATATTTTCTTTATTTACA
>NW_022196911.1:42137448-42144415 GCF_008632895.1 Mastomys coucha | reverse complement strand
GCCCAGGAGTGGTATAGCTGGGTCCTCCGGTAGTACTATGTCCAATTTCCGGAGGAACCGCCAAACAGGGCAGCAATTCTTAACCTGTGGGTCATGAATCCTTTGAGGTTCAAAGGACCCTTTCAGAGGGGTCATCTAAGACCATCAAAACCCACAGATATCTATATTATGACTTATAACAGTGGTACCAAAATTACAGTTATGAAGTAGCAACAAAAATAATTTTATGGTTGAGGGACACCACAACATAACTACATTACTTATTAATTAACCATTTTAATTATTAACTCAATTAAAGGGTCCCAGAATTAGGGAGGTTGAGAACCACTGGATTAGGGTCTTTATCTCATTTCAGTAAGCTATGAAAGGAAAAAGGTGGAGAATAATTCTTTATGTGACAAAATGGCCACTTCTACTCCATGGAAGGCATGTCGCCTTCTCATCTATGTCATAACATTTTGGGAACAAAGGTCTTAAATAATATTCTCAAGTACTTCTTGAGTGAGCCAGGAACTCTTTGTTATTCCTCTCAGTGTTATCCACGAGGCTTTGAGAAAGCATCACCTCTATCATTGAAAGAACACCTTGGCTGAATGTTATGATGACGCTTGCCATCCCAGGCTGGGGTAGAAGCGAAGGGTTCAAGGTCCACTTGGGTTTTAAGGCACAGCTCCCAAATTTGGTCTAAATATTGAAACTGGTGTGTACCAGACTTCTCAGTAGTAAGAGAAAACTTTAGAGTTTCTTAGAGAGCGATGAAGGCCAGGATTTTCCAGTCACCCACTATGTCTGGTTACACTACTTCAAATCAGAGCAAATACCTGTTCAAGCTGAATACTCTTGGAGGTGTGCTTGTGCTAAGAAGAGCTATGGAGACTTTTGCTGTACAAAAACGTCAACAACAGAACACATAGGGAAGTCCATTAGCACTGCTTTCTTTTTCTCAGTGAAATCATACATAAACAACTCTGAGAGCGTCTGAAAGGACTGACTTTCTTTACCCTAGTCTAGGCTTTTTATTTATTTATTTATTTTGTATTGAATAGAGTTTGTTTAGGGCATGAGAAGAGGAGTTAAGAGGGTAGTAGAGACAGAGAAAGGCAGAGAGAAGGAGAGAGTAGAGAAGTAGAGGATGGCCATGACCACGTGGAGAGAGGGGAGAAGGAATGGTGAGAGGGGGGAGCAAGGGGGGAAGAGACAAAGGAGAGAAGCAAGAGTAAAAGTATTCTATGCTTTTAAACTTTATTTTTCCCTTTGCTGTAATCCCACAGTCCCACCTTTGATGCTCTCCATGTACCTCCTCATCATGGAATCCCTAACACCCTGGCTTCTGTATCTTAGTATATATCCTTCACTGCTGCCTCATACATAATCAGCTCGCCCACCTGTCCCCAGGACACTACACGCTCCATTTTTGTATCATTAAGTTTATGGCCCATGGTAGCTTGCCAAAAATGACTTTTCTGGGTAGCTATGAGAAAACTGCTATTTTGGTGTAAATTAAAATATACTCATTCATTTAAAATATATTCATCAAAAATTTTGCCTATAGAATAACAAATTATAATGAAAATAAATTCCAAGTTTTCCAGCCCAAAGGAACGAGCATAGAAGTGCAATATTAATATATATGTGTCCTTACTTTGGAAATATCTAAAATGTCTTCTAAAGTTCATGTTTTGATGTCCATGACTCTATAATATTTTTATACACTATTGTAAGATTTCATGGCCACTGAACAAAAGGAAAGAAAAAAACTGTTACTCTAAATGCAGATATCCAGATAATTAAATACATTTTAAGTAACCATTACATTCTTCTTAGAGATAAACTAGAAGGGGTGAGGTGTTCCTGCTCACCAGGGACTTTCTACCTTCATATTTTTTTAATGTTATATCTCTAGCATCTCAACACATCTAAAAATCTGTTATAAAAATTAAATAATCTTTCTGATATAAGTCCTGGCATTTTGTAGATTATCAGTAAATATTCATTCATTTTAAATATAAAGCAGCTTAGTTTATGGTACACACATGTATGCTTCTCTCTGACATTTACAGGAAATGAATAAACTGCTAGCATTTGGGTCACTTTTATTCTTAATGTGCCTTTCCAGGTGACTGTCACTGCCAGGCCTAGGCCTTAGAGTGGAGAACCAAACCAGTAGAGAGACTGGTTCATGTGATAGGGAGTACAACAATGTCTAATCTATGACCGTGCCCTGCCTCATAGGCATTATTGTGAGCAGCAGACGAAAACGTTGTAAATGAGTCGAGTGTGCTCTTGGCTTCAGAAACTCCAAGTTATATGAGTGATTTGATTAGAACAAATAATTACCATGGGGCATCTCTTCAGGAAGAGGAAATTGGAGTAGCCAGCAGTTTGTTGTCCAGGGTAGACTCCATGAGGAAGTGTCATGTAACTTAGATAAGAGTTGAGTGGACAGTGGAAGAAGCTCTCTTGTGTAGGAATAGATTAAGATGGAGAGGAAAGGGAGACCATGAAAAAGTCTAATTTTTTGAGTTGTGGAGAATCAACTTAACCTTTGTCTACCACCTGATTAACCTGTCTTTAGATAGTCTAATTTTCTCTCACATGTTCTGCCCACACAGTAGACCATGACCACTGGCATACCAAGATGCCTTTCTATAGTTTATCATCACTAGCCACTAGAGCAGTGGTCCTCAACCTATGGGTCATGACCTGTTAGGCAATAGCAGTTACCTAAGACCATCAGAAAACAGGGTCTTTACACTATGATTCTAACAGTAGCAGAATTACAGTTATGGGGCAAGGAAAATAACTATATGGTTAGGCATCACCACAACATGAGGAACTATGCGATATTAAATTATTATACTATATTATACTAAAGGGAGCACCTGGAGAAGGTTGAGAGCCACTGTTCCAGAGGGTTATGAGAAAAACGTACAGACCTCTCCGCATGCCTTGAGTCTCTTCCCTGCCATGCTCTTCCCAAAGAGCTTCCTCTCTTTCAACAATTAAACACCTACTTGCTATGCCTCCCTCTCTTTTCAATGGCTTTATCTCATATTTATTTAAAAAAAAAAAATAAAAGAGTAGAGGTGATCCAAGAAGAACGTTCATACATTCCAACATTAGCATCTACTTGCATGTATGTTTACCTCTTCCACTTTCTTCCAGTCATTGGAAGGAGTTGCCCTTACTTCTCCTGACACCAGCTCTTCTGCTCAGGCAATGGAACCCCTTACACACAGCTGTTCAAGACTATTCCTCTGACAATTGGCTACCACCTAACTCATTGTGCTTTCAGATTTTTCTCCATGAATCACTGATCTAAGTGACCAAACATACTCTGATTTCTTATCAAAGAGAATAGAAATTTAAGAGCTTCCTTTAACCCCACCTTGTCTCCAACAATTACTGAAACATTTCATTAAAAATAAAAAAAAAGTTGCCTGTAATCTGTGTCTGTCTTTTTCCACCCATATACTTACACTTTAGTGATCTTCCCTTTCAAAAACCTTTTTGAGCTCCTATACTTACCATTTCCTCTCTTTAAAACTGCCAAAAGAACATGATTTGAATGATGCAAACCTGAACCTACATAGACATTTATATCAGAGGATTTTGTTGTTTGGTTGGTTGGTCATTTCCTGTAAAATTTATTTTATGTGTATATGTGTTTTGTCTGCACCTGTGTAAGTGCACATTTGAGCAGTGTCCACAGAGGCCAGAAGGAAGCATCAGATCTCCTGAAAGTGGAGATACTAATGATTGTAAACTGCCCTGTCAATGCTAGAAACCAAACCCTGATCTTTTGCAAGAGCAGTAAGAATTTTAACTACTGAGCGATCTTTCCTGCAGTTGGTCATTTCTTATCAAATTTCTCATCATTATTAGAAATAGTTACACAGATGATCTTATTTTATTAGTATTTATCATTTATTTATTTATTTATTTTTGTTGTGGTCATTGTTTTTGAGATGGAATTTGTAGCTCAGGCTTGCCTCAGAATAGTGATCATTCTAGCTCAGCCTTCTACTGTTGGAATTACAGGTGTGTTCTACCATGCCTAAACATTTTTCACTACAAAGAATCTATCTATCTACCTATCTATCTATCTATCTATCTATCTATCTATCTATCTATCTATCTATCTATCTACCTATCTACCTATCTATCTATCTATCTATCTATCTATCTATCTCTCATTTCATCTTTCTCTACCTCTTCCCCCTCTCCCTTTCTTCCCTTTCTCTTCTCTCTACCTCCCCTACCCCACCAAATCCCTCTATCCATCCTGTTCTGATGGCCTTCCCATCTCAGTATCTCTTGTGTACCACACCTCTGTCTTCTAACCATTATCACACCCTTAGACTTAACCCTCCCCTTGTCCCCGTGGTGACAGCACCTGGTTTTATAGCTTAAAGTACCATTTATATTCTGGTAGCTCTTGCTTGCTTCACTTTAGCCCAAGACAGCTAAGTTGAACTCCACATTGATAAATATAACTAGTTATTTACTTATTTGTGTAGGAATCCCAACTGCTGCCTCTGAACTAGAGTTCTCCATCAACTCTTTCCTGTCTCTATACATGGCAAGCGTACCCATCCAGTTACTCAAGCAAAAAGAAATGAAAGTTTTTCTCTGAGGTTTTCCATCTGACTCTTCTGAAGTCCCTATTGGTTCCCTCTAGCACATAAATGCCAATATCTACTTACTTCTCATTGTCTGCCCTTCCCCTGCCCTAGCTTCCATTGTCATTATAAATGACCTGGACTTCTCTCTCTATTTCCATAAGTGACTGGTTATGTTTACTGTGTTCCAGTCAAAATCTGGTTTCATCATAATTAGGGATAGAGGAACCTTGGTTGGAAAAGAAGGAGAGGGGCAGTCACAGACATACAGAGTAGACCATAGATGTGGGGAACATAGTGCTTTTAAGAAATGATGTCATTATTTTTACTGCCATACAGTGACTCTGAAGACAACCTGAGACACCCATATTTTCTTTAGGAAATACTATTTCTTATAATATGGAAGATAGTCATGGGTTCTTCTTTAGCATCTACAACTTGAGAGCTTGGAGCTGTGTAGTCACCAACACTATCATTTATGTTTCCATCCTTCTCAGATCAGACTTTCCGTCAAAAAATGGAACCCCTAATTATCAAACAGGTTGACTAAAACCTATAGAGTCAATTCTATAGCCGTGGGGTTCTGAAAGTATGCCAGGTTTGCCTGTGAGGATTGAGTCTTAAGAATTTAATGGATTTTGTTCCTCCCATCTGCCTGACTTGTGACTGAGGAATATGCAGGCCAAGTTCTCATCAGTTCAGTGAAGCTTCCTGTCCCTTCTCTTATCTAGGTTGGCTTGGATTTGCTGCTACCATCTTCCATTGGTCAGAGGATGCTGACTTAACTGGATTGCTTTTTTAAACAGCATCTAAGGACCACCAGATTACTACAGTTCCCTTCAGACAGGTCATTCCAGCCTTCTCTTTTTGTTAAATTTCTACACCCAAGGGTGCAAATATTCTCTGCCCCCACCACCACATATACCACATTCATTTTCCCAGCCGCAAAGTAACACCTTGTTTCTCAGATCAATATTGTTTTTTTCTCTTTTTATCATTAAATTCTACTGGGGGCATCAAGCTAATGCTCCATTAAAAACCATAGTTACTTCTCCACTGTGTCTTAATCACAAACACATTCAGGAATAGATGTATTGAAATTTACCCTAATATAACCAAAGCCAAGAGAATCTAACTTCCCTTGTAAAATGATTCAAAATAAAAAAAAAAGCAATATAATTTTTGCTTTTCACTCCTTGGGCAGCTTTAAAGTGAAATGGACTTTATTTAACGTCTCTTTGTGGTGTGGCAGAAATTCTATTTGAGAGGAAATTAAATGTCCAAGGATTATTACACTCAGGTTTAAATGTTAAACTGAGATTTACTTTCCCCCACGTTACTATGCTAAAGAAAAAGATGTCCTATAACTCTTGTGTATCTGCATGTTTTCCTAGGGAAGCACAGGCTGCCTTTTACTCCATACTTCCTTCTCAAGCTCTTTTATATAGTTAATAATTTGAAAATATAAAGATCTGATCTCCCAGCAGCACTAGGGGTAGCTAGCAGTGCTTATTGATCCTTATAGTAAAACTGTTTCTGGAACGAAAGACAAGCAAATTACTGCTCATTAAAAACAGATTTGGGGTTAGAGATGTGGCTTAGTGGGAGAGTGCTTTGCCTAGGATATACAAGACCGTGAATTTGATTCCCTGTAACACATATATGCATACACAGTCTTATGTCCCCCCCTTTGCACATGTCACTGAATTTGTAGGTGTCTATTAGGGCACATCTGTGCTACACTAGCCCATGAGTTTGTGGGGAAGACTGATAGCTATGCTATTGTCCATGGCTCATGCTTTTTTGTGGGAAGTGATATCTTTTGTCTGTGATTCAGGACTCTCTTGTCCGCTTCCCGCATTTTTGTGAGCTTAAAAGTAAGCTGAGATCTCAGACCTTCCTAGTTGCTGGCAACTAGGAAAAGCATACATTGCAACAATATCAGTATGAGAAAAAATAAAACAGCAATTTAAGAATCTATAGCAGGCCACTTTGGAACTAGAAACAGATTCCTTTGTGTTTCCACATTTTTCATTTCTGTGGGCTCAAGCCATTCTCTCAGCTTAGATTTATTCCCTTTCCTTCTTTTATCGAAGTCATTTTAGAACTGGCAGCTGGAAGGTTTTATGAATGACACTCTGTAGTCCATGTTGTAAAAACTGGTTGAAGCAAAGTATGGCATGTTCAGCCATACTTCGGTGCTGTCTGCAAGTTGTACCTTCTCGAAGCAACATTCAGTCATTTTTTGCTCAAACATTTATGATGCATATAATTTGTTCCAGACACAAAGTTAGCCCTTATAAATACAGATAAGGAATTCTCAGTTTAAGAAAGCCCTGGAGAAA
>NW_022196911.1:42132268-42137438 GCF_008632895.1 Mastomys coucha | reverse complement strand
AAAAAATAATGAGGTCAAGGTATTATAAAGTCTATACCAATATAATCTTCTGTCTCACTTAATGCCTCATAGACAGCAAAGACTCTGTAAACCATGGCTTCATGATGTTTGCCTCCATGTGGACTGATATGATACATGCCGACTTCCAGCCTGTTGTCCTTCCTTGACCATTAGCATCGAACACTGAGAGACATGACTATATCTACCATACATATAGACCCACAATAAGAGTGTTGAATCCATGGATCAGTACTTTGGATGCTTCTGGATTTGGGCAGTTCACTTATATATTTAGAATTCTCAACTCAATCTACCTTCAAAGTCCATTTTTCCACTATGTAGATTCCATCCATAAGAAAGGTCTCCACAGACCTGTTAAAGATGCCTGCAGGTTCTTTACCATCCTTTGGCTCACTACAGGAAGGCAAGAGAAATAATCTGTTCTCAACATTGTCTAAGAAAGCTGTTATTATATCCTAGTACATTCCTGAACAAGTAATCAGTGACCACAGACACAGTGTGCAGAGTGGTAGGGTCACTCTATGAGATTAAACACTATTTCAAATGAACATGATAGTTGATGTAACTCAATGAACAGGAAATGAACAATGGACAGACAAAAATCAAAGGTGTCATTCTACTACTTAAAGGTTTTTTATCTGGAAGTTCAATTCTAGGATCTCTTAAATCCCTAAGTAGACTCATCACAATGAGGAGAACAGGTATTAAATGATCAATCAATTACAAGATAGAAAACTACCTCTTCACATTTACATCGTTCTTTTTTTTATTAGATATTTTCTTTATTTACATGTCATATGATTTCTCCTTTCCCAATCTCCCCTCCAAAAAACAAACAAACAAACAAACAAACAAAAACAACAAGAACAAACCCCTGTTGCCTCCCCCCTCCCGATGCTTGCCACCCTACCCTCTCACACGTATTGGCCCTGGCATTCTCCTACACTGGGGCACAGCATCTTCACAGGGCCAAGTGATCGACTTTGCAATGCTGTTCCAAATTGCACAGCATCATGAAAATAAGAGTGGAACTGTATAGCTTTCTTTGGTATATATTTTTAATTCACTTAGCATTAGAGGAAGGAGACCTGTCATAAATGTTCTCTGAATGACACTATTTTTTATTAGATATTTTCTTTATTTACATTTCAAGTGTTATCCCCTTTCCTGGTTTCCTCTCCAAAAACCTCCTATCCTATCCCCCTCCCCCTGCTTCTATGACAGTGTTCCCCCACCCACCCACCTACTCCCACTTCCCCAGCCTATCATTCCCTTATACTGGGGCATCAAGCCTTCAAAGGACCAAGGGCCTATCCTCTCATTGATGTCTGGCAAGGCCATGCTCTGCTACATATGCGACTAGAGCATATCTTTGGTCGGTGGTTTAGTTTCTGGGAGCTCTGGGGGGCCTGGTTGGTTGATATTGTTATTCCTCCTATGAGGCTGCAAACCCCTTCAGCTCCTTCAGACTTTTCTCTAACTCCTCCATTGGTGACCCTGTGCTCAGTCCAATGGTTAGCTAGGAGCATCTGCCTTTGTATTTGTCAGACTCTGGCAGAGCCTCTCAGGGGACAGTTATACCTAAGGACTCCTGGGCATATACCCAAAAGATGTTCCAACATATAACAAGGAAACATGCTCCCTATGTTCCTAGCAGCCTTATTTATCATAGGCAGAAGCTGGAAAGAACCCAGATGTCCTTCAACAGAGTAATGGATACAAAAAATGTGTTTCATTTACACAATGGAATACTACTCAGCTATTAAAAACAATAACTTCATGAAATTTTTAGGAAAATGGATGGAACTAGAAGATACCATCATGAGTGAGGTAACTCAGTCACAAAAGTACACACATGGTATGCACTCACTGATAAGTGGATATTAGCTCAAAAGCTCCGAATACCCAAGATACAATTCATAGACCACAGGAAGCTCAAGAAGAAGGTAGACCAAAGTGTGAATATTTTGGTCCTTCTTAGAAAGGGGAACAAAATACTCATGGGAGGAGATACAGAGACAAAGTATGGAGCAGAGACTGAAGGAAAGGCTATCCAGAGACTGCCCACCTGGGGATTCATCCTATATACAGTTATCAAACCGAGACACCATTGTGGATGCCAAGAAGTGCTTGTTGATAGGAGCCAGATATAGCTGTCCCCTGACACTCTTTTTTATAAAGGAATGACCATCACTGAAGACATACACATAAAAAAAAATCCGAAGCATTCATCTCAAAATCATATGTACCTGTTTTTAGAAATTTTATGAACATTTTAGATAAGAAATAATATTCCATTATTTTTTTAAATTATTTTATTTATATTCAAGTTGTTGTTCCCTCTCAGTCCCACCTCCCACAGTTACTCATCCTGTTCCTCCTCTCCCTTGCTTCCAAGAAGGTGCTTCCCTCCCCACCTAAGCCTCCCCTTCCCTGGGTCCTCAAGTCTCTTCTACCATTGAGGCCAAACCAGGCAGACCTCTGCTTCATATGTTCCAGGGGCCTTGGACCAGCCTATCTAAGTTCCTGGTTGGTGGATCAGTCTCTGGGAACATCTTGGGCTCTGGTTTAGTTGAGACTGCTAGTCTTCCTATGAGGTCACTCTCCCTTTCAGCTTCTTCAATCCTTGGGTCTTTAATTGATCTGTGCATCCTGATTTGGCTTACACTGATTAGAATCTAAAATTGCCAGATACTGTGACAGATATCCTCAATAGAAAAGCTAATCTAAGTATGTAGTTTTATTCTTACAAATTCAAGTTATAATTTATAAATTGGGCCATCTCCTTATTGTAATAATTTTATAGCTGAGGCTGTAAAATTCATTTACAAGAATAGATGTGAGTATTTGGCTGCAAAGCTGATTCAGTTATTAAAAGTGCATATTATTCCTGCCACTCACGTTGAGCAGGCCTCATTCATCTGTAACTCATATTACAGGTGGATCTGATGCCCTCTTCTGGCCCTCTTGTGAACTGTATGCAAGTGTATATGTATATACACATACACAGACATAATAACATAACAAAGAATAGATCTTTATGAAAATAGTTATTATGATACATTGTACAAAAGAGACTTAACATTTATCTGCTCTTGTCAGGAGAAATGATCAGTTGTGGTTGAACATTTAAAATAAAAAGATTACTGAGTTGTACCTTGTCCGATTGGACTTCATTATGCTACTGCCTAACAAGAGCTGTAAGAGCCATCACTCCCTCAGCTGTCCCTTTCCTTCTGCTCTGATACTGGCTGATTCTCTAAAGCCACTGACATTCTGGATTCTTGGCATTGTAGCAGCCTACCTTAAGATTTAAAAAGAAAGTTATAACATCTGAAATATGATTACTCTACAATCTACAAATAGCCTTTCAGCTCCTCCCCTCTGAAGGTCAGAAGTATATAGACTGTGCTAATGAGAAAAACTTGGCATTGGCATCAAGCTATGAGGGAATAGCTGTCATTGCTTCTGCCTGGGATTCACTTAGCTCTCAAAGATGACTCTCTGTCATTGCTCTCTGATCACAGCTGTGAAATAGTCCCTTATCAACTTCCTTCATAGGGCTCTAATATTTGATGTTGTGCCTTGGCCAGACCTTTAATGGTGATATGACTTAGAACTTGCCCTTCGCTGCTATTTTGTTTTTATTCAGGGTGAGTTCAAATGTGTATACTAAAATACTTCAATCAACCTGCTGCAATCACATTCAGTTCTGTAAGAAATTCTGAAGTAAAAGTCACTTGAAGGATATATTTAATCCCTTATTTTTCTCCATTTCTATGAAGGACATGTAGTTTAGTGTGTCGTCTATGATCTGGGTACAGAATCTTAAATTATATGCATAGCAATAGCAATATAACTTCTAGCCAATGATGGAATGAAAAGATAAGACTTTTATGTATGTTCCCTAGCCTTTTTGATAACATGAATTTATTACCAGTTAATTCAAGATAGCATTCCTTTACTCCTCTCTCTGTTTATGTGTCTCAGTTGTCATGGGAGTAATAATATGCCAACACTGATGGGTAAAAAACATTAAGTCCTTAACCAGGCATGGTGCACCCTGTCTACAATCCAGTACTTCAGAGGCTGAAGCAGAAGGATTGCCATGAGTTCAATACCAGCCTGAGATATATACTTAATTCAAGGCCAGTCTGGGCTTTAAGATTTTGTCTTATGAAACAACAAACAAAAGATCATAGGATTTCCTCTTCTTGTCTACCTACACTATTATCTGGCATGCTAGCTGTGTCTTTTCCTCTTTAGTCCTTGATCCTGGCAAGATATTCTCCATACTTGTGTTCTCAGCCATAATTTCCAACAGTCTCCCCATGATCTATGCCATATTCCTCTCTCTCCTTTTGCTTATTTTAGTGGCATGCTCAGAGGCACAAACAACAGCCACCCAGTTCGTTAGATCCCAAAGGATTTTATTTCTTCTTGAGATTGGTGTGAGTCAACATCTGACTGCTATGACAAAACACTGAGGATAAACAGCTTAATAGAAGACAGTATCTATCTTTTTTTTAAAAGATTTATTTATTGATTATATGCAAATACACTGTAGCTGTTTTCAGACACCCCAAAAGAGGGGGTCAGATCTCATTATAGATCATTGTGAACCACCATGTGGTTGCTGGGATTTGAACTCAGGACCTTTGAAAGAGCAGTCAGGGCTCTTAACCACTGAGCCATCTCTCCAGCAACAGTATCTATCTTGACTCGGGCTTTCAGTTCATGGTCATGTGGCCCCTTCCTTTTAGCTCATGATGAGATAGAGCATCTTGGGTAAGATATCTATTATAAAGCAAAGCAGCTCACCTTATGGTGTTTAGGAAGCAAACAGAATAGCTGCTGAGAATCCTCAGTATACTGTTCAAGGGACCACCCCTAATGAGCTCCCTCCTAAATGCTTCATCACCTCTACCTTCCAATAACATGTCTACTTGAGGGCCAAAGGTAAGATCTACATCATATGCAGATCCTGGAATTCTTTTCTGGGACATAGGTACAGAATTTGCGTTTCCTCTGCTGCCAGATTCCTCCCTCTCACCTGAAAGTAACAAAGATGTGCCCCTCCTTCTGCTCTGAAACACTACTAGGGATTGGAAATAGGTACCAAGACCCATGTTGCTTTTTTTTTTTTTTT
>NW_022196911.1:42095461-42131653 GCF_008632895.1 Mastomys coucha | reverse complement strand
AATGTGGGTTGTTCTTCCTGTATTCCAGACTTCTGCGCTAATAACCATTTATCAGAGAGTGCATACCACCATACCACCCTGAATGCGCCCGATCTCGTCTGATCTCGGAAGCTAAGCAGGGTCGGGCCTGGTTAGTACTTGGATGGGAGACCCATGTTGCTTTAAGAGACAGAATCTAATACTGTTGCCCAGGCTGGCCTTGTATTTAGTATGTATTAGGCTGGTATTGAACTCATGGCAATCCTGCTTTAAACTTTCAAGTACTGGAATCGCAGACAGGATCCACCATACCTGGCTAAGGACTTAACTTTTATCCAGCAGCCTTAGCATGTTATTACTCCCAATCAGAAATTTCTAGTTGATTAAACTCATACATTAAACTCTCATCCTCCTGTCTTGCTTACTCTTTTCTTTTTTCATCTAGAGATCTCCATTTACCGCGGGGATGTGTTACTTTTGACTGTTTACCTCATCTTTTAGAGCCCATTGTTTATATTTTAAGCCAGGCTTCTGACTTGACTGTTTTATGGACCTCATCTTTCTCCCATTCTTTACTTGAAGTTGTTGGCACAGAATCCAGAACGAGTTTGTTAGCATAATGGGAAGAATGGCTATAAACTAAGAAGTTGTGTATATTCCAGGAAACATAATATAAAAATACTATTACTCAGTTCAGATACATATATTTGTTCACATACATGTATTTGTATTTGTTCACAGATTAACAAGAAAACATGAATTGTTTGGGGCTTTGGGTACAACATCAAAAATCAGAGGATTTCAGTATAATAATAGTCCTAGTAATGATAATGAATATTTGTTTCCATTGGTCTCTCATTTATTACTTTCTGTAGACTTAGATGATATCTTACTATGTTGTTTGGGTTTTATTTTAGTTAAACCTAATGACATTTCTTTCCCTCTTTGTTCCCTTAATCCTCTTTCACGTCTCCTGTTTTTATTATTGTTACTGTAATGCTTTTCAATAGTACACTGCCCATCTAATGTGCATGAGACTTATATTCAGTTCCCAGCATCCCCCTTTCTCTCTCTGGCACACACACACACACACACACACAGCATAAATATCTGCCTTCTGATTGTATATGGTAGGAAACACAGGAATATTCATTATTGTGTGGAAGAAGTGATGACGTTCTCCCTCTTCTTTAAGGCCACTAATGAAATTATAGTGCCCCTACCCTTATGACCACAACTAAGCCTAATTACAACCTCAAAGTCCCATCCCCAAATAGCATGAATATAACCATGAGCATGGAGTTTCTGGAATATGACCCCATGGCAGGGATGCATATTCAAACTGTAGCAGATATTGCTAGGAATATTATAAATCTGTGCCAACCCAAAATGCCATGGAACACATTAACAGTATCCATGCCTATGCTCTTCAAGGGAAGTATTTCTGTGGCCTGACATCTTCTTCATTGTTGTAATTACTACTTTCAAGAAAGGATGCTAGGATGTACTTAAATTTTGCATACTTCAGTGCATTTTGAATTCTACCACAAGACCCACTCCCTTTTCCCTTTAAATAAGAAAAGCTTTGTGTTAATTCGATATAACAGGCCCATGGCTAAAATGAAAGAAAATAATCAAAATGAACACAACCAACCAACAGTGAACAGAGGAGAGCAACTGACATGTAGGAAGTGTTTGTCCCTTGCTTCTGAAAATGAATCTAAACTCTCCTTCCATAAAATAGGCAAAGAATTATTCCTTTCCATTTGGGGATCATTCCAGCATGAAATATCTTCAGCCAGATGTTGGATGTGCCTTCATTTGTTTCAGAATAATAGATTTGTGGGAAAGCAACATGATAATAGAAAAGATAAGAATTTTCTATTTCTAGGTTCAGTGAATTGTGGGAAGAAGGTAAATGTGTAGGGGAAACTGAGAAAATGAAGATGAGCTATTTTAGTAACCTTGATCATGTATGTCAATAATGTTGCCATTTGACTGATAAGAGTCTAGTTGTCTTTAAAGGGGAGACAGAATGCTCTCTGAGGGGAATTTTGTGGCTGGCTTTTCAATAGAGAGAAGATGCCTAGCAAGCTCAAAGCTAGGGAGGAAATCTGTGAAAGTAGAGGAGAAAGAAAGAAAAGAAAGAAGTTATGAGCTGATGACAGGCTGAAGTGAATGAGGTCCTGGACAAAGAATTTAGAGAGAAACAAAAATCATCCCAATTATCTTGTACCCATGGGGAACTGTGTTCTCACTTTCTTCCCAGAAGCCACAACCTCTATAAACAGTGAACTGTGCTCTTTCACACTCAGATTTTTCCCCTCTTTTAACCATTAGTGACATAGTTAGAAAAGGAACTTGAATTTGGAAAGAATAGGAAGTACTGATGGATGATGGGTGCATGGGCTTGGAGGAGAGAATAGACACTACTTCCTGGAGTTAGTTCTCCCCTCTTCTGGGGACCTGGGAAAGGAATTCCTGTATGACCTCTCTTGAAATATCTTCCCAGGTCTCTATCCCACCCCTAGGGAATGTTGATACAAGAGTCTACAGAGTGTACCTAAGAAGTGCCAGGCTTGGCAATCTTCTAGCCCCACTTCAACACTGCAGCTATATAATCAACCCTGAGGGATTTTTCTTCCCTCCTGGGCCCATTTCTTCTCAGTCTTACCTACCACAAGTCACCAGAGGTATTCATGCCTGAAGAATAGGAGAGACTGAAATCTTACGCATTCCTTTCACCAACAAATTCACTGGCTTTGAGAATAGTGCCAAACAAAAACGCAAGACTAGAAGGTTTTTTTAAATATATGTACAGAGAAATTGGTGTCAACAGCATCTAATAAGTTCTATTTCTCACAAATAAAAAGTCATTTTAATAAGAATTTTAAGTATTTGCAATAAATATACATATATAGATTATATGTGCTCATATGTTTTTCATTTTATTATTAAGTAAGAGATGATTAAGAATGAACAACAAATTGAAATATTTGTTAATAATTTGAGAATGTCATACAATATATTCTATCATATTTTCACTCTCACTCCTCCCAAGTCCATCCCCGCCTCTTTTTAAGTATTTAGTGTACATGTTTCTGTGTGATCCAGAATTGGTATAGAATAGATGCTCAATAAATAGTTACCAGCAGTTTCCATCAATCAGTTCAGTTCTAATACCCTTGGAAAGCCAAAATACACCACTTTAAGAAATATTAAAAAAAAAAAACATGAGGCAAAACCACAGTGCTCACTGTGTATGTTAGAAAATGTTCCTATATTTTAAATGCAGAGCAGTTCTAGTATATGTCATGCCATTGGTCCTATGAAAGGATACATCTATAACATCCTATTCTTGTCAATTCCCTGTGCCTTTTTTATCACCACTGAGACTGTAACTGAAACTTCCTGCCAAGCTAACACAGCATCTTGCCTTATAGAGTAAGCAAAATGAGAGGGAAAAAAAATCAAGTTGGGGTGAAAAAAAATCATTTTTAAAATGCAAGCCCTGACAGCCTTCAGCATCAACATAAAGACTTTGTAACCAACCCTATTTTGCTAGAGGATGACTTTCCAATGGGGCTGATCCTTGCTCTACTCTACTTCTTGCTTTGCTTCTTGAGAGATACCTGAAAGCTTTAATCTACTTCATGTAATTTTTTTTAATCAGATTTTGCATTTTATGACTTCTCGAAATGCCCCAAAGCCAAATGAGTAGAAAAGATGATTTCCCACCAACGTGTGATGACCTGTTATCCAACAGAGGTTTAATGTGTGCTCCTGGCTAGCTGAGCTGTTAGTACAGGAGCACTTTGGGGACAGTGAAATAGATTTTTATCAACTCATAGTTAATAAATTCAAGTCTATTTTCTCAGGCAACATAATGATCCCACTTAACTAGACCAATCAACTTTTCTAGGATGCCCAGGTCAATAGTTGTAAGTAACTAGACAGGTTTTGGTTTAAAAGCAAGAGGAGATGTGTATAGGTTTAGTTCTATTGATAAAGTACAGACTAAAAGCAACTTGTGGACAACAGGCTTTATTTCATCTCACAACCCCCAGAGAGTTCCTCAAATGAGGTTCCCACCTTCCAGGTGACCCTAGTCTGGGTCAATTTGGCAAAATCTAACCATCCATAATATGATGTTTGCCTGGTTTTATGTACATACACATGAGCATGCATAGGTAGGTGTAAGTCTGGGGGGGGGGGAATGTGTATGTATATACGTGTGTGTGTGTATATGTGTATGTGTGTGTTTGTGTAAAATAAAGTATCTTCAAATGAACAGTTATAAAACAAATGAAAACTTATATGTGACTGGAAAGGTGATGAAGTGGTTGAGAGTGTTTGCTGCTCTAAGGGGGACTGTAGTTTAATTCCTGGCACCTATGTCAAGTGTTTCCCAATCATCTGTAGCTCCAGCATCAGGGATATAATTTCCTCTTCTGAATTCCATGGTCTCCTACAGTCATACTCACATAACACGCATATGCATACACACACACACACACACACACACACACACACATACACATATTAAAAATAAAGATCTTTAAAAACTGAAGGTCAGTTGGATATCTTAAATGTGACCAGAGGCTTGCAAGAACTAAAGTTCCTATACTTGCCTATACTTCCCCTAGGAGCAGTGTATGCTATTCCAGCATATTCAACTAACTCTATAGAAAATAGATATTGTAATGATACCAAGCAACCATTTTAAGCCAGAGAGACTTTAGTTCAAGGGATTTTCATGTTTGTTTTTATCTGTTGCATCAAGGAAATCCTCTTGAACTTTAGCTTTGTTTTTATTCAAAACAAGCCATTCAGAGCCCTGATCTTTGATTTAAAAAAAAATGTGTGTGTTCTCAATAAGTCATATTGCTTTTCTCTCTTTCCATGCATTCTTGGGGATAAACATCTGGGTTGCTCTGCTGTTGCTTGGAGAAAAAGAGGTGGCATTTCTCATACTTTATTGTTGACAGGCTCAGAAAAGGACTCATTGAGCTGTGAAAGTTGAAATTTGGCAGCCAGCCACTCAGCCTGTAGCAATGAAGCAGGACAAAAGTATGTGACATTCTTTCTAATGTGTCTGGTCAGTCGTTGCATGGCCTGCCACTTGTCTTAATCCAAAAAGTAATTAAGAAGTAATAGTGGGAGGGGGCAATGAGATGAATGAGGAAGATTAAATTCAATGCCATCATTATAATGTGACTGTCTCTTGTGTCAATGGAAAGGACACAAGATTATGGCCTTGAGGCTGGTTCAAACCCATCAGCAAAGGGCAGTTCAGGTGCTAAAGTCAAGCTTCACACCCAATAAGGATCATGTAGGGGACAAATACAAAGATGTACTTGTCACCCTTAGACTTTCAGATTTTGCACACTGTCTCCTCTATGAGTCAAGGCTTGGCCTGCTGAGCATGCTGGCTTCAGCCCATGCCCACCAGCTAATCTGTGCTTCCTCTCCTTTGTCAATCTGCTCCTCACTCAACAAACATTGGCTTGGAGTGGCTACAGGATCCCAGGCAAGGTCAAATTTAGGACCGTGTTATCTTGTCAAGTATTTACACTATGAAGGAGACGCATGGAGATCGGAATCACAGCCAAACCAATTACTAACCAAGTACTCTAAGGATGGCTGCTAATTGGCCATTGTCTAATTTCGCACAACTGGGAAGCATAGATAAACACTAGCGCTCGCCTCCTAAGTCTGTCCTGAGAATTAAATGGCATAATCCGCCTATCAGAGCTTCCACACAGTGCCTGGCACGAAGCAGGAACTTGTCAGAGAAGCAGAAGTGTCACCACTGTGCCAAGGTGTCCTCAGCAAAGACAAGAAAAGAAGGACATGGACCAAAGTCTGTAGAGCATCATACTTGGCCAAGGTGGGCATTTTAAAACTAATTGTTAAATGCATTTACTCCGGCAGCATCTGCATGCCCTTCCACCCCATGCACACATGCACACGCTGTAGTTTTTTGTAGAAATTATGTTAGTTATAAAAGCGTAGAGAGCCATAGTACTATAATTCTTTTCCACTCTTATGGCCCCTAAAGTATAGCATTACTGCTACATACCCATGTGTGGACTCCTGCCAGAGCCTACTCATCTTCTCTGATGTTGCTGACAGAAGTGTTACCCACCCTTGCACCTCAGACATGCTCTCTTACATACCCACATACATCATTTTATCCAGATCTCACAACTGCATTTCAAGTCCTTTTCACCCCACTTCATGGTCTGTCAATGAGACTCCAAGTCCTGACTAGGAAGCACTCCAACCTAAATGCAATGCACATTGTCTGTACCCAGACTCTTTGGCTCCTCACTGTACACTGAGAAAAGTGTAATATGGTTGTAATAAGATCCTGAAGCCAGGGCACCCATCTTGGCCTCTTTTTCCATCTCTGTGTCCTCAGGTTTCCTACTTGGAAAATGGCAATAATACTACCTACTTCATGGAGCGGTTATGAGCAATGGCTATGATATTAACACATGGAAGCCAGTGTAGTGCTGGATGCAGCAAGCATCCCCTTTATCGCATGTGGCCAGTGTGTTTGCAGAGGTAGTGGGACTTTTCAGCTGTTCCCTACTATTCCTCAGCTCTTTGTTGCCTCTAGGCCAGTACTTCATACAAGTTGAAATCACAACTCCATCTCACTGCTGGGAACTTGCTTCCTTCATCTATGCATCTGCTACCTCTACCCCTAGCAAAAGTGGGACAGGAAGTTCTATGTTCCATATTCAGAAAGCTAAGCCCCAATTCCTCCTAAACTGCTCTGCTCTGAAGGATGCTTTTTAATTAAACCTTTCAAGGTTTAATTAGAACATGACATGATTCATCTTTGTTTCTGAAAATGTATTTGCAGTCTGGCTAATTGTGTAGGGAGATTTAATATGATTTCTCTCCTCAAGTGTGAAATTAATACATTAAATATTTTTAAAAGGGAAAACATCTAAAGCCTTTACCTGGGCAGCAGGTGGGGAACAGATAAACAGTTCAAAGGAGGTTCATTGAAAGCAATGCTAGGTAAAGCCCAGCTGGTTTGAAATGGCCCACTTTATAAGGGACTCAAATTGCTGTCTCTTCATCAGTGGGCCTCATGAGGCAATTTTTGATGTCCCCTCCTGCCTGGAAAATAAAATCCAGCTCTCTATTATGGTGCTTAACTCTCAGTCTACCCCAGACATACATAACAACACACACAAATACACACTCTCCCTCTCTCTCTCATGTGTACTCTTTCAATCCGTGCCATACACTCACCCTCCCAAACTGAGGTGTTCCCCTGCTTCCGTGACCCTATACTTGTGGTGCCCTGTGCAGTCACAGGGTAGCTTTCTCTGTGCATCTCTCCCCATTCCCCTCATACAGATGACACTCCAGACATACATGTCTGCCTTCTTCTCTAGGCTGAGCTTTCCTGAAACACAGACAACAATGGTGTGAAGGCTCCCCTCATGTCATTTAGTGTAGTGCCTAGCATATGTAGGTCTACATGAATGTCATGTGTGAGAAGTGAGTCACTGAGCTGAAAATCGCATAGCCTTGAGAGCAGGAGGCTTTCGTGGCAGCCATGTGTAGCCTGCGTGCAGTACCCTAAGTGTCTCAAATGTGAATGGGTGCTGGAGACTGAGAGCAGAGGCTCTGAGGTCTAATATCGCAGCTCCACCATGTGCGAACTCTGAGGCTTTAGGCACTGCTATTCTGCCTGCATGTGCTTCGGTTCACGTATCTACGAAATGCAGGTGATGGGGATACATTTCTAGGTGCACTAGGATCTACAGGTGAAGCTCACAGAGAGGTAGGTCCTCTCAGAGACCCCTTTCTATGCTTGCACTGCAAGCACCCTATACTTCCTTTACCCTTCCCCTCCCCAACCCTTCATGTCAGCCAGGTCCTGCTTCTTTAGGGAAAGCTTCTCTTTCTGACCCTCATAAGTAGAATACATTCTCCTAAGCAGGATGCCTTTAACCTCATTCGCACCTCCTTAGCAACATCTGTCGATGTTTTAATTTTGCATTTTAATGCAGCTCTTCCCATATTAGACTGTGATAATCAGTGTTCTCTATAAAGCTGTGGGTGGGAAAACATGTAAAGACATGCAAACTCATGGGCCACTGGCATTGGTCCCGTGATAGTAATGGACCTAAAAAGTCCCCATTGCCTAGTGACATCAAGGCCACATAAGCACACTATACTGTCTGTGTGTTGTAGAGGTAGTAGCATAAACTTAATGCACCAACAGCTATGTAAAAAATAGTACACATACAATTATGTACAGTGCATCATACTTGACAATAATAAAAATGACAGCGACTATTTGTGTATCTGCCACACTGGTTGGCATTGTTTTAGAATATATTCCTACTTACGAAAAAGTTGCTGTTAGAATCTAGATTTCAATTTACAAATGTGTGTCCATGTATACTCACGTGTGTATATTTGTAGGTATGTACATATGTATAGCAGATTTTATGGGAGGGGGTGGGGACAAGTGAAGCCAATAAGATATGTGTCATACGTAAGCAGAGAGTGAGTGGTTGGGAGGAGAAAGGATGATAAGAAGAGGATAGAGGAGATGATGTAGGCAATGAGGAAATGGGGTGAACAAAGTATAATGGCATATAGACAGAGATGCCATCTGGAAATCCACAACATCACATACTATCATTTAAAGGAAAGACAACAAGAATAAGAAATTGAAAAGGCTTGCTGTTAAGTAGTATGTCATGTTATGCCCGATGCAGCCTCAGGCATCTCATGTTGACCACGTTTCTTGCATACATGCCATATATGTTCCATGTAACCTATATGCCATGCTTATAGTCTAGTGAGATGTGTAGTGAAACTGTGACATTTAGGTCCATACTACTACTCTCTCATAATCAAACTGCCTGAAAAAAATGTATGTCTCAGAATGTATGCTCAACTCACGAAAAGCATACATGCATACACACATACACAAGAGGAGGCAGCTTCAGGACAGTCAAGCTAGAGATGCAAAAAAGAGTTAGAGTTGCATTCAGAGGCAATCCCTGTCCTCTTCCATGGCTATCCAGTCTGTTGATGGTTTTAAAATAAAAGGATAGAGTCCCATCGATATTGTAGAATATAATATGCTTTACTCAAAGGTTACTTATGTAAATGCTTTACTCAAAGGTTGCTTATATAAATGCTATTCTTGTCTAATATCTCCATAGAAATATCTAGAATGGTATTTGACCCAGATACTAACTTGACATAAAAATAACTATCTTGTGGACCAAGTGAAGGAAGTGGGTTTCTAGGAAAGGCCTTAAGGCTTTATTAGGTGGGCCCCACTTCTTGTTTATACTTGCATTCCTGAATACAGATAAACTGTGACAAGCCAGCCTTCTGCCACCATGCCTTTTCTGCCTGCTGCCAATAATGGACTGTATCTCCCAGAACTGTAAGCCAAAATAAGACTTTTCTCCCCTAAAATAACAAGTCACCAAGCTGTCATTTGTACAAGGGCAGGATTTGGCTTTCTCTGCTGTTCTATCTTGCACTTTGTATGCTATTAATAGAGTTTTTTGAAGGAAATTTAAAATACTGCAAAGGCAGTACTTTAATGCACCATTTGTGATTGATGGTGTTTTAATTCTATATAATTAAAAGTTAGTAGTATTAAGATACAAAGACTTCAGAAGAGCCTGGGATTTCAAATAGCTGTCAAAGTGAGAGAAAAACATTCCTTAAACCTCCACTAGTCACAGCCGTCATCAGGAGGTCTCTGTAAGGTGTGATGAGTGGAGGAAACATTGTCCATGCCTTCCGTGCAGAGGATGAAGGTAGTCAAGGAAACCCTTTGTAGCCAGCCGTAGGGGTTTGTCTATAGACACCAATGCATATGATCCCTCCCTGCTTGATGGGTTGGAGAGAGTTATAAAGATCTGCTATTTATTGTACACTAAATAGTTTTCATCAGTTCCTTTTGCCAGAGCCTAACCTGTGACGTACATGTGCCCACAGGTCCTCCACAGACAACTTAATGCTATGGATCCCTTTATGTCAGGTTGTCAAGTATTGTCCTTTCTCAATAGTCCCAAGAACTCTACCTTCTCAGGAAATAAGGAGGGAGAGAACACTGCGATTCACAAAAGGACAAAAATAACTTTAGCACATATTAACCAGGCATCACTGATATGGAGAAATGCATGCAATAGACTATATGATGAATGGCAGGTACTGATAAGTACTAGAATAATGGAAAATCAGAGTGGTGAGCATCAAAGTATAGTCCTGGTGTAGGTGGCTGTAAAGGGACACCATTCAAATCAGCCAACATCTGAGCAGGCAAAAACAAGGGAGCGAATAAACTATATTACAAGGCTCAAAAAGTGTATGTGAGTTGCTGTGAAAGTTCCGAGGAAGCAGGATTCTTGTGTCCCGCACGGGGACTTATGTGTAAAAACAGAGGAGAGGAATGCTAGGCAGAGAGCACTATGGAGAGGTAGCCAGGGATTGTGAGCATCCTGGAGAGTGTCTAGATGAGAACTTTACCTGTTTGATGATACTATCTGTAGGTTTTGAGTTGTACAATGAAATTAGGAACACTGTAATAATCAAAGAGATGACCTGGGAATAGTAGCCTGGTGATACACCACTTGCTTCATATGCACAAGACCCTACATGTCATCCCTAGTGCCAATCAAGATGAAGATGAGGAGGAGAAAAAGAAGAGGAAGAAGAGAAGAATGAGGAGGGGGAAGAAGGAAGAAAGAAAAGAAGAAAAGAGGAGGAAGAGAATGTAAAATGAATTATATATTCTAGCTAGCCCATATTTTTTTTTAAGTCGTGGTATTTTATTTACAAACTATAAGCTTAGATTGGGCAGGTTTTTACCTATTCTAACTTATATCCCAGCCATATTCCCTTGATACTTGCTGTTTTAATCTTGCCCACATTATCATCAGAGTCCACTTCTCCTGGCCACGTGTTCAAGATCCATCTGGCTTGTGGCAACCTTCTCCTTCCTCTGTCTCCTTTTTTCCTCTTCTTTCTTCAATCTGGTCTCTCCTGAGACCCCCTCACTCAATTCTCAAGTCCTGCCTTTCTTTCCCTACTGCCCAATCACAGGCTCTAGGAACTTTTGAACCAATTAACAACTTTAAATTAGAAAGTAATGTTTACATAACAAAAGCTGGAGTGTATGGGAATTCCAGATCTTAGGGTACAGAATTAAGCATTTGAATACACAACAACACCAAATCAACCCCCAACAGTAGTAGTAGTAGTAGTAGTAGTAGTAGTAGTAGTAGTAGTAGTAGTAGTAGTGGTAGCTGTTATTGTTATAGTAGTAGAGAACAAATCAGAGAGTTCCTGAAAGTGACTGCATGTTCCTCCTGGCTGGTGCTCTTGCACCTCCCAGAAGAAAACTTGTTTTCACTTTCTCTCAAGGGTTCCTTTTGTTCATAAGGCTCCGGTGTCATTCCAAGGATCACATCAGTGCACGTGTGCCATCTTTATAAAATTAGTCTTCTATGAAGGGAAAAGTCAGCCAACAGCAGGGAGGACACATTCAAGAATCTTTGCATAAACCCTAGGAAAGATGGCAGTATCATGTCCTCTACAATTGTAGTTATAATATCTGAGAAGCATCTGAGTTCTAAAAATATGTTGGAAGGCAGATACAAAAGGATTTCCTAATGTTGGCATGTGGGCTGGTGCTAGCCATGAAGTTGCAACTACCAGGGGAGAGCTTTCAGGGGCAAGGCAGATGTGGGGATTGAGGTACAGATATCAAGAATTTAGTTAAAATGAATCAGCTTGGCTACCTGGGTAGCCAAATCCAGTAATCAGTAATTATACATACAAGGTTTAAGTTCAGGGCTGAAGATATTACTCTATAGCAACCAGGTCAAGAAGCTAGTCACTATAATATGGAAAGTATTGATCAAAGTCAGAGAGAAGAGGAAGGGCCAGTATATAAACCTTAAAGTCAATGTAGAAGTGAAGATGTTCAGAAGACAAGTGTCTGAGGTTTCAAACAAGAAGGAGGGCTGAGCATTATCAAATACTGCTTGCTAAAAGATAGACTAATGAGACCAATGCTGAAGCATTAGGTTTATTCCCACAGTGGACATGGACAGAGGAAAGAATAAAATATTTAAAGGAGCTTTGATACAAAGAGAAATTGGCTGGACTGGAATCTGGGATCAGCAAGTCTGTACACTGAAAAGAACAGTGGAGGAAAAAAGAACATGGCTGGTATGGAGGAGAGGTCAGAGAAAATCAAGAGCAAAAGGCAAAAGCTTAACACCCCTGGGTTTGTGAATATGCATCTGGATATGCTGGGGAAATAGGAAAGAAGGCCATTAACTAGGACATGCATGAATATTGCTTTCATGTGTAGTTTTGCCCTCTGAAAACCAGGAGCTGGAATCCCCTCTATTGTATGCCCAAAGTATAATCACATTTAACCAGTGATGGAGATTCACAAAGAATTGCATTGTTTACCCAAAGGACAGTTCACAAAGAACATCCTAGGAAACTGGCCTCATAGTTTCCACCTCTGCCTCTTCCTTGCCATTCAGTCCCAGAGACTTGTGAGATCATGTATATTCCTACCCACTCAGCCGACACCAAAGCCCCACGGCTCAGCAGGTCTCCTCTATTCCACGCTCCACCCATATTTTGTTAGCTAATATTAACCTAAAAAGATAAGAAAAAGAAAGAGAAAGAAAAGTTCAAATTCTTTAAAGGGAGGAATGAGACAGAGAAGAGAGTCTGAGCAGGCAAGCCCAGGTTTATTTCTAGCAGCTATCGGGGAAAGGAAAACCATGAATACTCACACATTAATAATCTTTCTCTTGTCACAACTATAATGAGAGCCCTGATGACAATGCTGTCATAAAATCTATTCAGCCACTCCTCTGGTGGGGTTTAGTCTGAATGTTGGGCACTCGACTCGGAACTCTCCATGGTAAATTCTTGCATGGCTGTTCAGAAGCTCCTTATAGTGAGCGTGTTGTACGGCCTATTCCCAGGCCCAAAAGGCAACATGCACTTTAAAACAAATACAGAATCTCAGAGAAGCAACCTTAGAGGTCAGAATAGCCAACACTCCTTCCAGAGCTGAATTCACTCCCACAACTTCCTTAACAACTAGGCACTCGGACACTATAAACAGGCTCAGCTGTCAGCCTCAACATAGATATCTCTTCTACTGTGGAATGTTTTCGATCCTAACAACTGCATCTGAGACTCATCTCTGGGGCCCCCAGAAGACACACTCTGTCACAACCATCCTCTGATATCTACTTATTAAATGTGTAGGTACACTCTGAATCATAAAGGTGGATATACTCAGAATAAATGCGTTTCACGTGGCCCTTGCCTGTGAATAAATTAAACATTAAAGAGGATGGGGACTGAGAGGAGGCTCGGGGGGGTCAAGTGCACGTGCTGCTCTTCCAGAGGACTCACCTTCTCTTCGCAGTTCCTACATGATAACATAACCATCCACAACTCCTAATTCTAGGGATCCAAACCCTCTTCTAGTCTCCTTGGGCACCAAGCACACACATACATTCAGGAAAACACTCAGTATCATATAAATAAAATTAAACAATTTTTTTTAAGGAGAAAGAGACTATGTCAATTAGGAGTCTTGTTCTTGAGAGTTCTTACACCAGGCAGTGGCGGCACATGCCTTTAATCCGAGCACTTGGGAGGCAGAGCCAGGCGGATTTCTGAGTTTGAGGCCAGCTGGTCTACAGAATGAGTTCCAGGACAGCCAAGGCTACACAGAGAAACCCTGTCTCAAAAAACTCAAACCACACCCCAAAAGAAAGGAAGGAAGAAAGGAAGAAAGAGAAAAAGGAAGAAAGGAAGAAAGAAAGAAAGAAAGAGAGAGAGAGAGAAAGAAAGGCAGGCAGGCAGGAAGGAAGGTAGGAAGGAAGGAAGGAAGGAAGGAAGGAAGGAAGGAAGGAAGGAAGGAAGGAAGGAGGGAGGAAGGAAGGAAGAGAGAAAGAAAAAAGTGGGGGCTAGAGAGATGACTCAATGGTTAAGAGCACTGACTGCTCTTCTGAAGGTTCTGAGTTCAAATCCCAGCAACCACATAGTGGCTTACAACCATCCATAATGAGATCTGACACCTTCTTCTGGAGTGTCTGAAGACAGCTATGGTGTACTTACATTTAATAAGTAAATAAACCTTTAAAAAAAAAGCATTCTTACATGGAGGTAATGCAAAGTTCTTTCATTGCCTGTACTATCAAATCTGATGACCAGGCCAAAGCTGGATGAAATCCCCTGTTGAAGTGATACATCTTCTGGGACTCTGAAGAGTGAAGGAGAAAAAGCCTGGTGATTGAGAGGCAAGATAAGCTGGAATCTTGATCCTGCCCTTCTCTGTCTGTCATTTATCACATACTTATTGCAGTTCCCAAATGCATGTGTGAGGTACTAGAGTATCAATGGATACTGTCATCCATATATCATTCATTCAGCACATAAGGCAACCCTCAAACTAGTCATCATCATTGTTGATGGAATATAATAGTAAAGATAATAACTGTGTCATGGAGGCTTCTTCTGTGCAGTGAGTACTCTAGTGAGGAAAGTAAACTCATTTTAAAAGACCACAAGTATATATAAAGCTGCAACAGAGCTAATGCTATGCAGAGAAGAATCAGGATACCAACTGTTTATGTGACCTTAGGAACTCAAGCTAGCCCTCATGGCTGGAAAAACCCTGGTTGATAAAGGGATATAGTTGGGTTCCAAGCAATATGGAGAAGAAAGTTCCTAGCGGTTGAGCCACTGACATGAGCACAATCTCTAGTGGAGAAGCTTAGTGTGTGGGAGATCTGGCAGGCAGGCTTTGTGGAAGATCAAGATCAAAGATGAAGTATGAGAGGTTCTGAAAATTTGGATAATATAAGATGTTGAGAGCCAGGTTAATAATTTTCACATTTAGTCTATAAAGAGTAAAAAAACTAAGGAAGTATTTTAAGCTTGGTGTTTGTGTGTACGTGTCCACAATGTCAAATTTGGGTTTAAATAAGCACACTCCTGCTGTAACAGAGAGAATGGATTAGAAGGGACCATGATGAAGATCATATTAGGAAATGAGGGGCCTGGGAAGATTGTTGAGGGTCAAGAATTAATAGTGCAAATATGAGGACTTGAGTTGAAGTCTCTAGACCTCATGTAAATAAAGCCAGGTAAAGTAGTGCATCTTTATAATCCCATGGTTTCTATGGAGAGGCTAGAAGTAGAGACAGACAATCTGCAGCTCAAGGTCCAATTAGCTTAGTGTACATATCAGCAAACAAGAAAGAGACCTGGTCTTAAGCAAAGTGAAGACCAAAACCTAAGGTTGTCATCTGACCTCCACACCTCTCCCATTGTACATGTACACCTATGCACACTAAATGCATGTTTACACGTGCATACACACATGCAAAGACACAGAACAATCATTAGGAAGCCACTGAGAGAGTACTGAGTAGAGCTTTGAGTTACTTAGAATAGTATAATATCAGTTACTGTAGCATTGAGGTGGCACAGAGCAGCAAGATTTCTAGGAGCTACCACAATGGAGATATAGATCTGGGAGACTACAGAAAGCCTAGTGACTACAGGAACCCATGTGGGTTATACGTGCAACTCTGCATGACCAGGCATCAAGCACTGATTTAGGGTTGTATGTGACATTTGTGTAAGATGATTCGTGTTATCTCTGAACAATGCAGTAAGTTAGAACTATGTCACAGGAAAATACAATTGCTGTATATTATTTCAGGTGATATTGTCCCCTAAGTTGATGGTGGTGGTTGATGTTATTGGTGGTGGTGGTGGTGGTAGTGGTGGTGGTGGTGGTATGTGTGTATGTATATATTGTACTAAAGTTGTAGAGTGATGCACTTAAGTGGTTGTTTTTTAAGTTTTTCTTTAGTTCTTTCATCAAATTGCCTTATCTCCATTCTCAGCAGCCAATATCCTATAGATACCAGACGGAGCATGCCTTCTGGGATGAGCTGGAGAGACTTGTGGATCTCCCTTCTTTCATATATTTTAGCTTGAGGGATGGTGCTCTGCTGAGGTCCTTGATGCTCATAACAGCATAATCTAACTTCCCGAGGATCCAAATGCTATAAGTCAGTTTTGCCCAACAACAAGGGACAGTGTCAGGAATGAATACTAGATGGTAGCTGAGGCCAGAGACACCATGCTATGAAATTGCCAAACATGGGACCTGCAGAATTTGAATAAGAGCAAATCTGACAATAAGATGAGAACAAGTGAAACCTTTGGAATTCTAAATTATTGTCTAAAATGAGGACTGAAGGAAGTTAAATTGTGTCCGCAGAGGGCCCACCCTGATTAGGAAGTATTGTGCATTAGAAGTGATGTCACAGGGAACCCTTCACCCAAAGAATGCTCAACTACAGCTTCCCCATTCTGGGATTCTGGGATTCATAACTAGATTGTCTTCAAGCTGTTTTCTCATGCTCTCTTAATACTCTAACAATTTGTAATAAAGAAACAGTATGAGCCAGAAGCCAAAGATAGCTGATTCTGATGGACTTATAAATAAGAAAAAGTTACCATCTGTCCTTTTATCTGCAGATGAGAGTTTCTTATTTCTATTACATTTGAAAAAGTGTCTGTCTCCGGTCCTAACCAGGATGACCAACTGCAACTAGCAAGTCTTACATCTTTCTCCAGTTGGCCTAGCATATCAATCCAAAGAGTCATCCCATGGCTCACTGCCTATGCAGCATTCAGCTACAACAAATTGGCAAATGTGTTTACAATACAGAATGATTAATAGTCTTCTAGGCTTTGAAAATGAGAAGACAAAAGGCATTTTGCTTCACCATCAACAATTCTTTTTTTTTTTTTTTGGAGACAGGGTTTCTCTGTGTAGCCCTGACTGTCCTGGAACCCACTCTGTAGACCAAGCTGGCTTCGAACTCAGAAATCCACCTGCCTCTGTCTACCAAGTGCTGAGATTAAAGGTGTGTGCCACCACTACCCAGCCATCAACAGCTCTTAGTTATACTAATGTTTATTAATCTGTGCCTTCCTGTTTTCATTGGCTAATTTGTCTCGGACTTTTGTCTTTTTCCTGTCACTTCCCACATGTTGCATGGTACTATTTTCATTTCCAAATCTGAGTCATGGCCTGAAAATTTTACACTTTTCAACTGTATGCAGGCCTAAGTCATTGTCTTCATGTAATCTATATTGAAGATGGCCAACTCTTAAAAATATAGAATACTATCCTACTTATTTCTTCTCAGAGGCCTTAAGTATTACAATACTGAAAGTTATCTAAGCCTCAGACCATGATGCTACTGCCTACCAATACTCCCTTCTCCTGTGCAAGTGCCAATATCCTTTGTGCATCTAATACCATGGTAGAACCCTGTGTTTATTCCACCTCCTTGTCCTGTGCCATAAAACTGAATTAATGACAAGATAGTGAAGAGAATCTGGGTACCACCTCCCTCGCCATTAGCCCTCTCATGTCTGAATACTTGTCTGCTGCACTCTGCTGTTCTTTTCTCTACCCTGAGGCCAGACTGTCTTGCTCAAATATAGTCCTACCAGGTCACTTCCTACTTAATACCCTTCAGAGGAAAGAACCCACAATGCTCTTGGCCTACAAGGTCCTGATGGTTTGCCTCATATCTGTCTACATACTCCATTCCTACTTGCATGTATCACAAAATCGCCATAATTATGTTGCCTGGAAGTCTCCTTTCCTCTCTCCCTGGGAAATATATCTAAGCTCCTACAATTATGGGCTTCCCTATCTTGGATACTCTACCTTCTTCTAAATCTCTTATAGTACATGCTTTCTGCTAGTTCAGACATCAGTTTGTGTGTTTCTCTTCACTCAGAGGATTGTAATAAAACAAGAAAAAAAATTACTTTAGAGCTAGAGTGCTTAGCCTGATATAGATCTGTATCTATGTAGCTCTATAACATGAGGTAATTGTTTGATTTCTTCAAGACTCATTTTCCTCAAGTGTAAAAATAAACTATATGAAATAATTAACTATATTCTCCATACATAGCCATTTTCAATAAACATCTATAAAGATACTAAAGCTTCAAGACTACAGGGATCAGATAAAGTAGAGGGAAGAAATATTGAGCTCTACCTTGAATAAAGCATGGCTAATTAAGAATTTGTACTTAAATAGCAGAGTGGGAGTCAGTAGATGGAAACATTAGGGAGAGGAAAAGACAGAATCCATGTAACTATGTTCTTGCTGAAGGTGAACCAGGGAGATCAAACACCATATTTGGGGGTGAGTGTAGACCCAGTAATGTATCAATGGATTGGCACAGGACCTTGGGGAAGGTATGGGAGCCTGAATAAAGTTTTAGGAAGTAAGATTCTTTGTCAATGAAGTCATTGGAAGTTCAGTGTTTGATTAATTCAAGCAACACATATATGTTAAGATACAGAATAACATGCGCATATAGAATGGAATATTATAATGTATTTGGATCTCTGGGATTTTAGGCATTCTCTTGGGGCCATAGAACATATCTCCTGAACATAAGGAGTCACAACCATATCTTATTAACAATGATCCCTGTGCACTGAACATCAGTAGGACTTTCATGTGCTCTAAGGGATCTTTGGCAGTACATGATAGAATCTTTATTATACAGATAAGGCTCAGTATGAGAGGATGACTTACCCAAGGCCACCTGGTTCCCACTGAGAGATGGCAGTTGTGTAAACAGAACTGTCTGGATTTACTGTCTCATTTATCTTTCCAACAACAACAACAAAAAGGTACTCAGAAGTAAGGAAAATGGCTTCATAAAATCTCCAGAGTTCTCTCCTGAAGCCCATGATAGTTCAAAATGGATGAGAATGTAATCTCAATGCCATTGTTCTGAAACTAAGATCCGTACAGTGGGTCGTTGCTATCCTTTCCTCTAATTCTTTAGTCATGTAACAGCTCTCTTCAAGGAAAGATACTACAAGAAGTATAGTCATGTACAAGATTGACCTTAAGACATGCACTGCCTTCATCAGCAGCCTTCAGATAAAGCATTTGGAAACAATGACTGACATTTTCCTGTGATAACTGCTGCTTTCTTAGCCCAACACTTGCAATATGTCTTCTATGACACTTCGCATATTCCTGTACTATCACAGGATTCATCCACATCAATAAACATGCTCCCAAATCAGCCGGTTTGCCAAAACATTGCTTTTACAACATATTTGCACCACAACTGTTAGAAATTACCTGATGATAAATGTGATATAACCCCAAGAACTTGACTGCAGCAGGCTGAGGATTTATCGATAAGACCGATCTTAATCTTCCATCTTTGTTTACATCAGTAATTAATGCTGTTCAGGAGGGAGTCCTTGAAACCTTGTAGAAGCAAGATTTATCCCCTCTGGAATAGATTACAGCCATATGTCACCAGTCAAAAGGTAATTGGTACATTTCATTAGAAAGTAATTGAAAAGAAGATTTATTTTAATGCCCTGTAATAAATAATCTCGATAAGCATTATCGTTAGCACAGATATTTGCATGGTGTAAAGAATTTGTTTTACATAAAAATATAGTATATACTATATATCATTCTTAGATTTTCTAACAAGATTTTGCCCGTGACTCCAGGTTTTAAAAAAAAGGGGGGCAAATATCTATATTGCGGGATATCCTGTAAGAAACAAGCATTCTTCCTATGACTCAGCACCAACAAAGAGCTTTCTGACTCTATGTTATTCAAATGAAAACCACTAAGTATATGAGCAAAGGTGTTTTCAACAGTGGACTGAGACAAAAGATTTAGAGGTGATGACACTGGGCTCTGAGGTGCCTCACTCTTAATGGAGATTTGATAGGTAGGACATAGCTCTCAAGAACTCTACTAGGGATGATGTTGGTGCTTTGCTATGTACTTCCAAGAAACCACCTAAGTCTTTTATACTGATTGCCATCACCTCTAGTACTGTTGCCTCTGTTCATGCTAATCTAAGAAAATATATGCTGAACTCCAATGTGAGCTTTCATTTAAATCTTCTTATAATAGAAAGGCCAATAGGTACAAGCAGGTTTTTTTCTCCATTTCTATTCACAATGTCATAAAGTTGTTATACATTAAAGCAGTAAAGTATAGAGTATTCACAATGCTGCATGGGCTGTTCACCTGTGATTGGTACACATATACAGAGAGAGAGAGAGAGAGAGAGAGAGAGAGAGAGAGAGAGAGAGAGAGAGAGAGAGATCAATGGATAGATGGATGGATGGATGGTTAGGTGTGTGGATGGATGGTAGAATGGGTGGGTGATGTATGTGCTAGCAAGGGACCATGAGTAAGAATGATATACCCTTTAAAGGCATGCTCTTAGTGACCAGAATTCTAAAGGGCCCATCTTGAAACAGCAGCTCTTGACAAACAGGAACATTTCATATGCAAGCACAAGTGGTAGAAATCAAACAGCTTAGAAAATGATAAATCACTTTTCCTTTAAATAGCTCTTTGATGTGATAGAATACTAAATGATAGAATACTTTAAATGATGTTTTAAACCAAACATAAAAGAATTCTAGGAAGCACTAGCCTTTCAGTAGCTTTGTGCCCCAGACTTGATCCCAATAAGAATTATTAGCAAGCCTGTGTGAAAGCTGGTGAACCCATAAAAAGTATCGAGAAGAGAGTAAATCCAGACAGTTCTGTTTACATGACTGCCATCTCTAAGTATGAACCAGGTGGCCTTGGGCAAGTCATCCTCTCATACTGTGTTTCATCTGTGCAATAGAGATTCTACCATGTACTGCCAAAGATGCCCTTAGAGCACCTGAAAGCCCTACTGATGCTCAGTGCACAGGGATCATTGTTATTAACCCCTCATAAACCATTCTCTAAACATGCCTCTTGATTTATCCAGCCAACAACAACGTCAATATTCTTCTCCAGCTGATCATGCCCAAGGCACACATCTCTTTCCCTATCACTTTCAAACACTGCAGTGGGCTCCTGGGTAACCACCCTGACTATCAAGGATGGAAGGAGAGATATGCAAAACATATAAAAGCTGGTTAGTTACTACTCAATTTATTTATTTCATGGCTGGAATAAAAATAGAAGTTTTCAATTAATATCCAACAGAGAAACATTTACTTTCATTTTAAATGGATCCATTTACATTAAGTAAAATGTCTTTGAACACAAATTAGATACTTCCTAAATTTTACATGGTTATAATTTATATTTAGTAAGCAGAACCAGTTTTAAGGCAGCATTAAAAATGATGAAGACATTATGGTTAGAATACAGGTTTTGCTGCTGGGTCCTGATTGGATGATCTTAGTGAGGTTTGGGAGGATAGATCTATCTGTAAAATAGTGATATGTTAATAATAGCATAATTAACAACTTCCTTCTATAATAGTTTTACTTAGCACAGTACCTTCAGTATATAAGATTTATAACCTGTAAGTTTTTATTAAAAACCTTTTAAAGAAGCTGAAAGTATAATTATGGGGCTACAACATATTACCAACTTCAGGGTAGCTCACATATCTTGTGCCCCCCCCAAACCCTGTATAGCATGCTAATGAGTAGATTTGAGTAGTCTCAAAGATGTCTGCTGAGCATCAGCCTGCATGATGAAGAATGGTCCCTGTCACCACTTGACTCAGGGCCAAGAGATTTCTTGAGTTCTAATCATGGCCAGCAGTGTGTTTGGTTGCTGTCAATATTCCTGTGTGTGTGTGTGTGTGTGTGTGTGTGTGTGTGTGTGTGTGTGTATTAAATGTGAAGTATGTTTAGGACTGAAAGATATATCTTTCATTTGATATTTTAACTCTTTCACATACAGAGACAAGGTAGTCCCTATGGCCAAGTTAGTTACAAACTTAAAGACAAGAGTCTACTCCTAACTTCCAGTCTAGTGTTCCCTTCTATGACACACTGGACCATGGGGCTGAATTGACTTCCAACCTAGAATAAAGCTAGAGCTTTCATTTAATTGAAACTTTAAGTGCCATTTGAGAATTTCTTCATTTAATTCCTCATTATAGTAATTGATAGCCTAGCCCTCTGTCACACAGAGTCAGGTTAATTGGATGAATCTTTAAGTGTTCTGAGAACATCAGGTCTCCTTAGGAAAAGTTTAAAAAACAACCAATCCAACAAAATATGGAAATATAGGAATGTATATAGCTTCTTTGATATTTAAATCAATTTATTTCTGAAGAGTTTTAGAAGAAAGAGAATGGAGCATATAATGGTTTAGGGACAAAAAGGCACCGGAAGGTCTATCAAGAGTTTCTCTAGAAACTACAGTTATGATGCCTGTGATTTCACAGTCACCTTGACAGCCATGAGTATCAAGTCCAAGCACATGATCCTTGTATTCCAAAACAGTTCAGAAGCTGTAAACTACCAATTAACAGCATTTGTAATCTTCTTTGACCTCTGGAAAAGGAAACTTAATTTCAGTCTCAAAGACCTTGAAGTTTTAATATATCTTTTAACAATAAAAACTAAAATGGAGGAAGAATGAATCACTTTGGTCCTTTGAATATTGGGAATTAAAGCCCTTCTCTGAGCTTGGGCTCTTTGCAAAGTGTATCATATGACAACTATGGCAGGTTGGTTGTTGTAGACATTGAAATCTTAAGCAAAGCCAGAGAGGAAACAAGAACAGAGGAGTCTATCAGCCATAAGCAAGTTAGGAAGGAGTTTAAATACACTATGAATACATTGCTTGTGTTACAATGGTCTGTGTGCATGCCCTGACTAAAACTTTACCTACATGTCCACACTCCCTAATGGTCCTATGAGGAAGATGTCATTATCCCATATTGAACATAAGGCGGGACTTAGCTTCAACTCTCAGATGAAACACTTAAGAAGAGCGACTTTTAACCCAATGGCCTAGGTCCTCTCTCAAGAAGCTGGAATGAATGGCCATAGAGTAGCAAAAAATTGCTTATATAATTGAAGAGACATTGACTCTTTTGAATCATTTGAAAGAGAAAACATCTTGAGAAAAAAGGCCATGAAAAATATGACTCCAGTGATACTTTCTTTAGGTGTAAGTTCAATGGGATATTATTAATGTGACTCCTAATTCTTTTATAACTTAACCTCCAAAATAAGACAAAATTGTTCAGAATTGTCTATAAAGAAGGCAAGAAAAAGAAAGAGTAGTTTGGGTCTCTTGGCATTGCTCAGAATGTAGCAGACCATTGTGTAGGTAACAGATTCTAAAAGGAACACTGAATTAACAAATATTTTTGAACACTAAGCCTCATGCTGGGTGTCAACCTGGTAAAATCTCCACTCCTAAAAACCTTTAATCTTCAACAGGAGAGAAATTAAAATAAGTAATCAACTAATTGCAAGCTTGTCCATTGGCATGGAGGAATGACACTGATGGATGGGAGTGGTCAATCAGGGAACATCTCTAAAAGATGATATTTATGAAAGACTTCAAGGATGAAAAGGAAATGGACATATCAACAATAGAGATTGTACCCACCATGTAACCACTGCAGGGTGACCCAAAAGACTACATGAGTCCAATGACTACAAAATCTTTTCAACCCACATCATAGTGACTAAAGGAAACTTCAGAATAGCTAACATTCTTAACTTTTGAATTTGCGGATATTTGCCCATGGAGTAGAAGGTTATGGAAAGGTGTGGAAAGCTACATTTCAACAGTCAGGACTATTATAGAACATGCTATCTAAGACTCAGGAGACTCTAATTAGATCTACAACTCTCTAGACCTGTGGTTTTGGCCACACTGGTAAAGTTGTCTCAAGTTCATCATTCATTCTCAAGAAATAAAGTTGGCTAGTGACTATCAGGTGGGACAATGTACATGAAAAATGTCCAGTGTACAGAACTTATATAATATGGATTCACCAGTATGATTTCCATGCAAGTCTGCCATTGAAGGTTAAAGTGAATGTTCATTTTAAAAGCCCTAAGATTCTGAGATTCCTTTGATTGTCTCTGAGAAGGCTTAACTAAAGAGATAAAAGATGACTCAGTTGTTAACCAAAGAGGAAACCAGACATGTCATTATGAGTTTTCAACCCAAAAGTAACTCAAGTGCAGAATGTAATGTGATGGCAGGCAATATTATGCTTTTAAAATGGTCTGGCAACAAAATAATCAATCAGCTGGACGGTGGTGGCGCACGCCTTTAATCCCAGCACTTGGGAGGCAGAGGCAGGCAGATTTCTGAGTTTGAGGCCAGCCTGGTCTACAGAGTGAGTTCCAGGACAGCCAGGGCTACACATAGAAACCCTTTCTCAAAAAAAAAAAAAAATCAACAAAACAATCAATCAGCAATCAGTGAATTAAACTAATACACATTAGATGAATGAAAAAACTGAGAAATATATATATACAATTCAAAAAGTACCATAAAGAGTATCATCTTAATAGGCACAGACACCTTTAGAATTCAGAATCTCATTGATTATAGACATATATATATAATTTTTGATTTGCAAACATACACACACACACATACACACACACACACATGCAGAAAGTCATTATATTGGCAACACAGAAGTACACTGAAAATCTTCATTTTATCAAAGAAGCCATAGAGGACATATACAGAAGCAGCCCTATAGGAGTATAACTGAGCTGAAAATCTCTTGTTGGTTTGTGACATTTTAGCTCTCCTACCCCCATCTTTATGCATATGTCTGCTACAAATGCTGCTATAAATCTATCTGCATATGGCCAATCATATAAAGCTATATACAAGTTTTGTACAGTTATGTGCAGTACATAATACTTGCTAAATGACTGCTTTGTAAATTCATGTATTTACGATGCTGTAGGGTTGGGTTTTTTTTAATCATTATTTTCAATGTATACCCCTGTGTACGAAAAAGTTTATTACAAATTAATATGCCATGTGGTTCTGGCAATGACAACTTCAATCCCACTCTTACTTTGATAAAAGACGTAGGTTGTCTGATTGAGCTATGCCCTGTAGAATTGGGTACATAAACACCATGTACACATGCTTGCACAGCAATGACACTGCCTACTGACTTATTCCTCAGAGTATATCTCCATCATTAAGTGCCATGTGACCATACATTAACTTACCTATTTTGATCGCCCCTTAACTTATATTTCATAGAAGCTTAATAGAATGGTCTTCCCATCAGGGGCATGGTAGAGTTCTCTATATTAAGTGCAAAGATCTGCAACACACATGTGTTGCAGGCCACATTAGTCTAACACCTGATTCTTTACACTACCTATATGCAATGAAATTTTAAAAAAATATATGCATTCCCTGGCATTCTGATATATTTGGGGCAGGGGGTGAGGTGAGCATGCCACAGTCCAATCTTGTCATGCAATTCTGTCCTCGGTGAAATTTCTCAGCTATTTGGAATGACCAAAGCTCTACCAGTTTTACAACACTTCTCACAAGTTTGGGCTGAATTCTTTCCCATTCCATCATAACTTCCTCTGATTATTTTTTTTCTTTCAAAGTTATAAAACATATACTTATTCCAGATATTGATCTTTGCTGGGAGACCCTGATGCTGCCTCTGCCCCTCTCGACTCCCACTCTCACTACTTGCTTTTGGCGGTGTTGTGAAGGTCACTCTCCAGTGTAATGAGAGCTACTGTCTCCATTCTCTGAAGATGGAGGCAGAATATGATCTAGAAGCTTGTCTCCGTTTGGAAGTGATTAATGTAGATTCTGATGATGAAGGAAATGAAGACGAGAAATCTGGCTAAGTAATCACCGTTCCAACAAAAACAATTTCAGCAAAAAATGAGCCAGAGACAGTGAGAACAAACTGATAATGCCAACCACAAATAAATTATTCCCGACTTTCAGAAACAGTCCTCGTGGTAGCACTTAAAGTTTTGTGGAGGTTTTGATTCATGAGACTTCTGAATATAACCGAGATGGAAAGAGAACACACTCCCTGCCCCGTCTGTCACCAATGGTTAAAAACAAGTATGAGCAGAGAAGTAAAAGGTTCAGATAAATGCAGGATTGTGCCAGGAAACGATCAGGTAGGCAAACTCCTCAGAGCTTCATAAACATAGACAACATGACTAATTTTCTCTTTATCATGTTCCTTGGGCCATAGACTGCGTGTCTTCTAAAGAAGAGCTGTGACTACCTCAAAGAACAATAAGCCCTCAGCTGTAAATACAAGATTCATGGATGGTGGGTATTCACATGGAAAGGAAGCAGTCTACACCATAACTCAGCTAGACTACCCGTTCCTAGGATGACTGCTCTTCTCTATTCTCACCACCGAAATGCAGCTGACAGTCCATGGAAACTCACATTGTCAGTAGCTTCTTTTTTTTTTTTAATTTATTTTTTATTAGATATTTTCTTTATTTACATGTAAATTTCTCCTTTCCCAGTTTCCCCTCCAAAAAACTAAGAAACAAACAAAACCAACAAAAACAAACCCCTGATTGCCTCCTCCCTCCCCATGTCTGCCACCCCACCCTCTCCCACTTATTGGGCCTGGCATTCCCCTACACTGGGACACAGTACCTTCACAGGGCCGAGGACCTCGGCTCAGTAGCTTCTTTTGAGTTAATATCCATGTGTTGTCATCTCAGTAACTCGGGAATGTTCCTGCACTTATGATTGAATATAAGTCTATGACTCTTTCTGTCCTTGTATGGTGTTCTTTTCCATTTGACACCTCAAAATAAAAAAATAAAAAAATAAAAACATCAGCGGCTCAAACATGTCTAAAAGTAAATGCACAAGTTTACAACTTTAGAATCTACTTAAACCTTTTCCCCTTGTCAGTAGCTGAGGCATCCTACCCACTATGTACAAAATCTAAAACACTGGAAATCAGCTTTAATTCAATCTATCATCAAATATATGTCCTAAACTTCGGCCCTCCACACAACTCTGTAGTCAGAGTAACTGAGTGAATAGAAGAATAAAAAGGAAGAACAGGAGCGAGACTAGTAAAGAGGAACTGGCTTCCGCAATGAAAGGACTTAACAGTATATACCACAGTCTTCTGTCTGCAGATGGGAAACTGTTGTTTTATGGTTGTGGTGGTGTAGTTTCATGCTGAAGGGTCACACACTGGGAATCAGAAAACATAATTCCAGTCCAAGGGCAGACAATTGGTCTCTTAAGTAGGCAGGCAAAGCCTGCTCTAACTCTTCTTTATTCAGTTCTTTTGGGATCTTCTATTGATTGTAGGGAGGCTGTCTGCATCAAGGACAGTCTTCTCGGCTTAGCCCACATATTCAGAAGTTGATCTCATTCAGAAAAACATTTGCAGGTATTCTTTGTGTAATGTTTGGCCAAGTTTCTGGGCAACCCATAGTCCAGCCAAGTAGATATGTAAATTTAACCATAGTAATCACCACAACATCTAGATGGACTTAAGTTGCCCAATGTCATTGTATTTATCTATATAGTTACTCTTGCTTTCTCTCTCTCTTTCCACACACACACACACACACATATATATACATATATATGTACATATATATATATATATATGGAGAGAGATTCAATTATATATGTATATATGCATATATATTCAATTATATTACCAATTCAATTAAGTATAATCTTTTAGTTATTTCATCATATTCTTCTAAAACAGTACCTCCCACTTCCCCACCTCTTGGGAATGCAGTATGCTTTCTTTTTTTTTTTTTTTTAATTTGGTTCATTCAGCTTACATTTCCATATTGTAGCCCATTATTAAAGGAAGCAAGGCAGTACAGGAACTCAAACAGAGAAGAAACCTAGAGGCAGGACTTATGTAGAGACCATGGAAGGGTGCCTCTTAAAGGGTAGCTCAGCCTCTACCATCTCAGGAATGGCACCACCCACTATATGTTAGTCCCTCTACCATCGATCATTAATTTAAAAAATACTCTACAGATTTCCCTATAGCTGGATCTTATGGAGGCATTTTCTCAACTGAGGTTTCCTTTCTCAAGTAAATATTGCTTGGGTCAAACTGACATAAATCTAGCCAGTACATACCCTATACCAGCTCAGTGTGATCAAACCTCAGTCAATTGACTTTGTTTCCTTCAGTCCCTTGTCTCCATTATCCCTATTCCCACTCCCAACCTAGATTACATCATTTTTTAATTGTTGTTGTTGTTGTTGTTTACATCCCAAATACAGTTTCCCCTCCCTTCTTTCCTGCCAGTCCTTCCCCTTACCTCCTCTCTGCCTACCCCCATCCACTTCTCTTCAGTTTCTATTCATAAAAGACCAAGAGTCTCATGACTGAATTACTTTTATCTTACAAAATTATCTTCTCCAAAAAGCCCTTGGACCTCTAATCCTTTATGAAGTTCTTTCTCGTCCTTAGGATGTCAAATGTGAGCCTTCCCATGTACCAACTCTTCCTGCCACCCAACTCATGCATAGTTATGGGCTCATACAATCAATGTCTAATGCTTCTCTAGCTAAGACTCTAGCGTACACAAAGAATTATTTACTACAGCTCATTGTTAACAAGTGAACTTCTTAGCTCAAGAAATGAGTTCCCCTTGTAGACAGCTGTAGCCTTAGCATTCTGCTTTGTACTAGGAATTCAATGAAGGTCTGATGGTCAGGTTAGGGGTGAAGGTCAGTAGTAAATTACTTGCCTGGCATGCGCATCATCCTACACTAAATCCCCTGCACCAGGAAAAATAAGAAACAAACAGAAACAACAGATATTACCTTTTAAGCAAATGATGAGCTAGTTCCTAATGGACATTAAGAACCAAGCCAACTGCTGCCATATAGGATATAGGTTACAGTTCCATATCACCTAATAAATATATGTTTAATCAATCCATTTGCTCTACTCTTGGAAGGAATATTGATTCAAACTAATTTTGGTGTTAGCCAGGACTGCCTTTCATCAAAGCAAATCTCACAATGGTTTTTCTCTAGGTGACAAAATATTGTTGCTTCTCTGAGAGAAAATGTCATCAACTGCAACTATTTGATTCATTTCTTAGACTTTCAGAATAGAAAAAAGCTGTTCTGCATAGATCCTTGTGACTGGGGATTTAAAGGCGTATCTACAAATTTGGGAGCTTTATTTGTAAAATTAGAAACCTACTGCACAAAGGGAGGTTTTAAGATCCTGGAGGGATGGCTCAGCAGTTAAAAGCTTAAAATGTTCTTTCAGAGGCCCTGAATTCAATTGCTAGACCTAAAGTCTGGCACCTCACAATTACTTGTTACTATGGCCCAAAAGGTATATGATACAATCGGAGTGTGTGTGCATGTGCTCTCTCTCTCTCTCTCTCTCTCTCTCTCTCTCTCTCTCTCTCTCTCTCTCTCTCTCTCTGTCTGTCTGTCTCTCTCTCTCACACACACACACACATACACACACACTTTTAAAAAATAAAATAAAATATTTTGTTAAGTCTAATGTTTCAGAGTAACTTGATCTACAAGCTAAACCTATATAATTAGGAAATCCCTGTTTCTTCCTCCTGTTCTCACTTACTTCTTACTTTTCTTGAATTTCTATCATGCAGGTTGGAAATATTTCTGTGGAATAACATGGGCTCAGTACAAATACAGGCATTTACAACAGGGGTGGGATGGCTGACTAGACTTTTTTTATTAGATGTTTTCTTTATTTACACTGCAAATTTTATCCCCTCCTAAAACCCTCATATCCAGTCTTCCCTCCCCCTGCTCACCAAGCCACCCACTCCCCCTTCCCTGTCCCTATACTGGAGCATCAAGCCTTCACAAGACCAAGGGCCTCTCCTCTCACTGATGTCCCACAAGGCCATCCTCTGCTAAATATGTGATTGGAGCCATGCGTCCCTCCATATGTATTCTTTGGTTGGTGGTTTAGACCCTGGGAGTTCTGGAGGTACTGGTTGGTTCATGGCATGCACTCACTTATCCCAGAAGTTTGTAATACCCAACATACAATTCACAAAGCACATGAAGCTCAAGAAGAAGGAAGACCACAGTGTGGATACTTTGGTGCTTCTTAGAAGGGAGATCAAAATACCCATGGTAGGAAATACAGAGACAAAGTTTGGTGCAAAAACTGAAGGAAAGGCCAGTGACTGTTCCACCTAGGGATCCATCCCATATACAGTTACCCAACCCAGACACTATTGTGGATGCCAAGAAGTGCTTACTAACAGGAGCCTGATATAGCTGACTCCTGACAGGCTCTGCCAGTGCCTGGCTAATATAGAAGTGGATACTCACAGCCATCCATTGGACTGAGCATAAAGTCCCCAATGGAGGAGCTAGAGAAAGAACCCAAGGAGCTGAAGGGGTTTGCAGCCCCATAGGAGGAACAACAATATGAAGCTGACTAGACTTATGTTTCAGCTTTTCAAGCTGTAATTAAAGTTCCTATGATTCTTTTCCTGAATTAGTCTGGGTGATGCTATTAGACAAGTGATCACCATTTCCCCTGAAAGGTTGGTGCTTAGCACCAGGGATGGTTAGAGACCACCTTCTGGCTCACTTTGTTAACATGAGACTCCATTCCAGACTCTTCTTTCTGCCTTAGAACCTTCCTACAGCTTCTCTACATCTTGGGCACTTCTTGGGTGCACGCATAATAAAAGGCACTATTTTTTTTCCTCTGCTGAAGCAGAGGCTTGGGAAGTAAAAGACTTCCAGGTACCACCCCATGTCTTTCCTTTCTCTTTACTTTGTTCTGCTGATCTCTGGCTCCATCATCTGGTATAGCTTTACATAGACTACTGAACTGACTCTACCAACCAAACATGGTCAAATTCCTATAATATACATATGCAGCCCTGCTTTTAGAGGCTCTGCCTGATCCCAAAACAATGAACTACTAAGGAGCTTTCTACCACATGGACAACTCTCAGTTTGACAGCATTTGAAAAAAGTTGCTATATCTCTGAGTATAAAACAATAATCCCACCTCAAACATGATGTAATTTCAGCATACAATGCCAAATTACCACTTCTTTTAGTTCAGAAACCTGGTTTTCAGGCACAGAATTGTGGTAGTTTATATTAACTGACTAGTTCAAGAACCGAAGAAAAGTGGGAACCCGGGGACCCTGAGCACTGAGGCTAGCTTTACTGCTTTTGCTCAACTGTAGGAAATGCATCTTCATATTCTTGGTCTAACCTGTCCTGGGAGCAATACACATCTCAAGCCCATTGAAGGAATGTGTCTAAGAAAAGAGAACACCAGTGAAACTTGTAGTGTTTTAATATTTGATAGAGGGTTTCTTTCTTAGTTTGCATTCTATTGCAGTATAATGACCAAAACTGATATCCCAAAATACCCAATCCATGGTGGAAAGGTGGAATTGAACTCATCTCCCCACCACGCTTGATCCTTTAAGCCAAATGGCTACAACAGGAGTCACCTGCCTCGAACATTCCTATAACGTAATAACTTTAAATCAGCCCTTGCACTAGTTTGTAACCTGAGTTCATAGTCTTCAGATGAGCCTAAAATCTCAAGCAAAGAAATTGCCTCTATGTGGGCTCAACCTAAGGGTACTAATTGTGATTACCTACTCTACATGAAATTATTATAAATGCAGGTCTCAAATAATTTCTTCAGATAAAGACCCAAGAAATATTAACCCACAGTTAAAGAGGACAAGATACTCAGAAACAAGGCTCCATGAACAAGAGAGCAAGCATAGAACTTCACTGTCATGGAGATTTCAGATATGGGAGTAAGCAGAAAAGGAAGATAAAACAAGTATTCCTGTCATGCATAAAAGAATGAAACTAAATGATATAAAGTAAAAGAATATTTAAAATGTCTAATAAATTACATGAACCAAACAAAATATCTATGAATAAAAAAAAAATAGCCTTACACAGCAAAACCCCAGTGGATATGAGGAGAAATGGATAAAGATAAATCAATATGAAAATATATTGAAGAATTATTCAGAAAGCAGAGGCAGAATAATGGACGAGAAAGATACTGTCTAGTTTAAATGAGAGAGAGAGAAAGGATATGATTGGAGATGAAGCAAAAATAATTTACAAACACACAAACACATACCTGCCAAATGGTGTCCAGTGAGGATAGAGACAAAATCATAAATTTAGAGTTTACAAACATTCAGTTAGAGAAAGTAAAGGTAAATCCACATAAAGGGACTATGGAGATGACTCAGTCAGTAAAGTCCTTTACCACATAGGCATGACTACTGAAAATTGTAAGATAATAAGTGCCACTCATAAAATGTCGCTCATTATTATTATATGAGTGCTGGCATATACATGCTGTAGTGCCTATGGGGAAGTTGAAGGAGAACTTTCCTGGGTATTGGTTCTTTCCTCGGATGGCAGGCTTCCAGGAGTTAACGTAGTAGTCATCAGGGTCGTGCAAGAAGCATGTATCACAACTAAGATATCTTAACCAGTCCAGTAGATACCATTATATAGTCACTAAAGCAAACTCAGAATCACTAACATGTCACATAACTATCTGTAATAGAGAGCACCCGATCCCCCCCCCCAAAGTTACATTTATAATCTACAATGTATGGTCTCAGCTTCTCTGAGTCACAGTGGACGTGCAGCTTAGCCGAAGCCTCTACTCCAGATCTTATATGAGGCTGTAGTTTAGCTGTTGGCCATGGCTGTCATCTTATCAAATGTTTAACCAGAGGAAAACAGTTCCAAGAACACTATGGCCATGAGGAAGATTCCATGTCATGCAGACTGTTGGTCTGGAACAAAGAGTATCCATTGGTCTTATGAGATCCTCCATAAGAAGCCATCCATATGACAGATGGTATGACATGTTGCCACAACAGGAAGAAGTGGGAGTAGAATATAAGTCCAGTCTTCTTAATATCCTAATTGGATAAGAGATAGACTATAACTGTTACTGTATCCTATCTGTATACAGTCCTATATCGAAGGGAAGAAAGTACTTAAGGGCATGAGTACCAGGGAACAAGGATCAGTAGGGACCATATTTGATGCTACTTTTCCAGGCTTATTAAAGACACCTGTTTTAGAATCTAGTGATGTATGACAGCTTATTCAAAGAAAAGGAAAACTTCTCAAAAATACTTTCATTAAAATGTTCATAGTACTCTCTACAGACTAAAAACAACCAGATGTCTAATAAACATAGATTAGATAGACAAATCCTGGTCCATTCAAATGGTCAGTGATTATGGAGCATCAGGAAAAATGAGTGACTGATAAACGCAACCACATGAAACAACAGTGAACATTTCAAAAGTCAGAAGAGTCTAAAAATGGTGACTTTTTTTGGAGACGTTTGAAAACAAGCCAGACTAATGTTCGGTGAGGAAATGAGGGGACCATTGCCTTCAGAGGGAGTCATGTGGGCTTGTCAAGATAGATGTATGCTGGTGATATTTGAGAGGGTGGTGATTTCATGAGATTTAAAAATATATTAAAGCATATAATTAAGATTTGTGCCATTTACTCTGTGTGGCATTTACTTCTACTGAAAATCTGAGGGCTAAGAAGATGGCTCTGTGGGTAAATTGCTTGTTGAACATATATGAGGATCTGGGTTTGGTTTTCTACCACCCACAGAAAAAGCTGAGCAAGGGGGTATTAACCTCTATTCGTGAGGCTAAATGATGAAGATAGGAAGCCCCCAGGAACTCGATAGCCTGTCTAGTCAAATATGCAAGCTCGAGGTTTTGCAGGAGATCCTGTCTCCACACATAAAGTGAAGAAAAATAAAGAAAGACACCTGGCATCAACCTCTGGCCTCTTCATGAGTACACACTAGTATGTGCACCCCCATGTACCTACCACACACACACACATACAAATATAAGCAATATGAAATAAAAAGGAATCCATTACATAAGGCACACATCTGAGACATAAGCCACATATAGCTCATATTTGAAAGTATAAGGAAATCTCCACCAGGAAAATATCAAAACAACTACAGAAATGAGCACATGAATTTTGAATGCATGGTGGGGGGCGACAAAAGAAAAATCAAAATACTTATTACATATTGATAAGATGACAAGAAAAATAAACAACTGAGAGTTGCTAAGTATCTTACAGCATACCTCTTTTAAAAATGAAAGAAATCAGGGCAGTGTGGTGATGCATACCTTTAACCCCAGTTCTTGGAAGGTAGCTGCAGATGGATCTCTGTGAGTTTGAGGCTGGCCTGGTCTATATTTTAAGTTCCAGGCTAGCAAGAGCTACATAATGAAACCCTATCTCAAAAAACATTAATCAAATAAGAGTCTAAAAATAATAAACAAGCAAACTGACCCAAGCAGAACAACAACATAGTTACTAAAATGTAAAGAATATGGCACCAACACCTGAAGTACACAGGGTCATGGAAGGTTTATAAAAATTGACATTATCAGACCCAAAAGAAGGCAGTTTCAACTTTCACAGAATTGATTTCATACAAAAAACAGCTTCTATTCTAGGATTGTCAGTTCAAAGACAGTGTTCAAAAGTTCAGAATCAATACTGAAAGCATATAGTAGGCATATCTAGAAATCCATTCTGGGAGATCTCATATTTTTAGAGAATAAGAAATAAAGATAGCTTTTGATGAAGCTCAGAGGCCCCAAGAGTGATCATACTGCAGTTTTTAAAAAGTCACAGATACATTATAAATATCCTATGGAAATGTCATTAACAGGCATAACAATGCATATACTTTAGAAAAGTAAGGATTTAAGAAATGCTACATGTTAGACATTAGAACAACTAGTGAGTTTTTCTAACTTATTTGAAACAAAAAGGCAGGGGAGAATTCAGGGACTAAAAATTGAGATTAAGTAGGTAGAACTAATAGGGGAAAAAATTAGCTCTTCGAATCTTAAAACAACGCCTGGTGGTACAGTTCAAGGGACAACAGAGTCACAATGCAGAGCCATTAAAATAGAAAAAAAAAAAAAAGATAAAACTTAAGCCACTATGTGAAGTGAAAATATACAAAGATGAGAGGGTACTTATTAAAATCAACCTGAAAAGAATTATAAAACATGTATCATGCTATAATTAGCTTAAAAAGAAATAAGAAAATGAGATCACGGATATGTGATATTGCATATATATACATACATATATATTGGAAGAAATATTAGATTACTGAAATGCATGCAAGGAAACATAACTAGACAGACACAGTGACAATTAAGCTAGACTCATGGGGTGGTGCACACCTTTAATCCCTGCACTCGGGAGGCAGAGGCAGGCAGATTTCTGAGTTCGAGGAAAGCCTGGTCTACAGAGTGAGCTCCAGGACAGCCAGGGCTACACAGAGAAACTCTGTCTCAAAAAAAAAAAAAAAAACAACAACAACAACAAAAAACAAAACACAAAACAAAAAGCTAGACTCAAATCTCAGCAAAAGCCCTGGGTCAGGGAGCCAACTCAGTGGGTAAAGGCACTTGCCACCAGTCCTGACCTCCTGAGTTAGATGGATCAGCATGATGGAGGAAAAGAGAACAACTCTGACAAGTTGTCTGAGCTCCTTAGGAACATCATGGTACATACACATGAATGCATGCCTGGACACACATGTGATCATAAGTAAAATAAATAAATGTTTTTAAGAGGTTAGCAAGCAGCCAGTCCCACAACGCCCAGAGGAAGCTCCACTCCCAGGCACTCTTACACACCCAGGATCAGAGGTGAGCAGGAACCAACATCTGTCCCAACACTGGGAGTAACTGGGACCAGCAGGACCAGGCACACAAGAACTCCTCCAGCCCAGTGACTCAGGTTCCTTCCAGTCAGTCTGGGCTGGGGTCCAGAGCAGACATTAGGAACAAGTTCTGCAGCCAGTCCCACAACACACAGAGATAGCCACACTTCCAGGTGATCTAACAAGCCCAGGATCCCAGGATCCCAGAATCACAGGATCACAGAGACTGCTTCATTCTGAGGAGTTCTGACACAACCAGGATCACAGGAAGAACAGGCTCCAGTCAGATTTAGCAAGGGCAGGTAGCACTAGAGTTAACCAGATGGCTGGGGGCAAGCGTAAGAAAATAAACAACACAAACCAACATCACTTGCCATCATCAGAACCCAATTCTCCCACAATGGCAAGTCCTGGACACACCATCACACCGGGAAAGCAAGATTCAGATCTAAAATCACTCATCAGGCAGGATGATGATACATAAATAGCACTCTCAAAGAAATACAGGAGAACACAGGTAAACAGCTAGAAGCTCTTAAAGAGGAA
>NW_022196911.1:42066501-42093317 GCF_008632895.1 Mastomys coucha | reverse complement strand
AACAATTTTTATAATACTTATTTTTATTATTATAATATTTTATAAATTTTAAGGAATATGACAAAAGAGATATTGTAGGTATTGAAAGGGGGGACTATGGGAAGAGCGGTGGTACAAAAGGGAAACAAGAATGTGATTCAATTCTATTTAATTAAAATATGTTTTTAAATGTTAACAAATTCAGATAAATTGAAATCATGTCACTTTTTTCACCATAATACATAAAAGTTTAAAAAAAAAAAAGAGGTTAGCAAAATCATTCCATGTTTCCTTGTGAAACTTAAATCCAAGGCTGCATGAAAACCCAAGAATTAAGGATTTTTGAAGAAGATACGGGTAGCAAGATTTTTTTTATCAGCAGTAACTAACACTATAACCCTTAATAAGTTAGTTAACATACTGTTAGTAATTTTCAGGAATAGACAAATGAAATAATGAATAAGACTAGAATCCTCAAAGGAGAGGAGTAAGGCTATGAAAATATTACTTACGTTAGAGCATTGGATGTTTTTCCTCATACAATGCTGTCATAATAATCTGCATCAGTCCAAACCAAGCCTCAGCCCATTCACACAACTCAGTAATGGACAAGTTGCAGACCCAGGGAAAAAGCAAACTATGTAACTTTTGAAGATGATCTAGAAGGTCATGACCACACTGTAGGAACTACTACCCCAATGAGTTACAAAAGGCACAAATCTGCTTGTTTACACTAAACCTGAAAACGCATGCTGATATCCATAGACCAAATGAACAAACCACAAAGAAAAAGAAAAATATATAGAACTACAATTTTTCAACATATATATTTGATGACACACTAGAAAATTGGGGGGAAAATTAAAGTAGACCAAAAATTTCACTGAAGAAAAGGTTCCTATGGCTTACATGTGAAATGGTGCTTGACTCTCTCTCTAATTAAGAAAAATCAATTATAAAACACAATTTTCTTTGTATACTTCACATTACCAAACATCAGCACCAAAGTAGAGAGATTTGGAACTCCGTTCATTGCTAGAGATGGAAAAGTCAAGTTCAGCAATCACTTCTAGAAAAGCTGTGTGATGTGTTCTTATAGGCCACAGCTATGCCTTTCCCAGGACTGCCCAGTCTTCTGTCTGCAAGAGTGTTCTGAATATGTTCACCAAGGAGACATGACCAAAACTGTGAATAGACCAAAAAAAAAGCCTATTTATAGAAAAAAGTCTAGAACCAGATGTTTAATGAAATAATATAAAAGTAAATCATAGCATATGGTAACACCAGGGAACCAGAAAGAACGATAATTATGTGATAAGATATGTGAATCTCAAGAGTATGGTGGGAGCAAACAACATTTACTAAGGAAACACGTAAGTAGGGTTATTCTTGATAAAAAAGATAAAACATGTACAAGAAAACAATGTATCAAAGAAGAAAATGTGTAGCTGTGAAGAAGAGAAAGAAAAAATAAACACAAAGGTCCTAATAATCTTCATGAATAAGAAGGGAAAAAAGATAAATGGAATGGAGAAGATGAGCTGTGGGTACCACAAAAATAAGCATTTCCCTTCATTTTTAACAAAGGTGGGGAGCATGAAGGCACCATGCTTTGCCAGTCTCTATGCCTTCCTTATATTTTTATAAAGATTTTACATGTTTATACAAATTGAATGATCCCAAAGATCAGAAAAATAAATAAGAAGCCTGAGTAGCAGAGAGTAAAGAAGCAGCCGCCCCCCCCCCCAGACTGTATCTCCATTGCCTCCTTCTCATCCAAGCCAACATCACTTCAGTTACTGTTACACTGGAGCTGTCCTTTTGCTTAAAGCTTCCTGGTAGGTCACTCGCTGCCTAATTAGTCTCCATGAGCATGTGAATGTATGGGCCTGTGTTAAGGCAGCATCTCCAGAAGTGTTGGATCTATGCCAATAACAGTTACTAAGCCCAGCCAGCACCCTGTACTTCCACAAGCCCACTGTGAACATTATTCCTTAGGACTTGGCTCGGCCCATTAGACTCCCCTTCTGGCCATTCTTGGCTTTTCTGTTTCTTTTTAGAAGGTTTTTGTTTTGTTTTGTTTTGTTTTGTTTTGTTGTTTTCTCAACAGTAGCAGCATTCATTTCCAAAGGCCAACAGAGTCCTCAGCATTCCCACATCATTTCATTTTTATACCACATAAGCAGATACTTTTTAGTCCTCCGTCTATGGACAGAAATGGATGGGTTTCACTTTAAGGGTGTTACTCCTTGTCATGGTTCACAAGGGCTTTTGCAGGAGATTTTCTCAGCACAAAGTCAAACAAGAGATTAAATTGTAGAATATCATCCTGAATAACAAAGGCCATCTGGAAGAGCTATGAAGCAGGCAGTAGCGTACCTTCTTGCTTCTACTCCCAAGAGATGGTCACATCATCTTTTACATAGGGACATTTTCTCAGCAGCTCCCCTTCTTAGCATGTTGGTACTTACTTTTCAGGCTAGGGCTGGAGGGCTAGCATTCAGATTTAAGTTTACTTGTCTGCCTCAGAGCCTTTCTGGTAACTAGGGAGGCCTTAACTAATAGACAAGAATAAAGTAAATTCTGATGCCTAAAATGGCTGTGGCACATCTAATAAGTTCTCTAAGCGTGCCCCTATTCTCTTTGTCAAGTTCCTTTTCACCACGCCTCCAGCTTTTCACAGATTCATTCATTGAGAATGGTAGGTACAATGTATAAAGAACTACGGAGCAGAGACTAAAGGAAGGACAATTCAGAGACTGCTCCACCTGGGAATCTTTTCCATATTCAATCATCAAATCTAGACACTATTGTGGATGCCAGCAAGTGCTGGATGACAAGAGCCTGATATAGCTGTCTCCTGAGAGGCTCTGACAGTACCCGACTAATACAGAAGTAGAGGCTCACAGCCATCCACTGGACTGAGTACAGGGTCCCCAATGAAGGAGCTCGAGAAAGGACCCAAGGAGCTAAAGGGTTTGCAGCCCCTTAGGACGAAAAACAATATGAACTAATTAGTACCCTCAGAGCTTCCAGGGACTAAAACACCAACTAAAGAGTATACATGGTGGGCTAATGGCTCCAGAAGCATATGTATAGCAGAGGATGGCCAAGTTGGTCATCAATAGGAGGAGAGGCCCTCGGCCCTATGAAGGTTCTATGCCCCAGTGTAGGGGAATGCCAGGGCCAATAAGTGGGAGAGGGTGTAGTGGCAAGCAGGGGGAGGGGGGAGGCAACAGGGGTTTGTTTTAGTTTTTGTTTATTTTATTTTATTTTGGAGGGGAACCTGGGAAAGGAGATATTGTAAATAAAGAAAACATCTAATAAAAAATAAAAAAGAGGGCTGGCGAGATGGCTCAGTGGGTTTAGAGCACTGACTGCTCTTCTGAAGGTCCAGAGTTCAAATCCCAGCAACCACATGGTGACTCACAACCACCTGTAATGAGATCTGACGTCCTCTTCTGGTGCGTCTGAAGACAGCTACAGTGTACTTACATATAATAAATAAAAAATCTTTAAAAAAAATTTAAAAAAATAAATAAATAAATAAATAAATAAATAAATAAGATATTGAACATACATGGAATTTGGTGTCACTAATGTCAACTACTTAACTGTGAGAAATACTGTATGACTCCTGGCAGAATGTGACATATGCATCACTTAGCTATGTATGGGGCTAGCTCCTCCCTCTCGTTCATGGGCATGTCCATATCAGTGTGTTGTGGATGAAGTTTCTCTCCTAGTACAAGAGGAAGTGATGTCCATACAGAGCTACTAAGCTTAGCCTTTCATCTGACCCATGAGCTTGTCCCTGGTTTTCTAATCTCCTCTCACTTCTGAGACAGGCAGAGAGCTTCGGATCATTTTCTCTTCTTTGGCTATTCAGTCTGGCTGAGTTAGGCAGATTGTCTAGAGTCTTCTTGCATCTTCGCCTCCACTGATATGAATCCCTTTCTTCTTGCATCATGTCTTTGCACTCTTTTAACACTGATTCCTGCCCAGCTCATCTATGGCATTACTGTCTTACATCATTCCCAGGCTAAAGATCTTGAGCTAGCTTCATTTTCTTTTCCATCTCTGCCTCCTCTTATGTCACAAGTTAACTCAGCCTTTTAACACACTTCCTTTCTTTTGTCAGCGACTCCTCACTAACCCAGACTGCTGTACCTTCTGTTATCATTTGTCTCGAGGGTTCCCTTTGCCTTACTGGACTTCACAGACAGATACAGCTCCTTAGAATATGGAAGCTTTCTCTTTGAAACCTCCCTGGGGGAAAGATGTCTGCCTAAGTCAGTCAGACTGCATAGGAGAAAAAGAAACAAGAGAAAATCCTCCCAAACTATCTGCCTGTCTCAGAAGTGAACGATCTAGGACAAGCTCATGGGTCACATGAAAGTCTAAGCTTGTAGCCCTGAATGGACATCACTTTCTCTTGTGGTGGTAGAATACCATCTACATTACACTGTTACTATTCTTAGGTCATTAGAAAAGCCTTATGCAAGTAAAGTAAGGCATAATTACAGGCAGAAACACACCTGACTTGGGCAACCTTAGTGTACATCTTTTGAAGAGACTATGGGTTGGAGGGATTGTTGCCACACAACAGAGGAGTGAGACCAGTAGAGAAAGAATAAATTAAGTATGTAGAAAGGAAGGCATTTTCTGTGGGAGTATGGTGGGCCTGTTGCTTCTCTTGTAGCTCTGATAGAAAACCTTCAAGGATAAGGCTGCTTCCCAGAAGCAGCTGAGGACAGGAAAGGCAGAGGAGCCCTCCTGGTACCTTTCTTGACATGATGGGATTGCTCAGTGATGCTAACTCAGTAGCTGGTGTGCCCTTGTAGCCATTTTTCCTGAAGCACTAAAGGGGTTTCCCTGCCCATGGATGGAGTAGTGAAATAGACCAGGCAGCCAGCATTGGGCAAAAAGGATGATGCTGATTTTCACAGATTCAAAATATAAGAAAGTTGGAAAAGTTAAGTAGAGAGACTGACCTGAAAGAGAAAGGCAGTCCTAAAGTCACTGCTGGGTCCCACTTCTTAGCCGAGCTCCTCTCTCTGTAAGAGAATCTTCATGAATCCTATCTCATAATGCTGTTCAAATCCATAATATTCATGGGGATAACTGGGCTTTTTCTCATTAAAGTGACTTGGTAAAAACAAAGAAAAACACTTTTAAAGGCATACCATACCCTGTTTTGCCATTATAATTAGCATAGACCAAGCTGATTTTTCCTAAAGTCAGTGAAATTGACTCACTTTTTTTGCATTTTCAAAAGTGCATAGAGATATGGAATAAGTAGTGCACTGTAATCAAGATAGGTATCAGAGTTCCACAAAATAGCCCCCCAACTAATTACCCTCCTAGACCCAGGCAACCCTTGGTCTGTTCTAAATCTACATCACAAGGTTAGGCTCAAGAATTCATTTTTGCTGGTATAATAACAATGCCAACTCCAGAACAGGGTCATTGTCCCTAATTAAAAAGATTCAATGTGCTCTAAACCTCTAAACAATTTTAGAGTGTCACTAAGATGCCATAATTTGGAGCATTTGGGTTTTTCAGATGAGTAATGCCCTAGTAAGGCAGTAAGGTCTACTTAACTCTAGAAATTTCCAAAATCTGAAACACATTTGGTTTCCAAGAATTTCAGGTAAGTAATATCCCATTCACATTCATACTATTTTAGACCAAGTCACATTTCTAATGTGCCAGGCCTGACTTGAATCTTATAGATAAAGAAACTGAGGCTTTGAGAAAGTTTAGAGAGTGAAAGAAGAAAGAATGGCCTGTAGCTATGTTATGGGTCTGAAATCATTCAGAAATTGCCCAGTCAATTAGAAATTCACATGTTCAAAAATTGACCATGAATAAATTTAATAAATAAGAGGTTTTATTAAATACAGTCACGGGCCATAGATACTGGGCCAGGTGCATTCCTAAGACTCATTCATGTTCAGACTATGGTACCAAATTACATTAATCAGGGGATTATAAAGGCAAAACTCACGAAGCTAGGTACTTCCTAGCCTCGTGCAATCAGAGGCAAGCATACATCCTGGCGTATTCACTGCTTGCACATGATCAAGCACACATTCTGTGCTGTTAGTTTGTTTACAGTAGTAAAGACATACAGCTCATTTTCTTACATGAACAAAGGCCACCACATTCAAGGAAGTTATATGTCCTTGATCAAGTAGGGCTTACAGGTTAGAGGCAGTTTTGATTTATAGATCTCTTAAGCACAGTGATTTCAAATTAAACCATAATGTTAATGTGCATAAAAAAGGGGACATCTCATGGCCTCATTATAAGAGTCTGACTCTTAGATCTGTTTTCTTGTGATATAATTTTTATTCTTAACTATGCGTGGATGTGGTAGCTGGTGAGGAGGTATGTGCATGCATGTGCACATGATAGAGGATAATCGAGGGCATTAAAGACCCCGGTGGAGTTCTAAGACATGGTCCTCAGACCTGCAAAAGCAACAAGCATTCTGAACCACTAAGCCATCTTTCCAGCCTATGTCTGTTTTCTTAACTTTGGTCTGACTGTGTACCTTCAAAAGATCCAGATTGTAGGACACAGTGTAAACTTTCTAGAAAGCTGTGTACTAGAATCCTCTTAATTTTTAAAAAAAATAACAATAATCACAAGGGAGGAGAGATACAAGTAAGGATTTGGTAAATTTTACTAATAAGGAAATAAAATCATTAATTCAGTATAACATGAGGCCATGATCCTAGAATATCTTTCTTACAACCTTTGGAAATATAGAGAAAACAAAGCCTAGAACCCTTATACTCCGATACAGACATCTAAAAATCTAGATAAATTAGGTAAAGTACTGTGGCTGCTTCAGTGCCCTGAGCTTCAACTTCTTAAAATGCCTAAGCAGGGAAAAATGATCTTTAATCTGTTGCTTATGTTTCAGGTTGGAGTCCCCAACCCGATCTCTAGTGATGGAAGCCCCAAAAGGAGTAGAAATAAATGCAGAAGCTGGCAACATGGAAGCCACCTGTAGAAGTGAGCTGAGACTGGAGTCCAAGGATGGAGAGGTAAGGAGTGGGAAGGACAGAAACTGGGAGTCCACTCAACCAAAGGCCTACCTTTCCCCTAGGCTGGTTAGCACTGAGATATATTACTATCAACCAAGAATCCCATAAGAGGGCTGAACATCATGATTATGAATTAAACCCATAATGTACAAATGTTATGATTAGTTATTTGTGAAGTACTGGGACAATACTGTGTATGTATCACAAGTGCAACATTATGTGACTGTGAAAATGAACACCATTTCCAAATTCTCTCTTTCCCACAGCCTTAAAATAAGATTTAATTCACCCACATAATTAAGTTGTATATCATACCCATGTGGCTGAAATGAACTTAATACACATGAAATTATTTTATGTTGTATGCGTGGGTTCTCTTTGTGCTACCCAAGTCAGAATGAACCAGAACCTAAGATGGTCCAAGTAGATGGCCAAAGAGGAACATGTTGTTGACGCTCCTCACCCCAGCACAACCAGGTCCTTGAACACAAATGCCACTTGTAATTTCATAGACAAGATAAGCTAAGTTCTCCTAGAGGCAGGAGTCTGATCTGGCTGCAGATTATGAGGAGACTCTTTTCAAGTGTTCATGGGTTAACTGTGTTAATTAAGAATGAAAATAAAGTGACAACCTGACTTTCTTAGATAAAATGCTATTCTGCCTTGCCTACATACTTAGAGGGCATCTGGCTCACCCTGCATCATTATAGCCACTCAGTGAATATTTAAAAAAAAAATATTTGGTAGACATTTCCTTTTTTTTGTTTTAAAAGAATTTGTCTGATAGAGCCTCCCATCATAACAATCGCCTCTTCAAATAGCCACGAACTGCCAGAAGGTTCCTCATCTAGGCAGCGCAGATTTGACCTCTAGAGAAGGCAGTTATCCTCAAAAGCCTAATGACACCTTTCACCACAGTTTATCATACATATATATGGCATTTCTGAAAGTGTATTCTGTTGGATATCAGTGCCACCATTAGAAAAAGAAAGCAAGAAGGCCATTCACTAACCTTTTAAATCATGGATAATACCATAGATTCTACTGTCTTCTGGAAGCTTCATATTGGCCATGGACAGGCAGTGTCCTGAAGTAATGAAAACTAATGTGTCATTCCTACATTTTTTTTTGACTCACTCTTCTTAGTCTGCATATTACACTTCTAAAAACTGCTGCTATCAAATATTGCTAGAATATAGGCTTGGGTGAGGTTAGAGGCTGTCTTATCTCCACTGTCAACATGGCTCAGCACATAGTAGGTACTTTCAAGGCTTAAATTTAATGGAATAGTCAGCTTTCTGAGTTAGAAAGCTTAGAAAGCAGCCTCTGACTGATTCTTTCTTTCCTATTTATTCTCTCTAGATTAAGTTAGATGCTGCGAAAATCAAACTACCTAGACTGCCTCGTGGATCCTACACACCCACAGGAACGAGGCAGAAGGTCTTCGAGGTCTGCGTCTGCGCCAATGGGAGGTTATTCCTGTCCCAGGCAGGAACTGGTTCTACTTGTCAGATAAATACAAGTGTCTGCCTTTGAAAGACTATCCATAGTGGACAATTATCGGCAGCATAAAGGCCCTTTTTGGCTTGAGACACTGGCTGCCAGCTATTTTTACTAGAACACAGAAAGCCTATCAAAGCCCTTTTGTGTGTGTGTGTGTGTGTGTGTGTGTGTGTGTGTGTGTGTGTGTATGTGAGTGTGTATGAGTAGTTGTATGTGGGTGAATATAAATATATATAAATATATATAAATAAATATATATATATCCTCTGTATAAAATGAGGTTTCAGTACAAAAGGAACCATGGGTGACCCTGCGACATCATCCACTGTCATTTTTCTGCCCCATTCCCATCACCCACATGACAGAATATAAGCATTCATTCAGGCCCAGCATTTCCCAGGCAATTTCAAATCACACAGTGGATTGAGCACCCACAAAATATCCATTGATATGTTCAGGAAATCACCTAGCTTCTCTTGTAAAGTCATTAGAGGCAATGATGGCGGGAATCTTCAGGTCACTCTCAAGTGCTGATATACTGGTCAAAAAGAAAATATAGACCCATCTGTAATCCCAACACCAAGGATGTTGAGTTGATGTTGGCCAGCCTGGGCTATATAGTGAGACTATGTTAAAAACATAGATATTTGATTTCCCTTTCTTAGCTTTAGCCAAGCTGATCACATTCTTCTCTTCAACATAAGGGTGAGGTAAAACTATAGAAATTAGCCATAAGAATTCAAAATGGCCACGCTACTTTGCAGGCCAACATAGATGTATGACTAAATGAATAGGGGTAGGTCATATTGAGTTCTGAAATAACTTAATCCACTCACCCAAGTTCTATTATTCAGCTTCCTTTAAACTTACATATTCTCCTACAGTCAATGAGTAAGAGCTTTGAAATAAAAGCTTTCACCATAGAAGAGGAGACCGGTTCCTCCTCTCTAGGCTAGAAACCACTCAATGGCCTTACAGGTAAAGAAGATGAGCGAAACATCCAAGGGAAAACAGTCTCACAAGCTTTTAGGTTCTCCTTCCTGACTTTATCCAACAGATGGACTCAAAATTATTAAATCAGTCAAAATCCCAAAGAGTGAGCTCCAGATCCCAGGAGAAGTCCTTTTAAGATAAAAATGTAAGAGAACCACAGGGAAGCTAGCTAATTCTCACAAGTTTCTTGAGATGAGTGGGCCATTTAAAGACATGTCATATTTTCAAGGGCTTGCACAATCTCTCTTACTTTGCTCTTGTATATTTTGTCAGCGCTGGGCTATTCATATTCCTTAACTCACTGTTGCATTTTCCCTAGGAGTCACAAACCTAAGACTCTACATGCTGCCAGAATTGCTAATGGCAAGTTAATATAAACAGGGTCATGTGTCTGCATCAGAATCACTGTGTTCCCTGGGCTCAGCAGCACCCACTCCCCATATATGAAAATAGCTCTCTAATTCCCGCCATCATCTACCTCTTAGCACCCCACCTTCATTACCATGCCCCAGGGTCACCCTGGCCAGCTCTTGTGCTGGGACAGGGGATTATACCATCTCTGTTCAAAGAGGGGGAAATGTGCCTATGCCTTAAGCCAATGCACTCAGCAAGGAGAAGCACATCCTATTTATCTTGTTACCTGTAGTTTATTTTGGGTGGTTAGAGGGAAATGGTTTAGTCATGACTGGACGTGAGAAACTGGTAGACAAACCAGTTTTCACATTTAGGATCTGAAGAGCCCAGAATGGAGGTGTAACTGGTTTAGAACATCCTTGAAGCCAACAGACAAGCAGTGACCCTACAATTTTGAATGAAGTTGTATTTGTAGGCCTGAATGGCATTTGTTTTTGTTTTTGTTTTTGTTTTTGTTTGCCACAAGGTTTTAATTTTTCTTACTTCACAAGATGAATGGTTTGTTATAGGAGACAAAAAAGAAGTTTGCTATTTCTGATATGACATGCAAGCATCCATCTGGGGTTTGTACACATGGTATGTACTCCTCAGTTGCTTATTGTCACAAAGAAGGAACTTTCCTATCCTGACTCATGACTTGGACTTCTGGCTTCTGGGCCAGGCCTAGCTCCCCTCACCCTCTCTGTATATCTTATATAGAGGCACTGGGTGGGTCAATTTTGGGGCAAGATCCTTAAAATTATTCCATTTGCAGTATGGAACTCTAAAAGGGGATCCTGTGAGAGTCCTTGGGTCACTAGATACTGATGTTACCAGTATCCTGTAGTCCCTTTCTGCCAGGATCTACATGTTTCACACACACGGGTATCATTTCAAGTCACAAAAAGCCCTTCTTAGCTCTTAGAAATACCTATCCCACATCATTCAAATAAACAATAACTCTGAAGTCCCTTGGGTTCATAAAGAAGACAGGTTTGTTTGAGGCAAGTAGAAGGGTGTTTTCTTTTGTGTAAATGGACAAACTGCCTTTGCATCTCACACCTGTCACCTCTGGATAAGAAGAAGTCACAATGTCCCCTGAACCTCTTTTGATTTTATTTATCAGTTGTGACATAAAAGTCATACTCCTCATGGATTTTATGACAATTAAAAACTGTTGTGGTCACACATGCCAAATTGAACCCTAGAGCAAGCAAGTAAATCAAGCAATCATGATCTTGATTCATACACAAACACACAATAAAAATAATATCAGGTAGGGATATAAATCAAGAATCTCTGGAGGAATACATAATACAAAATTGTGTTTAATTCTGTCTTTCAATTATGTTAAAGGACCACAGTCTACCCAAGTAATAAACAGGATCTCTGGCATGAATAAGATTATGTATTCCAGTTATGACTAGAAACTAGTAAGATGAATCCTTTGTTAGTCAATGAACTTCTTATACCTGCCCACCCAATGCTCTCCAACAAGAACATTTGTTCACAGTCACAAAAGAAACTTTCACCAGAATTCTTGGAGTGGGGTTGGGGGAGGAGGGAACCAGCATTTATATTAATGTCTGCTAACCCCTACTTTTTAGAAAAAAATTAGTCTTTCTGGCCTTTATATATAGTATCTTCTAGACAATCACACTTCTGGGTCTATTAAGCATTATAATAACATGATTCAAACAAATCTTCAGCCCCCCTAGAACTTCTTCTGGTATGCTACTGGTATGCTACCATTCTTCAGAAAGCATTTTACAAATCAAAATGTATTCTCCAGATATATTTATTACTTCCTTCTGTTTGGCAAGTCCATTCTGAAAATCATGAGAGTTCCATTTGGAGGGACTACTTCAAGATGGCAGATGTTTTGAAATGCTCCATGGTGGCATCTGTCTAGATAGAAACTTGATGTGTGGCTCCATAATGGTTAAGTGACTAAGGGACAGCACTAACAGAGTTGAATTGGTTTTTAGCTTCCTTCGGATTATTCTCTCTCTAGATAAATGTTATTGCACATCTACAAACCATAGACCAAAGATTGCTTGAGGGTTGACACTATTGAAAGGATCAATAAACTATGAATTGGAGACCAAGCCTGATTCCATGGCCAGCAACATTTACATATGAGCCATGTCACTCTATCCCCCCCCCCACACAGTTGATTGCATGGCCAGCAAACCATTATGATTATATAGCCCTTCATAAAAAGTATTTGCTGACCCCTGAGCTACAGGTCACTTATGGAATGGGTTACACATAGTGGAACAGAAGGTGGATTTCTCAGTAACAGGGAGTAGCCTGTGTTTCCCTGGGGGCTTCAGAATATGAAACTTGAATGAGTATTTGAAGAAGAAGGACTTGACTAAAAGAGAAGGCAGATCAGAAGACTTTGGGTAACGGAGGAAGTGGAATGAAAAGAAGCTTGTGAACAAGCAAGATGTGCTCCCATTGCTGTCATTCTCTCCAGAGGAGTTTTGATAGGTGTTTCTCAGGTGACTAATGTTTGACCAGAAGTGAGCGAAGAACAGTGATCTTGATTCAGTCTCTTTCCTAAAAATTCTTGAGTCTATCTGCACCCAAAAAGACTGTATCTTTCCATGTGCCAGAGAGACTTCCACACCTAGGTCCTCCAGAGAATAGTTTTGACCTTATATGACCTCTGTTACCTATATCTCCAGTGTAGCCAGTATTCCTATAGCCTCACATTAGGTACTGAATAATGGGAAGGATGAAAAACAAGGACACCTTTATATATGTAGGAATAAGTAACCACTGAGATCCTTTCCACAGAGCCATTTCTAGGTGTGAACAGATGAACAGCAGTTTATTTTTGCTCTTAGGAATTTGGGTCTTTTCTTTGCTCCTTGGAGTGGAGGGAATACAAAAAGGGGTGGGGTGGGGGCATGTTTCATATTCACATACCTCTCTGCTTCTGTGCAGTAAGACAGAGTCCTACTGTAGATCTGTCCCTTTCACTGATACTACCTTTGTACTTGGTATGCTAACTCTGCATCATGATAAATGGAACTTGGAGGATGTGAATATTCACCTTGGAGAGGCAGGATATGTTTCAATGAGAATGTCTACCATTTTTGGTCCTTAACTACATTGTGACAGGAAAGCCCTCTGCCTTCCATATGAATATATTAGGAGAATCAGGTTGGCAGAGCAATGAGGGTATCCTGATTTTATTTATTATAAACAAAAGGTAGCATAATGCTTGGGCCAAATCATTGAATTGATTTGCATTTTAAGCACCAATTTTTTTTTAAGGATCAATAAAATGAAAAAAAAATCTTATTTATGTAAGTTGTAAACAAGACCAGATCTCTCTCCCCACACCACATACCTTAGGTAGTCTTAGGTACAAAGACAAGATGATAATCAGCTCCTTGAATGATACATTGGCATGGTGCACCCGTAGCAGGCAGGTGAGGGGACAGTTCTAATGAAAGAAACAACCTTAGAAAACAGGTCTTTCATCTCAGAGATAAAATATCTCTCTCTTGCAGTCTTTCATCATTTTTTTCCCTTGGAGGAAGGCTTCCCCAGTTCCAACATATTTCCATTAAAATAGTTGAAACTTACTGCATTGGGATGTCAGATGCATCTCTTCCTCTGTGGGTAATCGGAATTTAAAATTATACAGTTGCCTCTGAATTTCCCATTCACAAAGCCAAACCACTGATAAGTGATAAAGCAGCCACCAGCCTGCTGCTCCAGCCAGCACAATGCACCATAGGCATTAGGCACTTTCTACAGCAATGCGATTCAGAAGAGTCTTAAAAGCTTTCTTCATAATGGAGTCCTTGAAATTTGTCGAGGCAGGTCTGAATGGCAAAGGGAAAATAATTTCTCATGGGAGGTCCTCTTTCTGAGTATAGTTAGAGCACAAGTGTAGAAGAAAATCCCTTGGTGACATCGATGCTCGCGCATGGATGCCTCCCCCACACCCTCCGCCCTGACTCCCAGTTTTGCTTTTGTAGAAATGGACGGAGTAAGAAATCAGTATCTTCTTTTGAGGAAGATAGAATGTCGTGAGCCTTTGATGCAGTAGGGAGGGTGAAGTCACAACACAGGATTAATGGTGCCATCAGACCCATCCATAAAAAGTTGCAAGTGTATAGCAACAGCAGTGCCAACTGCTGCTCTTCAAGCCCAGCCACAGACAGCATCAGGACATGCTCTGAGGTTACAATTGGAATAGACTAAAAGAACAGTTGCTGGAGGCAAGAAGCAGCTTTCAAGTCCCAGCCCACCTGTCCTCCTAGGACACCAGAGTCCTCAGCCAAAAGCCTCACTCAGCGGGTTGCCATCCTCAGTGCAGAGTGTGTGGCTTTTGCTTCCTCACTAAATAGACAATTTTAAAGCTGTCCTTGCTGAGAACATAGGAAAGGAAACATATGTGTAATATTAAAAAAAACCTACCCTGCATACCCAGTGTCTCTTCAAAGTCCATGTTTACATTTGTGTTGCAGGGAGCAGAAGATAGCTTAGATTTCATAAAGTAAGAGACTCCAAACTAGACTGTTCATTTAGTTGAGTGGTACAACAGTGGATTGTCTGAGGACTTGGAAATGACATTGGTCCATGGGGAAGACATTATTGTTTAGTATTCCTGTTAACATGACTTGTGAGACTCTAGGATGTTGTTTTCAGAACAGCAGAAAAGCTATAAAACGTCACCACAAAAAGGGTCATGTCCTCAAAACTCATGTGTAAAACAAGAGGTTTCCTTGGATCCACAGCCTACCCTAAAATATGGGAAGAACTAGACTCTATGTTCTAATCATTTTCAGAACTGTATACTAAGACTCATTGAACTGTGCGCTAGGTGCTGTGCTAAATGCTTTCTATACAGCCGATGAGTTCCATACATTGGAGTTGAGCCCCCTACAAGGTTCTAATTCACAGATATAAAAACACTGTGACTTCAAGAAGCTAAGAAACACATTCTAATTCAACTATCTATAAAATGACCAAACCAGAATGTGAGCCTCACTCCTGAGGAGCCACCAACATTTCAATATTAGTTTTCAAGTTGGTGGGAGTGCTTTAGACTAGACCTTCTTGAACAAATGAGGCTACAAAATTTTTTCATCTCCATTTTCTGCAATTACTTATCAAGGTTGCATACAATAGTAAAGTAAGGATATGTGGAGTGGAGATATAAAATAACTTAATAACAGAATCTAGAACAACAACAATTTTTTTGGTTCTGGTTATAATTCTTGTTAAGTCAGACTTCTGGCCCTTTTGATTGGAAGAGCTTCATCTGTAGGAGAAAATTTGAATATTCAGTAATGCATCTGTATAGATGTATGTTATTCTCTCTCTCTCTCTCTCTCTCTCTCTCTCTCTCTCTCTCTCTCTCTCTCTCTTTCTCCTCTCTCCAGATATATATATATATATATATATGGATATATATATGTGTGTGTATACATGTATATATATATACATATATATATACTTCTCCTACACTTCCCTCCAAAAAAAAGTCAAACATCTTATTTTATGTGAGCTATTTGAAACTATTAGACTCTCTTTTTACTTCTAGTAAAATAAAATCGTCAAATAAATCATGGCTCAATCTCTATCACTGAGAATTACCTAACACTCAATTAATTGTTAGCATTCAATGTCATATGGAACTAATCAAACCACCCTGACTCTATAATGGTTTCATCCCCACCCCTTGTCAACTACCACTAAAGGGCCACATCCCTTCCCAGGTACACAACTTTTCTCACTAGAGCTTTTAGGCTATCACCACCAATTCTTGTGAGTTGGAAATGAGAGGCATTCTACACCTCAGTCAAAGCACCTCTTTTACATTAGCATCCTGCCCTCAGCCCTGAAGCTATCGACTTCCCAACTGGAAAGTAGGAAGTGAATACATCTACAGCTCATTATAACTGGGTAGCTTTGGAATGTTGGCACCTTCTGAACACAGAATTGGAGGTTGATCTATAGAAGTTAACAGACAAGATCTTGTTTTGAAAGTTTAACTCAGCCAAAGTCTGTCTAGATACATTACACACTACTATGCCCTTGGAAAAATCTTGCTGTTAGCTTGGCCCTCCCAGATCTGAAATGCTGTGAGATAAGGCCGATTGTGCTTCTATGTGCATCCTTCACAGGACAGTGGAGGGTCTGGACACTCTCGTACTCATCCCCAGGGCTAGAGTTTATTTGCTCAAAAAACCTTAAGAATGGTTGGGTCAGTCAGAGATTTCCCTTTCAATGGTGTCAGTTTCCAAATGGCAAAACATGTATGTATACCTTTAATGGGTCTCATGTAACCAACCTAACAGAGCTCTAAAAGAGATTGGAAATTATAACAAAGTAATAGGAACTGATGGCATATTTATAACAGAGTAACACAAAAGCAATTTCTATCCAATATTCTCATGAGGAGGTGGAATAGATTTTTTTATCTCTTTAGTCAGTATTTTGCCCACTAAAGCATACCTGATGTGGTCATACTTTAGGTAGGAGGTAGGACATCCCTCAGGATGGATACCCTTTGGAGAAGACACTCTGGGACTCTTAATAAAAAAGATGAGGTCATAAAAGTTCAATTGTTTGGTGATTATGAACTTTGAAAAAGGAACCACATCAGGATGAATGAAGCAATGGAATTTTTCCTTTGTGTTATTTTTAGGTTGGATTTTGTTTTGTTTTGTTTTCTCTGGGTTTGGGTGTGAGATGAGAAGAGTGTTTCAGTTTTGTTTTAAATAACATCAATCCTTGCACACTCTATGCAAAACTTTTGTAAGCATTGCAATAATGCTATGAATTACAAGGAACTATTTTAACTTTATTACACTTTCTGTATAAAAACAAATTTGTATTTAATATTATTTCAACTGCAGTCTTGTAAAATATATTAATAAAAAATAATGATTGCTAAGAAGGAAAGTACCCTTGTCCACTTCTTCAGGGAGCTCCTCTCTCACAGCTAAGGAAATGCCACATTAATTTCTCTTCCATATCTCTCCGATCAATGGTCTGACATGTTGGCTGAGACATTTTGACTCTTGGAAGGAGACTCACATGAACCACCTTATGGAAAGAGAGGTAAATGTAAGGTAAGCATGGCCTGCAGTTTGAGAGTCACATGATTTGGAACAGGTCAAGGGAAAAGCTATTCCTCATGACTCTCTGAGGTACACAGCTGGGCTCTTACAGAGGGAACTCACCACTGTAAGTACCACTATACTCTCCAAGTCCTTGAAGAAGTTAATCTGAACGTTTCCTTCCTACCGAGAAGACCCATTCAATCAGCATCCCTTGTCAGACTGTGGACAAGCAGGCAATCTTGAAGTCAGGTGCTCAGTCCTAATCTAGCATATTTTCATCTTTTTTCCAAAGAATAGTTCAACATACCCCTAAATAGAGCACAGTGAGAGCAAGTAGTCTGGAAGACAGGCTCCCCTTGTCCCTATCGTACTCAGTCCTTCATTTTTAGTATCTTCTGCTTCCATTGTGACAGGTCACTCTGTATACCACTTATTCTATCTACCTAGAACATTTCATATCTTGCACCACTCACCTCAGAATACCAAGCCTCCCAGTCTTGTGTGTAATTTCTTTATGATCTTGATCATTAACCCTGAATTCTACCATTACCTTACTTCACCTCATAATAAGACATTGTACTGTGCTCTTACCTATCTGAAACCTTAGAATCTTTAGTTTTAAAGTTAAAACACTTGAGCACATCAATCACCTAATCAATCATCACAATTGTATTATAAGGTAAATAGTATATGACAAAGCACTACCCATTTTCAATGTATTTTCTTCAAAGGCTGCTTCTCATTAAATTTACCTGCTGACTACCAATTCTGTCCCTGCTGAAGGGACAGAATCCTCAGAGCAGAAGGGTATAGTAAAAGTCTCATTCCAAAGCAAGGTGCTATCTATGTCTAAAAATGCCGTTGTTTTAAAGCAATCCACATAAAAGAGAATTAAGTTACCAGCTTAAAGATATGCTGGGGAAAAAAGTTTAATCTTAGCTTTAAAAGATAAAGAACTGCTCAAGAGGAAGAAATGCAGGCAAATACTGATAAGTCAAACTACTAGGCTCATTGTTGATGCAAAATGAGAGTATATGAAGATACAAGAAATTTAAAGAAAAAAGGCTTTGTTCCTTTTCTTCAAGGGAGGTATTTTTCAAAGTAGTAAATATATATAAATTAACATTGCTAGATTTCTTTCTGTTTTGATCCCATCATGTAAGATTCTGGAAGGGTGCATCTTCCTTGATCCTCAGAGCCAAAATAAAGGGGTAGGAGTATGGAATCTGTACATAGAGTAAAAAATTAAACACATTTCACAAGAAGCTGCGAGCAACACCCAGGAATTAGTATCTCAAGTTAAGTCCAATGGCAAGGTAATTTTAGTTTTTGACTGCCAAGTTTTAATGACTCTCAACAATACTAAACACTTAGCCAGAATTGAGGATCAATTTACTGCCCCCAATGCCCTCATTACTCTTCAATGGGAGGGCAACAAATGAGCTTTTTGGTCTCCTTGGCACAAACAATGAGACATAATTATAATACGTTTAATTCAAGATAACTCATTATAATTTAAAATATGATAATCTTTCAAATTATAGTCCATTCGAGTAGGAGACGAGCAATTTGGAAGTAACCAAGTTTCAGATAGTAGGCATTAACCAAAGACACATGTTATGACTCTAACTAATCAGTCTTACTCTACTGGGAGGCCATGTGAAGAATCATATTTTAGAACATGGTATAAAAATAAATCCCCAGTAAAATCAGTATTAAAAGCAAGTAGACTATATATATTTTGATGTCATTTGAGAAGAGATCCAGTTTTAGCTATATGCTCTACCCCATTGACAGTACATGATGAAGCAACTATAATGAACAACAAACTAAAGCATAAAACCATGAAAAAGAACAATAAGAAATTTTTAAAAAGAACGTAGTTGTGGGATGAAATTATTATCACTATGTTGCAGTTTCTACAAAGCTACAAAGTATAAAACCCAGACACTCATATACATAAACATATGCATACATATGCACACAGACACCCAGGCCACCCATGTGTATACAGTATACACATACTTCTACATGACAGCAAAGAGTAACTTTTTTGGGCCTATCCATGGGCACATAAAAGAAAGAAAAACATCAGAATGAAAAAGTTAAACTTTTTGACTATATTACCTTCAAATAGAAAAAGAAATAGATCATGTATTTTAAGTTAACAAGATCCCTAGAATTTAAAGTGAACAGCATTCTGTTAGTGGATCCATAATTTGAGAAAGAAACCAGCCTATTTAAGGATTGGTACTTTTTAAGTACCACACATTGTTAGGTGAGGTGGTACAGACCTTTATAGGCCCAGGACCCAGGAGACAGAGGCTGGAGAATCTCCAAATTCCAGGCCAGCCTGTGTTACATGGTAAGGTGCTGTTTCAAAAATAAAAATTTAAATAACACACTCCAAATTGCATATGATAGAAAGTCTTCCAATACATAAAAGGGTTTTGAGGTTTCCAGTGGAGAAATGATAAAAGCATCCACCTTAGGATTCCAAATCCATCAACACAGGAACAGAAGTGAACAGCAAGGCTAAGAGAAGGGGTTCCAAACTTTATGTCTAAAAAAAATAATCAAAAAGAAAAATCTGAAAGACAACACTGCTAGTAAATCTTTAAAGCATAAAAGTAAACTTTAAAAATACACATATAAAATTAGAATCTATGTTATTTCTTAATATTAAAAAATAGAAAACTTGGGCTGGAGAGATGGCTCAGCAGTTAAGAACACTGACTGCTCTGCCAGAGGTCCTGAGTTCGATTCAGAGCAACCACATAATGGCTCACAACCATCTGTAATGGGATCTGATCCATTCTTCTAGTGTGTGTCTGAAGACAGCAACAGTGTACTTATATAAATAGAGAATAAATAAATCTTTTTTTAAAAAAATAGAAAACTTCAAGGAGATATAGGACTTTAAAACTTCACCAAGCCTTAAAGATCAGTGCCTGCTTTTCCCGCAGCTTAAAGCATTTCTCATGTAGAAAATTCCACTAAGTCTGGCATGCTTTGCTATATAAATACAACATACGCTAAGTGTAATGGACATTCATCCAAACATACATAAATTTTTGTGTGGAAAAATGGAATGTACCTTAAATGCTAAGAAAAATAAGCAGTTTTCAAAAAAGAGAAAAATAAAATGAAAAGACCAAGCCTGAGCAGTAAAGAGAAAAATTGACAGAGCTTCTCTTATGTTCCCTCAGGTTTACTTAGTTATATATTTAACACTCTGACCAATGGGCAGTTTGTTCTAAGAAATAATATATATATAGTTTCCAGGCAAAATTAAAGGGAAAACAAATAGCAAAGATAAACCTAGGTTCTAGACAAAACCCTAACAGATTAGATTTTTGAACCTAAAAAATAGCCATAGTGATGATAATGTTTTCAAAGTGTGGGTGATTTTGCACTCACTGAGGTTGCAGTGGGCAATCATGATAGTGAAATAGCTATAGATACAAAAATAAAGGATGTGGAAAAAGAGTAGGATTTTCAACACCATCCAAGATAAAAGGTAAAGCTCATGAGACTGGCATTTGAAAAACTGACCAACGATGTACTAGTTGAGGTAAAAGAGGCTGCTGGGGCACACCTTAAATCATCTCCAGTGGTACTGGAAGACTTAAGAACATTGCTTTATCTGGTGTCTATGTGCTGTTGTAAATAGCACACACGCCTTGCTTTAGGAAGTCTCAGAGCCTATCCTGCTGCATGCACAATGATCTAAAATGCAGGTGCAACACAGTATGGAAGACAAGACAAATTATCAGTTTACCACAGTCTGTGGAAGCATGATAGCAGAACTTGCAGAGAGGAATGAGCCCACTCAAGTACTCATTTTATTTTGTTTACTTTGCTTTGCATGTCAGGAATGGGGGAAAGCTAAATTTTATTTATTTATTTATTTATTTATTTATTTATTTATTTATTTTTGGTTTTTTGAGACAGGATTATAAGATAATTGCTCCATGACTCAGACTGCTCTCAAACTCACATTTATCCTCCAGCCTCAGTTTCCCAAGTGCTGTAATGAGAAATATGTGCTACCAGATCATATGTAATTCTCAAGTTGCTTCCACCCTCAGCCCATTGTCATGTACAGGAGATGCTCTAAATAAAAACAAAAAGACAGACATACAGACAGACAGACAGACAGATAAATACATGGGCTGCAGAGATGGCTCAACAGTTAAAAGAATGTGCCATTGTTGCAGAGAACCTGAGTTTGATTCCTAGAACCAACGTCAGTTAATAACTCCAGCTGTAGGAGATAAGGTGTCTCTGGTCTCCTTCTGCACTGCACTCACATATGTGTGCATGCACACACACACACATACACACGCAAAACACACACTCATACAGTTACAAATAAATCATATTTAAATAATGAAATCTACAAAATGATTAGATATTAAAGCTTTAATGTGCTCAGATTACAAATAAAACTTTCAATACATTAATTCATAAATTAGCAAAACTAATAATAAGCATATAATTCACATAAGTGAAAATATTGATCTTCCCCATCCTAAGACATTAGCAATTGCAATTAAACTAGTGAACTTTTTTTCAAACAAAGTAAGAATATGTTGCCACATCAAATATTCAGTTTAAAGTTAAGCATAGTGGTGGAAACCTGTAATCCCAAAATTTGGGAATTATAAGCAAGAGGATCCGGAGTTCAAAGTCATTCTGCCTATATAGTGAGTTTAAGGCTAGCCTGGGCTACATGCGACCTTGTCTCAAAAAATGGCAATATTCACTGTAAGATGTAATCTGACTTTAGAAATAGGAAAATTATTTTAAAGTACAATGTGTAATAACTAAACAAAATATAGAAAAAATTGTTTCAAAAATGTGATCAAATATGGTTTCATTATGCCTTGTGTGCTATAATGAGATAGCTGACAAATGCATCATAAGGAAAGGCTGACATTGGACCACAGTTCAAAGGTCCTGGAACATCATGGCAAGGGAGCCATGGTGCCAGCAGCTGATCTCAGTCAGGAAGCAGAGAACCATGATCGCCAGTGCTCAGCTGGTCTCAGTCAGGAAGGAAGCAGAGAGCCATGATCGCCAGTGCTCAGCTGGTCTCAATCAGGAAGCAGAGAGCCATGATCGCCAGTGCTCAGCTGGTCTCAGTTAGGAAGGAAGCAGAGAGCCATGATCGCCAGTGCTCAGCTGGTCTCAGTCAGAAAGCAGAGAGCCATGATCGCCAGAGCTCAGCTGGTCTCAGTCAGGAAGCAGAGAGCCATGATCGCCAGTGCTCAGCTGGTCTCAGTCAGGAAGCAGAGAGCCATGATCACCAGTGCTCAGCTCACAACACCTTTTTTCCCCCCAGTTTAGCATTCTAACCCATGGACTAGTGCTACTTACAGTTAACGTAGGGCTTCCTACCTCAACTGACTGGAACCTTGATTATCCCTCACAGACTTGTCCAGAGGAGTTCATCTAATATAGATAACACCTCAAAGGTGTGCTTGGAGGCTTGGGTAATTCTAAATTGTGCCAAATTGACAATCAGTATTAAGAATCACTTAGGTGGGTGGTCATTGTCACACAGAAAACTGAATGTCTTAATCTTTTGTTTTTCTAACTATCAGATTTGTTTAAAAAAATGACTGTTAGTTGAGGATCATGCTTTAAAAAAAAGGGGGGGTTTACACTTTCTTATTTAATCCTGAGAACACAATAAAATACATATTATTGTAACATTTGAAAGAAACATTTCCCAATAAAATTAAGGAATGGATGGAGGGTGATCCTACAGCTGAGCTCTAAGTTCACAGATAACTCCTTCCATAATATGAGAATGCTTACTTTTTTCTGTCAAGATCCAGACAGATGCACATCTGTGCTCTGAGGGCAATAAGGCACTGGTAGATTCTGTCAGAATGTAGCTGCTTGGTATTTTTGAAGAGTCATAAAAATATTCATAGCCTCTGGTCCAGTGAACCTATTTTCAAAATGCACCCTGCCAACAATATTTGAGTAGAAAACAGTGGTTCACAAAAGCCCAGTGTACAGAAGAACTCAGAGATGAAAAAATTTCACAATGTTACCCTACAATGAAAGAGACATGAAGTAGATGGTCGTGTTTCAAGTTCACAGACTATAATACAGGTTTTCAAGATTTTTATTTCAGTATGCAAAACTTAATGGCAACTACGTAAAAGTGATATATATACAAGACTCAAGATTTCTATAGAAACCAAAGATAAACAAAAGATTTATCTGAATGACAATGCTGTGCGTATTTTTATTACTCTTCTGTTTATATTTATGAAATTAACCTTTTTCAAAATAAGAACAGTATCTGCTCTTTCTATAACACAGAATCAATATGTTTTATAGCACAAATAATCTATAAGAAACAAAATTTATAGTCCAAAAAAATGTTTATTTGCATTTGGATTAAAAACTATAGTTTAAATTTGTCTTTTATCTTAATAATTGGAATAATAGGAACAAAAAAACTCCTGTCACATCCAATCATTGGAAGATGAGTTAAAATAATTTGGAGCCACAGATTATGTCACTTATAGAAAATAAATGTAAGAGACTTTAACTTGAGGTTAAACTTACTTACTTTAAAGTTAATTAGTTACATTTTGAATGTCACTGCCTAACAAAACATTAGAGTGTTGTTTATAAATAAGAGAAAATTGTTTCTCACAGTTTTGGAGTTTGAGATCAGAATGCCAGCATAGTTCTAGTGAGATCATTCCTCCAGGTTTCAAACTACCAATTTCTTATATCCTCATAAGAAAAAAGGGGGCAAGAGATCTTCCTGGAGCTCCTGGGGAAATAAAAATAAGAATCCTCATGTAGTTGATAATATCCTGCCATGGGCTCTGACCACCTCACAGAAACTCTGTCTTCTAATTCCATTACATTTGGGGTAACAATATCAACATATGAATTTTGAAGAAAATAAAACATCAGGAGCACTATAAGTATCAAAATATGTATTTTTAAAGATTATTTTAAAATAATTTTAAAGGACTAAAGTAATATATGCATGGCTATTTCTTTCTTCTTTGATGCTCTTGAGAATAACCATTAATTCTGTACAGTGGATGAACAAAGATGATGTCTAACTTGAGCTTTATAGTATTTAATTTCAACTTTAGTTGATTTATTTGAATTTATCAATGGACCAAGTTTGAAAAGACCTATGAGAGCAGAGAGCACTGCAGACTTAAGGTATCCTCCTCCTCAATCCCATAGGGGAATGAGGGACTTGAAATTGTTCTCGTTGTTATGGTGGTCGCAAGGGTTTCCCACAGAGCCAATATCCAAGAACCAGTGACACATGGGAGTTCTGTCTGTGATCAAGGTTGAAGGCACTTGATTTCCTAGCAAGGTCAAAATAAGAGATAGCCCAAGCCTTCCCCTCTCCTAAAAGATGTGAGAAGGAACCAAAGTTGTGAAATGGACACCTGTCTATTCATTGTGAATAATAATAATAATAATAATAATAATAATAATAATAATAATAAATATAGTTTAGCCTTCTAGAGCTTCTGATCACAGATTAATCCACTTTCATTAGAGTTACATAGTCCCTCCAGCCTCAACATTTCAGGTTGTCTGGTTGCTTTTGCTAGTATTTAAATATAGATGTTGCATTTGTATGTGTGTGTTTGGTATACCTGCATAGGTATCTGTGTGTTTGCATGTATGCAGTTACATGTGCATATGTTGATGCATGTGGATGCCAGAGGTGGGTGAGCATCAGGTACCTTCTTCATTTTCTCCTCACCTTATTCACTGAGACAGGGTCTATCACTGAGCCTAAAACCTATGGATTTGAGTAGTCTACCTTACTGACTTTCTCAAGAGCTACCCTGTCTCTACCGCCTGAGTGCTGAGATTACAAAGGAGCCATGATCCTTGCCCAACTCTTATATGGGTGCTGAGAATCTGAGCTCTAGCTCACATACACACCAAGTATATATATACACATCCACCAAATTACCTCAACAGCATTGACTTTATATTTTCTAACTCTACAGAGTTTCAGACAAACTTGGTACATCCTAAACCCATTCTTCCATGATGTTTCTACATCACAACTCATTTTCCTCACCTTCATGAATGATCCTGTAGTCCATTATTCTTCCTGTAACATATGACTAAACATTCACCTCCCTTTAAAAAAAAAAGACAAAGGAAAAAAGGAAAAGAAACAACAACAAAGACTATGTAAGACCTATACAAGGACAATGCCAATGGACATGGAACACTGAAAAGTAAAGCTCAAGACCTCAGCCCTAAAGAGAGAACTACAGAAAACTTGGGAATGTTGAAGCAGAGAAATTGTCTTCCCCAGGAAAGAGAAGAGGACCACAGTTGGTTACCTAATAACAAATGGTCAACCCTGAGATCATATACATAAAAGTAACATTTGTATTGAGCAGGTTGTAATAATATACTGAGGAATTCTCTCTCTCTCACTTACATAAACACACATATACACATACACACGCATACACACATAATAACAAAGAAAAAAATCATGAATCTGAGAATTACCAAGGTGGTTTCATATAGGGTTGAAGGAAAGAAAAGGAAAGAGGAAATTATGTAATTATATTGTACTTTCAAAAATATAATAAAATCACTAGGCAGAAAAAAATAAACATAATTTTCTCATATTACTACAGTGGTCCAACTCTATTTAAAAACTAAATAACTGATAAAGACTGAGCATTCCTAATCTAAAATTCTTAACTGCTCTAAAATCTGAAATTTTTCTACATAAAATGATACTGTAAGTAGAAAGTCCAATACTATAATACTATAAATAATTGTTTTATACAGAAAATTATTAAAATTCTATAAAATTACCTTAATATCAAATAAATAAGGTTCTATTTTTTAAAATCAAAACCTTTGAGGTCCTAAGAACTCTGAAAAATATATATTGAGCCTACAAACTATATTATGACACAACTAGCTCACCTATCTGTAATCATTCTGCCTCCACTGAGATATGTAGTCTCCAGTCAAATTATGGCTTTCAGGACAAAGGCTTAGTATACAGCATAGGGTACAGATATAGAAGAGCATTTCTACTTTTAAGAAGACTTGTGTATGTATGACAATGATCTCCGCATTAGCCATGTCTTGTTTCGTTTTGTTTTTCTTCCATTGCCATAGAAAAATACCTGAAGTAGGTATTTTCAAAAATAATATTATACAACCCAGAATTTGAAGACTAAAGGTCCAAGGTTGTAAGACCATGTGTTTGGTCAGGGAAGAGCACTCAGTTGTACCAACATTGGAATATTTTGATAGAATGCATGCAGGAATTGGAAATCTCCTAGGGAAACAGTAGGAGCCTACGTTCCTTCTTCCAAGAACCCTAATTAGAGGATTGAGTTAATGCTTTCTGGATGAGTTTAGATCAGAGCCCCCTGCAACATAACTACTTAGTGGGAAATTATACCTCTCAAAGTTCTCTCTTGACACAGGTGGGAAATTCCATATCATCAATCTTTGCTAGATGCCAGAAGTTATTATAAGCAAAGAAATTACCTGCAGGGTGTGTGTACAGGTTACATATGAAAGCAATGATTTTTTTTAAAACTTTTATTGCATTATGATGAGAAAAGTTACATGATTTCAATTTATCTGAATTTGTTAACATTTAAAAACATTTTAATTAAAGAGAAATGAATTACATTCTTGTTTCCCTTTTGTACCACCGCTCTTCCCATAGATCCCCCTTCAATACCTACAATATCTTTTTTGTCATATTCCTTAAAATTTATAAAATACT
>NW_022196911.1:42057141-42065070 GCF_008632895.1 Mastomys coucha | reverse complement strand
TAGATTCTGGATGGTTTTGCTCATTTCCTTTACCTGTTTGATTGTGTTTTCCTGTAGCTCTTTAAGGGTTTTTTTGTGTTTCCTCTTTAAGAGCTTCTAGCTCTTTACCTGTGTACTCCTGTATTTCTTTGAAGGTGCTATTTATGTCCTTCTTAAGGTCCTGTATCATCATCATGATAAGTGATTTTAGATCTGAATCTTTCATTTCTGGTGTGATGGTGTGTCCAGGACTTGCTATGGTGGGAGAATTGGGTTCTGATTATGGCAAGTGGCCTTGGTTTGTGTTGTTTATTTTCTTACACTTGCCCGCCTGCCATCTGGTTAACTCTAGTGCTACCTGCCCTTGCTAAATCTGACTGGAGCCTATCCTTCCTGTGATCGTGGTTGTGTCAGAACTCCTCAGAGTCAAACTGCCTCTGTGATCCTGTGATTCTGGGATCCTGGGATCCTGGGCTTGTTAGATCACCTGGAAGTGTGGCTATCTCTGTGTGTTGTGGAACTGGCTGCACAGCTTGTGTGCAAGGTCTGCTCAGAACACTAACTCAGACAGACCAGAAGGAACTGGAGTCACTAGGCTGGCGGAGTTCCTAAGTGCCTGGTCCTGCTGGTCCGAGTTACTCCCAGTGTAGGGTCAGATGTGGGGGAGTTCCTGTGTGCCTGGTCCTGCTTGTCCCAGTTACTCCCAGTGTTGGGACAGATGTTGGTTCCTGCTTACCTCTGATACTGGGTGTGTCAGAGCACCTGGGAGTGGAGCTTCCTCTGGGTGTTGTGGGACTAGCTGCAGAGCTTGCACCCAAGGTCCACTCTCTGATCCTGGGTGGGTCAGTGCACCTGGGAGGGGAGCTTCCTCTGGGTGTTGTGGGGAAAGCAATGATTTTTGTTTGTTTGTTTTTACTTTTGAATTTCATCTCCCAAATATATCATAATGTATGTAAAAGTATTCCAAATTGTTTTTTAAAGTAACTAAATCTAAAACACATGTGGCTCTAAGAAATCTGGAGGAGTAGTCCTCAGCCTATAGTGACTTAAATCTGTATACTTCAGTGGCTTGGAGAGCACAATCAAATCATACCTAATCGCACACAGTGGAGACAGGTCAGGGCCTCATAAGGAATGCTGCTACACTGACTTAGCTGTCTGAGGTCTGAACACCCTCACCAGCCTGCCTTGGCCTTTTTATATAGTCCTGAACTAAAAGAATCAAATCTTTAGGTTTTGCCCTTGCACCCAAAATGATAATGCTCACTTTAAAAGCCCAGCACTGTTTAAAATTGCTCTTTTGGCACATCTTAGTGTGTGAATCCAGTGTGTGCTGCTCTTTGTTAGTGGCTTGTCAATCTCCATTCTCTTGCCCTGTCTCTTACAGCCCCTTGTCTGCATCAGGAAGACACCAGCCCCCCATGGTATCCCTATAACTCAGAAAAGCACAGAGTACCATCCACAAATAATGGTTCAATGAAATGAAGGCGGTCAGAGTCGTTTGTTTTTTACTTTCTGTTTTGATGGTCTCACAGCACCCCAGACAGATCTCTGACATGGTTAATAATTTGCATGGCTGATTTCCCTTCTTCTGACAGATCTATCATGATTCTGACTGTTATAAAAACACCTTATTATACAAACAGAAGAGGCCCATTCTCTAATACCTTTGGTAACCATGGTAAGTTCTTTACACCAGCCTTTTGGCAAAACCTCTCTCATTGCTTTAGACACATATAACCTTCCCTGCTCTAGACCCATCCATCTTTTCCTGTACAATATATGTTTGAGTCCCAAGGGAAGTGATGATCTTATTTATACATCGCATCTCTAAAACTGAATCTTGATATTCATTCCCAAATAACTTTTCAAACTATCTCATTTAATTGCCCAGTAAATATGTAATCTAAGGAAGGCATCTGCAATGTATTAAGAGCATAGAAATTGAGCTAGAGAGAGACTCAAAGATAATCTAAACAGTTATGGGTGGAAACACCAGAATGGGGACTGATTACTGCATCTTCATTGGCTAAGCTCCTGCCATGTAGCAGGGCTTCCAAGGCCTGATGTTCCTCTAAAACCTGGTCACATGGCACAGAGGGGAAAAAATGATAACCTAGTTCCCAGTATGGTCGTTAGTTGTATGACTGTGTCCAGGACCCTTGGTGCCTTCTCTCTGTAAAAGATATGTGCCAGATTTATGATCTTCATTGGCTCTCATGGCTTGGGTTTGTTTCTTTTAAGAGTGTGTGGTGGAGGGCAGTGGTGGTGCATGCCTTTAATCCCAGCACTTGGGAGGCAGAAGCAGGTAGATTTCTGAGTTCAAGGCCAGCCTGGTCCCAGGACAGCCAGGGATATACAGAGAAACCCGTCTCAGGAAAAAAAAAAAAAGTGTGTGTGTGTGTGTGTGTGTGTGTGTGTGTGTGTGTGTGTGTGTTTATGTGTGTATGTGTCCCAAAGAGGCTAGAAGAAGATATCAAATCCCCCAGAGTTATAAGCCATTGTGAGATATGAGTATCGAGATCTGAACTTATGTCCTCTGGAAGAGCAGAATATGCTCTTTGTATAAACTGGAAAACATGACCCCCTCCATGGTATGGTTAAGGGAAAGAGTTTTTATTGTAGATATGAGGAGGAAATTAGCTTGAGGCGTCTGGAACAGTCCAGGGCAGAGATACTATGGGAAAGTGGAATGATGTGGAGGAGGGAGACAGAGAGAGCACGTAGCTAAAATATCAGGGTTATAGGAAGAATGAGTAGCTGCAAGGAGATAAGCCCATGAGCTGTGAAAGTTTATGGTAGGGAAAGAGGTAAGAAGAGAGGATGCTAGCATGGACTTTGAAATGTGTAACTGGAACTTATGATGCTGAGGGAGCCTGGAGGCCAAAGTGTGCTTTGGTATGTTAATAGGCAACACAGATGGCCATCGGTCTCTTCTGCCTTTTGGTATTATGTAGAAATGGAATTTTCTTTAGACCTGACGTTCTTAAGCTCTGGTCCATCTCTCAAGCATATTCCAAGGTCCTGCATAGTGCTGCGGGAATAGTTAACATCAGAGTTGCCAGAGCTGGCCTCTGCTCTACACTTACACACATAGAAGCCAGATGCAAAGACACTAACTACTGCATTGTCATACTTATATAAAATGCTGAAAAGGCAGAATCCTTAGGTTTCAAAGTGAGTGGCTACTTGGGACTAGGTGTGAGAGCAGGGATCATTACCCACCAGCAGGTGGGAAAAAGACCAATTTTCTAACACCAGACTGTACTAATCACTTAATAACTATGTAAATTAACTTAAATTTTTACTGACGTGTATACTAAGGATGGTGAATTTTATGGAGCATAAAATTATACGTCAATAAAGCTGGAACTAAACAATACTCAAAGGATCAGAGACAAGGAGGCAGAGATAAATAAATGGAAACTATACCAACTATTAAAGCTGGATGATAAGTATTTGAATCTATCATTCCTTTTACATTTGCGTATTTGAAATTTTTCATAGTAAAAAGTTAAATAAAAAAATAAATGAGCTACTGTACTGAATCATGGTCAGACCAGTCCATTCTGTCACCAGCCAGCTATTTAACCAGGATCTGAGGGACACCTGTGACGATGCTTCTATATATTTGGAAATTATAGTAAAAAAAATAGCTAGGCATCACCTCTGAGGAGTTTATAGGCTAGTGGGAAGCAGCAATGCAAATGTGTTAACAGGACTGCTTCCTGTTAACATGAAAGTACTGCAACAGAATTAAACCCTCCTCTAAGGGGGAAACATCTGAGCTCAGACATGATGAGAGGAAGTTAGGCACACAGAGATTTAGAAGAGTGTTCTGGCAGAGCAAAGTTCTTGGGAAATGAAGTTATTCAATGTGCTATGTGGGAATTCTAAACATTCACTCGCGCTTACTGCTTAGTTGTTCTCCTTGTCTTCTATGAATAAGACATAGGGTACACAATGACTGATTTTCACCTGCTAGGAGACTGTAGCTGCTAGTCTTTTCCTCCATGGGAAAGGGAGACCTTTTGGTTGCTAAGGAAGTTTCTATAATTGACCATCTATTTCTTGAAAGATGGAAAGGATACAGGGAGAGCCCGGGAGGCCAGGAAGAAGAAACAGGATGGAGATCATTTGAGATAAAACAGGAGACAAAAGTCAGAATTCACTAGTTCTAGAGGTTTAACATTGTACAATGTCAGAGAGCAAAATGCCAAAAGATAGGATACCCCATGGATGTGGAGGAAGGCTAATTGCCACAGTCCAGAATTCTCCCCTTTGGGAGAAATCCAGTGAAGTATTTCAAAGTTCACTCATGACAATGTAATAAGATTGTACCTTGAAAACCCTCTAATCTAAACACACATCAAAATTAAACATAAAATGGGTAAGATATAAAAATATGTAAGATGATCTTTAGAAAATGATATACTTACTGTGAAGCAGAAACTCAGAGAATGGATGGTGAGCAAGGGTAAATCTTTGGGGCCTCTGAACCCCAAGATCTAATTAAGCAGAAGCTGCTGGAGGGTAGAAAGGAAGTGTGTGCTCCATGCTGAGCAAAGAACAATGGGAATGTAGGGAGAGGAGCCTGCTCAGCTTGGCTGCTCCTACACAAAAGTAGCTGCAAGCTCCCCCTCCATAAGATAATAGAGATCAGCCTCACTGAAAGCACCTGGAAGGGGGTGGGGCTGCCTTGATAGCCCTTTGGAAGAGGCTTAGTGCGAAATGCAAGACCTACTTCTGTTCTTATGTACTTTTCAGAGATCCTAAAGCCATTAGAGACAAAAACTATCAAAGCAAATATCTCAAATTGGTGGGAAAGGCCTAAAAAACAGGAAGAGAGGTAATACTAAGAAATCAACAATTCTACAACTTAGAAATGCAATCCAGATAAATTAATACTGTAGAAAGCTGTAGAAGAATAATCAAGAAGAGTTCAAAATTAATTGTTGCAGGATCACTATCTTAGTTTTTTTGTTTGTTTGTTTGTTTGTTGTTTTTTGTTTTGTTTTGTTTTGTTTTCTGCCTCTGGGACCAAATACCATGACCAATGCAATTCATGAAAAAAAGCACTTAAATTGGCCCTTGTGGTCTTAGAGACTGAGAGTACATGACCATTATGGTGAGGAGCATGGAGCAGGCAGGAAGGCATGGTGCTGAATCAGTAACCAAAAGCTTGCCTCTCCATCCACAAGCAGGAGGCAGAGAGAGCTCACTAGGAATGACAGGAGCTTTTGAATCATCAAAGCTCACTCCCAGTGAAAGCTCCTTCAGCAAGACCACACCTCCTAATCCTTCCTAAACAGTATTACCAAACAGGGATCAAATAGTCAAACATATGAGCCTATGGAAGCCATTCTCATTCAAACTACCTCAATCATCAAAGTGGGGAAATGAAAGAAAAACTCTATTCCAGCTATCCTGGCATGCTCACATGGTGAACCAAAGACCTTGGATAAAGGCAAAGTGGAAAGTAAAGACCAACACCAACAATTAGCCTTTCATCTCCACACATGTACTATGGCAAAACCCATGCCCACACAAGCATATACACTACACATATCAGACACATACTCACATTAAGAACATATGGAAAACATGTGAAGTAAGTTTCTTCCTCCCTCTGTACACACACATATACATGTGTAGCTTTACTATGATTTTGTAATATAAAATACATGTGAAAGAATCAGGAAAACCATTGGTGACGCCAGCTCTAGTTCTATACCTGAGGTTAAAGGCCATGCTCATATTTCTATGCCAGTTCTGATGCACTGTTTGAAGTACAGAACCCACCTGTACTTCAGCTCTATATCCAGTTTACCCCTGAGGTTAGAGAAAATGTCTGTACTTCACCACTAGCTCCATTTATCATCTGTGGTTAAAAAGCTCATCCATTCAGCTTCAACTTGATTTGTTATTTGAAGTTTGGAAACATACCCATAGCCTTAGCTCTGGTTTGCTATTTGTAGTTGGGACTTTACCCACACCTAGAGCCATGGCCATAGGTAATAGAGAAATATCCAAAGCTATCCCACTAATATAGGAACAAGATAAAAGAATGTTCATTCCCCTTATTCCTATTCAATATAATGTTTGACCTCTATGCTAAAGCAAAAAGACAAGAGAGGAAAATCAATGGGATGCAAATAGGAAGGAAGAAGTCAACATGTATTTCTTGCAAATGATGTGATTTGATAGATGGGCTATTCCAAAGAGTCCATTAAGAAACACTAAAAGTTGAGAAATGCTTTCAGCAAAGTGATATTACAAAATTAGCACATAAAACTCAGTAGCCTTCCTCTAAACTGATTAAAGATCCCATGCACATGGACTGGTGAGATTAATATAGTGAAAATGTCCATATTCCCAAAAGCAACCTACAATTTTGGTACAATTCTAATCAATATGCCAACTCAATTCTTTACAAAAATAAGGGAAAAAAATCTTAAAATTTATTTGGAAGCAGGAAATACATCAGATATCCAAAGCAATTCTGAACAATAAAACCACTACTTGAGGCTTCATAGACCTGATTTCAAGTTATATTATAGAGCCAAAGTAAAGCCTCACACTGGTATGAAATAGTCACATAATCAATATAAAACTATAGCTGCTTGAGTTTTAACAAAGCCAAAAATAGATTGGGGGAAAAGCAGCCTAGTCAACATAAAGTTGTGATATAATGAAATATTTCCAATATAAAAAAAAAATGAAACCTGATATTTGCCTCTTTCCTTGAGCAAAATTCACCTCCAAATGGATCCGACCTTCAATTTTAGACAGAAAACTATGAAAAAAAATAGGATGAAGCATAGAGTACATTAAAAATTTAGACATAGGTAAGGGCTTTTTAAATAAGACTCCAGTCATATGGGAAATATAGCTAACAATCAACAAGTAAAACCTCATGAAATTACAAAGGTTCATACTGCAAAAAAAAGAAAAAAAAATGCTTGAGTCAAGAGGCAACCTACTAAAGGGAGAAAATCTTCCTCAACTATAAATCTGACAGAGTATTTAACATGGAGATAGCATCCCAAAACTAACATAAACAATTAAAATAACCCATGCAACTAAAAGGAATTCTCAAAAGAATAAAGAGATAACAAATACTTTTTTAAAATGCCCAACACCCATAACTCATCAGAAAACTGCAAACTATTTCATAAGCATATTTAAAACAATAATCTAACAACTAGAGAAAGCATTTCAACAGAAGTGCCTTCTATGGGTGGATAATGCTCGTCCTGGAAGCCATGGTGATTAACTAAAAATCCTAGCATCCGGTGGGAGATACCTCACTATGGGTTTTTGGTCTTAGAGGCCTGAAATTCCCTCAGATAATATAAGCTATTGATATGGTTCTTGGCCACCAGAGCTTGTCTGTAAGACCCTAGTACTAAAGATATCACACACTTTGGTCACAAAACAAGTAAATATGGAAGTAAGCTGGAAACTTCTGAAACCAGTTAGCTTTCATGGTGTCAGATGGTACTATGCAGGATGCTAGGGTAAAAAAGTTATCAATGATCTTACCCAGTAGTAAATTCTGTACGCTACAATATGAACCTAGCAGGCAGGATGTGCTCTATAGTGCCATAGTGGTGTGACTGTTTCAGGGTAATGAACTACTTTCTTATTGGATTTAGGGTCAACTCTGAAGGAAGGAACACATTCCTGGTTCTAGAAACCTATTCAAGAGCCTATGGCTTGGGACATTAAAAAGCCTAATGGGAAATCTACTACTATTTTTCTGCTAAATAGTTTACTTGTCAAATTGTCTTTTAAATACTCATACATAAATGCTACACCCAGCCTTAATCAACAAAGAGTCTTATGGAATCTGAACTTATAATTTGCCAAAGTGTTAAGAATAAATGATGTTGCCAGGCAGTAGTGGTGCATGCCTTTAATCCCAGCACTTAGGAGGGAGAGGCAGGT
>NW_022196911.1:42012742-42057131 GCF_008632895.1 Mastomys coucha | reverse complement strand
TTGATAATGGAATGTTCCACCTATGTGGGACAACTTTTTAAACCCCTCCCTCCCAAGGCTTAGTTAACATTGTGGAAGAATTCACTGCAGCTTTGGTTATCTGTAGAAGATCTGCACAAGCCTGGATTCAACATTTCATCATGGGCACACGGATGTGGGGGGCATTATTGGTAGCCAGTGGTTGTAGGGGAAGGGAACATGACGTGTTTTCAGTGGTAAAAATGACCAAAATTGATTATATACAACTATAAAATGGTCAAGCAGAAAAGTTTTGTCTTAAACATTTGTGAATAAAATGTAGTCACTAAAATAAAACAGGAATTAAAGATAACCTTTGGAAAGATAAACTCAGACAACAAAATGAAATCAATGAATCAAAGAAGAATATTCAAGAACTCTGCAACAGGGCAACATACAAAACCAACAATTTCTTAAGTATTGAGATGAATGTAAGATTTGTAGTTTCTAGTAGATGTCTGATTGAACTGCCATAAAAATAGAAAAAGAGATACTGGTGACACAATATTCAAATAGACCTACACTGTGCTAGTTAGTTTTGTGTCAACTTGACACAAGCTAGACTCATCTGAGAGGAGGGAATCTCAATTGAGAAAATGCCTCCATAAGATCAAACTGCAAGTAAGCATGTAGAACATTATATTAACTAGTGATCAACATGACCAGGGCCCTGGGTCATTGTGCCTGTTGCCATCCATCGATAGGCTGGTATCCCTGGGCTCTATAAGCAAGCTGAACAAGCCATGAGGAGCAAGCCAATAAACAGAACTCCTCCATAGCCTCTGCATCAGCTCTTACCTCCAGGTCCCTGCCCTGTATAAATTGCTACCCTACCTGCTTTCAGTGATGAACTGTGCTATGGTACAGTAAATGAATCAAAACCTCTCCTCCCCAAGATGTTATTGGCCACAGTGCTTCATCACTCCAAAAGTAACGCTGCTAAGATATGCACTCAAGCGTTCCTAACGTAAAAGCATTGATTTGAACATATGTCAGTCAAGATAAATGAAAATTCATTTATTCATATAAAATCTGGAAATAAAACTAAAAAACAAAAAAATCTTGATCCAAAGAAAACATTAAAGAGTTTGAGCACCAATATGAAGGAATAGTTATCATGAAGACAGGTAAACTTGGCAGCTTGTGCCCTTTAAGGTGCCAGTGGGAACAAAGACTCATGATTATGAAATTAATTCTACCTTTAAGTGATCGTTAGAGACTAGGCAGGAAAGAGATAACACAGATGCTTCCATGTACAATGCCTGGTAGGATGAGGCACTCTCTAATCCCTGAATAAATTATGCAGTCAAGAATCCATTAAATAATAGTGACACCATGAGGAGGAAATAAACCAAGAAATTAGAAAAGCAGGAAAAGATCACGTGAGATGAGTAAAATAGAATTTAAGAGTGGATTCATCTATGTTTGGAGTTCATGACAGCAAATATCCCAGCTACAAATGGCTAAAGGAGATATAGATATTTCTCCAAACAACATACATAATTGGATAAACATCACTTGAGGAAATGCTCACTGCCATCTGTCATCAAGGAAGTGTATACCAGATATATAAAGAGGAAGTTCTTTATGTTTTGGATGGTGACTATAATCAAATGACAAAGCCAGGCATGGTAGAGCTTGCCTGTAATCTGAGAACTGTGGAGGCAATGTGTTCACCATAGTCAAATGTCCTACTAATTATCTTAAATAAAAATTGACTGCTATTACAATTAAAAATTGAGGGGCTAGGGCATATACCCAGAAGGTGGAGCATGTAATAAGGGTACATGCTCCACCATGTTCATAGCAGCCTTATTTATAATAGCCAGAAACTGGAAACAACCCAGATGTCCCTCAGCAGAGAAATGGACACAGAAATTGTGGTACATCTACACAATGGAGTACTACTCAGCTATCAAAAACAATGAATTTATGATAGGGAAATGGATGGATCTGGAGAATATCATCCTGAGTGAGGTAACCCAATCACAAAAGAACACACATGGTATGCACTCTCTGATAAGTGGTTATTCGCCCAGAAGTGCAGAATACTCGAAGTACAATCCACAAACCACAAGAAACTCAAGAAGAAGGAAGACCAAACTGTGGACACTTCATTCCTCCTTAAAAGATGGAACAAAATACCCATGGAAGGAGTTGCAGAGACTAACTGTGGATCAGACACTGAAGGAAGGGTACTCCAGCCTGATATGGTTGTCTCCTGAGAGGCTCTGACAGTACACAACTAATACAGAAGTAGAGGCTCACAGCCATCCATTGAACTGAGTACAGGGTCCCCAATGAAGGAGTTAAAGAAAGGACTGAAGGAGCTGAAGGATTTGCAGCCCCTTAGGACGAACAACAATATGAACTAACTAGTACCCTCAGAACTCCCAGGGACTAAACCACCAACCAAGGGGTACACATGGTGGGACTGATGGCTCTGGTAACATATGTATAGTAGAGGATGGCCAAGTCGGTCATCAACGGGAGGAGAGGCCCTTGGCCCTGTGAAGGTTCTGTGCCCCAGTGTAGGGGAATTCCAGAGCCAGTATGTAGGAGAGGATGGGGTGGCAAACAGGGGGAGGCGGGGGAACAGGGATTTGTTCTTGTTGTTGTTTTTTTGGGGTTTTTTGGGGGGGAGGGGAAACTGGGAAAGGAGAAATCATATGACATGTAAATAAAAAAAAATCTAATAAAAAAAATTTGAGGGGCTGGAGAAATGGCTCAGAGGTTAAGAGCACTGACTGCTCTTCCAGAGGTCCTGAGTTCAATTCCAAGCAACCACATGGTGGTTTACAACCATCTGTAATGGGATCTAATGCCCTCTTCTGGTGTGTCTGAAGAGAGTTGCAGCATACTCATCATATATATTAAATAAATAAATAAATAAATAAATAAATAAATAAATAAATAAAGACTGAATTAGATACAGTGGCACATATCTATAATTCTAGTTCCCAGAAGACAGAAAAATGCTGAGTTTAAGGCCAGTCTGGACTATATAATGAGACCCGATCTCAGAACTAAATACTAATTAAAACTACTACTTAAAATTTTCTAAAACAAAAACATTAACTTCTTATAATAGATATATCTTAAATATAAGGTATAGAAACATAAGGTTAAGAAAATTATAAGGTGAGAGGATAGTTATCCCATGTACAGAGTTTCTAAATTAGAAATAATATCACATTCCAGTCAGACAAAGCCCATCTAAGACAAGAAACACAATTTTCTTAACAATGTATTTCTGTTGATAAATGCGTCAATACAGATAAAAGGAAGTAGTTTATATTTTCCCTAATGATTTATGCTTGAAATCTATAAAGCTGAAAGTAATTGTCTGAACTGAAGAAAAGCCAACCCCTAAGAGGGGAGATGTCAAAACATCTTCAGAAGTGGAAATAACTAATAACATTCTTAAAAGTCAGCAAGGACACAGAAATTCGAACATCACCATTAATAAACTTAGTGAATTTGACATAAATAAAATATTTCATCCAACAATCACCAAATACACTTTACTTTCTCTTCTCAGTTAGATGGAATGTTTGCCAAAGACTACCATTTTGGCAATCAGAAAGCCACAGTGAAAAAATAGCTTTTATATATACACACTCATAATGACTATAGTGCAAAGATTCTACAAATTGAACAATATATAATTTGTTGCTGTTGTTGTTTTTGTTTTTTTTCGAGACAGGGTTTCTCTGTGTAGCCCTAGCTGTCCTGGAACTCACTCTGTAGACCAGGCTGGCCTCAAACTCAGAAATTTGCCTGCCTCTGCCTCCCAAGTGCTGGGATTAAAGGCGTGTGCCACCACATAATTTTTTAATATAGAAGAGAGTAATAGATCAACCAATAGGAAGAAAACTTCTGACTGTATGGGATGTCAGTTATGCCTTGTCCCCACTGTTGACAAAACCTATTCAATTGCCATTTGCCTGTCCTTCTGTTGACTTATCAACCCACCTGCCCATTCAGTCATCCAGTCCCTGTCCTGCCATCAGCTCACTTCACTCCTGCAACTCACCTCGGATCCTTCACCTTAGGAGCAGCAGCCAATAGCCAGGACCACTTCTCCAGTAAGACTTTCAACTCAGTTTGGTTTGCTATTGTATCAGCACATACCCTGTTTACATTTCCCTCTGCTTCTGTGCTTCTCAGATCTTCTGAGCCCTCTTAAACACAGGGATGAAAGTCTGAGTGCACTTCAGAGGGCTTTTTGCTCTTACAGAAGACCCAGGTTCAATTCCCAGGACCTACAAGGAAGCTGACAATTCTAGTTCCAGGAGACCCAACTCTCTCTTCTAGATTCCATGCATAAAAAGGACACACAGGTTGCACATGGCAAAGCACCCAAACACATCTTTTTAGGAGTGTACAAGGAAAAAAGGAAGAAGTGAAGGCAGGAAGGAAGGAAAGACAGGGGAGAAATGAATGAGAGGGAGACAGTGTGAGAGAGTGAGGATAAATACAAAACAAAAATTGGAGCAGGAAGTTGAAAACCAAAGGGGGGATTGAGAAAATACGGTGGAAATTAGATTCTGGGAAAAGAATAGAGAGTAGGGTCACAGGTTAATAGAAGGTGAAAAACAAAGAGAAAGGAAGGAGAGAAGCAAATAATCTGAGGAAATAGATGGGAGGGGAGGGGAAGAAAAGGGAGGGGACAGGAGGGGAGAGGAGGGGACAAGAGGGGAGAGGAGGAGACTGGAGGGGAGGGGAAGGGAGGGAAAGAGAGGGGAGAAGAAGGGAGGGGAAGGAAGGGGAGGGAGGGGAGGAAGAGTGGTAAGTTGGCTGCCACTGTTTTCCAGGCATGTTTGGGGCTTATGAGGTAAGATCTGAGGTTCATCCCTGGCACTCCAAGTATGCAATGTTTCACTCTGCATTCATTCTTGCAGCCTCGTTTCTCACTATTCCAGCATGAAGGATCAGCTAGGGCTGCAGGACACACGCTCACCTTCACTCCTATATATTGTATCCTCAGTGTTGAATATTTTCTTCTACAGTCTTCTCCTCTGGACATGTTAGCACTTTAGTACAAAGTCTAAATATATGATCTCTAAGATGCCTTTTGAGATATTTTAGATGGGATGAATGCCTTCTCTCAAAACTACATGATGATGCCTATATTATGCCCCATCTCTGCTTTATGTGCTTCCACCACTCAGGATTTTGAGACTAGGAGCTGGACAGTCAGTTTGAGACTCCTTCGATAGACATTCTAAAGGTTTGATCCATATGAGTTACATGTTGGTTGCATTCACTTGCGTTTACATTTAGAGCTGAGAAGACACTGATAAAGAATTGAGAGCTCAAAAAGTTATGTCCAAACCTAAGATAAAGCTGTTTTGTTTCTTGCTAGAGCAGAAAGATCACAAGCTAGGCAGAATTTTCATATCCTTAAAACTGACATGCTATTAGAATAGAAATACATTCTTAAGCGGGTCTTTCAATGTGAGGACTTTGATCAGGATTGGGTAAGAATCAATATAATACTTTAGGCTTGGTAGACACAACATAGTAAGAATTTTGAAGAGATACCTTCAGTGTTAACATAAAATGTGCTTTATGATTTTCTGTTTGAGAGTTGATAAGTCTTCAAATGAAAAGTAGTATCAATTGCTTTCTGCCAAGCATTTCCCAAGAGAATAAACTTATAAAGGCAGGAGAAGAATGCTACAATCACCTTAGTAGAAACCTGGGGAATGGATTAGTAGGATTTCTTTCTCAATATTATTAAGAATTATTTAACTATTCCTTCTGATCACTGCCACATTGATCATGAGAACAATTGAGTCTTGTTGCCAAAACTTTGAGGGGATTCTCTGGAACATTCTATAAAAATACAAGTATTATTTCATAAAACCAAAATAGTTGACAGGTGGACTAATCAGCTGACCAGAAATTGGAGGGGACTGAGAATAATGCAATAATATTCTGATTGGAATATATGGTTAAGATAGCATCTTCAGGCTTCTTGAGATTTGATTCGTGCCAAAAGAACTCTCCCCTGGGTTTTCAAAACTTGATGCTGTGAAAAGAAACTTATTTCTTGGGTTACTACTATATTGAGTTCCTTTAAGCCTGAATGCAAGGCAGTGGTACAGTATCTTTTTCCTTGCTTCATGGGGGAACTCCATCTGAAAAAGAAAACACTTGGAGGAGCCCAAATTGAGAAATACAGTGCCAGAATCAGCAGAGACTCCCAACTGCTCAAAACGGAGAGAATAAGAAACTGCTGGTGCTCAGCTGTAAATGGGACATCTACTTCACACTCCCTGCTCCTAAACCTCAGGGACCATCAAGTATGAAGGATCAGAACAATTATAAGAGCCAGAGGCAGTGGAAGGCTAGAAGGAAACACACAACGGGGCAGTTGCGTGTATAACCTAAGAGTGGTTGCAACAAAACATCTAAAATCTGCACAAAATCAAGCCAGTCAAAAATCTTAGCACAGAGAGGGAAGCCACTCAGAAAGCCCTACTCATAGCTAAGACACTACTGGCAGTTGGTGGCTTCTGAAGGGAAAGAATCAATTTCATCAAGGATATCATCCCTGGAAGACTAGCCATGCTTTAGTAGATGGTCCTACATCCACACACAAATTGGCAGGGCTGAGCAGATTCTACAGAATCTGCAGAAAACAAAACAAAATAAAATGAACTTGGGAGAGAATCATGTTGGTATGGTAGAGAGATAAATAGGGGGCTTGTCTTGATATTTTAAATTAATTAACAAATTAATTTATATTTGTCATGTGACAGTATACAATTTTATGTAAAGATATATAAAAACATACAAACTACAACAAACTATAGTATGTTTTCTTCAAACACATACATTACTCAGATCCCTTTTAAGCCATTGGTTTTGCTATTTGGTTGGTTTAGGGCTTTTGTTTATATACTTAAACTATTGGTCTTTCATAGGTATAAATTTAAAATGCAATTATTAGTTAGAGAAAAAAGAGCGCCTCCTCAAAAGAGCTCTACTTGGGCTGGTGAGATAACCCAGTCAGACAAGTACTTACTGAGCAAGCACTAAGCTTGATGATTTTGATATCCCAGAACCCACATATGCCAATAAGCTGGGCAGCAAAGACAGGGTATTCCTGGGGCTTGCTGCCCAGGCAGTCTAGCTGAATCACCGAGTTCCAAATTCAATAAGAATTACTGTATTAAAACTTAAGGTGGAGAATAATTGAGGAAAACACCCAACACTGACCTCTAGACTCCATATGTATGTGCACATATTCAGAGACACACATGTACACACATACACAACCTGCTTTAAGTATAAATTATAAACTCATAGAAAAATGTATAGATGTAAAGCATAACTCCAGGTACACCTCCTTAGATATCTAGGGCTTCTGAGGTTCTCAGGTAAGGCAAGAAGGGAACAGCACTGTCCTACAGATTGAGCTATGCCTAGCCCTGCACACTGTGTGCATTGTATGATTCTGTCAAGCCTTTAGAAAATCAGACTTGGTTCCTTTTGCTTTTCTGAGCATGCACCAGCAGACAACTTCTGCATTTGTGAGGAAGGAAAATAAAGATAAAGACAGGGGGCCTTGTACTGCCTCTGGAGCTTAATCAGAGGGATTATCAAGCTTGATGCAAAATTCTACCATTTGAGATTATACACTCAGCATGCACTAGGCCTCCATTATTCCACACAGAGACTCCCATATATAAATATCATTTCTTCAAGGCATTTCCTTTACATGTGATCAATAGTACAGAAAACGCCTGGGCTAGCAGTGTGAAGGGGAGAGGGGGAGAGACACCATTAAGATATATGCATCTAACAACTCCTGACAAACTGTTTTCATAAAGCTATTCTCTAACACCTCAGGAATTAGTCACCATGACCTTGCTCATTCTATAATTCTGTCCCTTTCCACAACCAAAGAAGGCTGAGAAGAGAAAGCGCATTTTTATTACAATGTCCTCTTATAATATATTTTGACCATGTTTTTCCCCTCCTCCAACTTCTCCCAGATTCTATCCTCTCAACTTCACATTTTCACTGGCTGTCTCAAACAAAAACACAAACAAAACCATCTGTTGTATTTTTCATCCTAAACTCCATCTTCAAAGTGGGCTGCCTCTCTCCCCTGCCCCAAGACTCCATTTTTCTGCTTGAGGTAGTAAGTTCAGGGGATTTTCAAAGATACAAAATCTACTTGAATATAAATATCAAACACATAGAGATTTCTCCTGGCCCACTGCCCCACCCCACATCAGGAATGTCCTTTGTTGTCTCCGCCTGTGTGTCAGCTGGCTGACATCTCTGGTTGAGGAGTCATCATCCAGGCAGCACCCTTACAATGTAATGACAATCAGTTACCAAAAATGTGCAGGCACTGATAACAGGATTCAGAAGAGGCAGAGATGAGAGGAAGAAAATGGGCATTTCAAACAAGTGCACAGAGGCAGCTGCCGACCTTGGCTGGAGATTGCATCCAAAACGATTATTAATTTTCTACTATAAAACAGAGAAGCCAAGTGAAATCCTGATAAAGAGTCATTCAGGACAGGGGAAGAACGCATTTCTGCACCAATGACATTCTTGAAGTTAAATTCAATTCTGCCAGGAACATCTTTCTTTCCCCTTTGTTCAGCCAAGAAGAACGGTGTAGCAAATAGGAGGCAAGATTTAACTCCACATGTATACCTTCTATGTGTCCCTTCTGTGGTTTTTAATGGGACTGAAAAATATAGAAGGTATATGTGTCCCTTCTATGGTTTTTAATGGGACTGAAAATTTAAGCAGGAACGTATAAGGAAAACATACAGCCAGGATTTCAATGAACCTGTAAGAGCATTAAGAATATCCTGGCTAGGCATCTTGTCAGAGACACTCTGCACACAAAATGCAAAAGCAGACACAGCACCAGACTTCGTATTCCTACCATAATCCAGCTGTTTTCACTTAAAAGTCATCCCATCAAACTAGGCAAGGTCTGTGCCATGCTGATGAACAATCAAAGGTTAGAATAAGTTCGTTTGTTTCTGGGCAAGTAATTAATGTGAGAAACGGGGGTGGGGTGGTTTGTGAGTAACCCCATGTGACTCAAAAACAAGGAACATATAATATGTTTGTATTTTACTTAAAAGTAAAAATAAAAAGATGAACTAGAATGGCAGTGGGTCATATCATTTCACAATCACATGAACTGAAAACAGTTTAGTCATTTAATTTGGAATAAAAGACTGGGCAGGCTTTTATGGATGGAAAGAAGGTATTTGAAAGAACACTGCATAGATGTGGAAAGATTCACCTGTAGTCAATATATTTTATTAAAAACAAACAAGGGCAAGCAAGAAGTCTCTACAGGGAAAGGCTCTCACCATCAAGGCTGCTGACTTCAGTTTAATGCTGGAGACTCACACAGTGGAAGGAGAGAACTGACTCCCAAAAGTTGTCCTCTGACCTACACACACACACACACACACACACACACACACACACACACACACTAAATGAATTAATGAATCAATGGATGGATGGATGGATGGATGGATGAATAGATAGATAGATGATAGATAGATAGATAGATAGATAGATAGATAGATAGATAGATAGATAGATAGACAGAAAAAGAATTAAAACCAAACAATAATCTGTAGAGTTTACTTCTAGCTATAATAAAAAAAAAAAACAATTCATAGTGAACTAACTACTAAAAGCAGTAAAAGCCTGGCAAAATAAAATTTAAAATACATTCATTAGATAACAATCAAGGTAGCCAGGCTTTAGGGAATGAAGACCTGAAGAAATAGAAACTTACATGGGAAATCCCTGTGCTTTGCCACATTTTCCCTCCATGGGTCTTTTTTTGTTTTTAAAGAAATACACAGAGACTGAGCAGAAAGCAGTAGAGCAAGAGGGCTGGGCATTTCACAAGGCTGGGGAATCAAAATGCATGTACTCAGAGCTAGCTACCAAAGAAGCCAGGATTAAAGGGGATATAAGAATATTGCTGGTCAGCTCTAAAAACATACCTATGAGTAATGTTATATAGACTGAGTAGGTTATATTTAGGTATATATATATATATATATATATATATATATATATATATATATATATATATATATATATATATACATATATATATATATGTACAAGATATAAATAAAGAGGCCATGAATTTGAAAGAAAATGAGGAGGAGTACATTTACATTGAGGATTTGGAAGGAGGAAAAGGAAGGGAGAAATTATGAATTATATTTATTATAATCTCAAAAGAAAAAATAATAAAACTAAAATAAACCATGGAGTGATGGCAAAAATTAAGATGTTAACATTGTTAAAAACTTTTTTCCTTTTATTGAAAATAGGTTTTTTTCTCTCAAATAATATATGTATATCCCAATATGGGTTTCCCTCCCTCTATTCCTGCTAGTTCTTACTCACCTCCATTTCTATCAGGATCCACCCTTTTTCTGTCTCTCTTTTAGAAAACAAAACAAAAAGCTTCTGAGGAATAATATAAAAGAAGCTAGAAGAAAAACTAACACATTGGAATAGGACAAAGTGAACAAACAGAAGGAATGGAGCCCAAGAAAAGGCACACACATGCATACACCCATACAATAAACCAGTGAGGTGAAAAGAGAAGGAGAGGGAACTGGGTGGGAGAAGGAATAAGAAAGGGAATGGGGCAGGGGAATCAGATGTAGGGAGACACAGTGAGAGGGGGCAAGCTGGGAGAGTGAACAGAAATCAGTGGCAGACTTGAGTGGAGGCATTTCTAGGATGTGCCAGAGACCTAGGATGGGGCAGGCTCCAGCAAGTCTATGAGGGTGACTCTAGCTGAGATTCCTAACACTGGAGAATATGGAGCCTGAAGTGGCCACAACTTGTAGCCAGGAAGGACTCCCAGTGAAAGAATAAAAACACCAACCCACCCACAAAAACTTCGACCCAAAATGTATCCTGCCTATAAGAAGTACAGGGATAAAGATGGAGGAGAAACCGAGGGAAAACCCAACCAATGATTAGCCCAACTTGAAACATATCCATAAGCAAGAACCAATCCTTGACACTATTAATGATACTCTGTTCACTTGTAGACAGGAGTCTAACATGAATATCCTCTGAGAGGTCCAACCCTTCAGCTACCAAATATACAGAACCACAGCTAAAAATTATATGAAGTTCGGTAAATCTATTTTTTTTAAAATGTAGGCACTTAGTGCTATGAACTTGTCTCTTAGAACATCCTTCATTGGGGTGAGAACTCCGCAGCCAGTCCCTCAACACACAGAAGAGGCTTCACTCCCAGACACTCTAGCACACCCACAATAATAGAATTAGGGTTGAGTAGGACATAACATCTGTTCCAACACCACCAGGAGTAATTGGAACCAGCAAGATCCAGGGACACAGGAACCCTTCCCAACCAGTGGCTCATGGTTCCTTCCATTCTGTACCTGTTTACAATGGACCCGAAACACCCAATCCCAAAACACCCAGAGGAAGCTACACTCCCAGGACCCTAAAACACCCAGGATCACAGGATCCCAGGATCCCAGGAGCTGAGTCACACCAGGATCTCAGGGTCCCAGAGGCAGCTTGATTCAAAGAAACTTTGAAACACCCAGGATCTCAAGATCACAGGATCCCAGAATCAAGGGATCACAGAGACAGCTGGACTCTGAGGAGTTCTGATACAATCAGGATTACAGGAAGGACAGGCTACAGTCAGATACAGTGAAGGCAGGTAGCACTAGAGTTAACCAGATGGCAGGAGACAAGCATAAGAACATAAGCAAGAGAAGACAGGTTACTTAGCATCATCAGAACCCAATTCTCCCACCATAGCAAGTCCAGAATACACCATCATACCAGAAAAGCAAGATTCAGATCTAAAATCACTTCTCATGATAATGATAGAGGACATTAAGAAGTACATAAATAACTCTCATAAAGAAGTACAGGAGAGCTGCCCTTTCCCCGAAAGCAGAGAGCTTGCCTCCAAGGACTGCTCCAACCCAGGGACATGGGTGAGATCACCATTTTTTCTCCAGTCACTTTCTAAGGCTGGACCAGCTGGGAGGCACAGATCTCAGAAGTGGCAGGACAGCTGGGACAGGATCCTTTCTACCTCCATCTATACCTAGGAGGGGCAGTGGATAAACAACCATCTCTGCCCCTTTTCCGAAAGTGGAGAGCCTGTCTTCAGGGTTTGTTTTGACCCCAGGACTGAGAAGGGACAACTGATCCACAGCCCTCTGCACACAGGTTTTACCAGAGGAGAGCTGAGCTCCCAGAAGTGCTGACACAGGCTTACAGACCCACAGGAGGAACAAGTTCCAGCCAGAGACAGCAAAAACATCTAACATCAAATATCAACAGATAGCGAAAGGAAAGCACAAGAAACTTACCAATAGAAACCAAGAATACTTGACTTCATCAGAACCTAGTACTCCCACCACAGCAAGTCCTGGATATCCCAAAACACCACAAAAGCAAGATTTGGATCTAAAATCGTATATCACGATAGTAATAGAGGAAATTAAGAATGGCATGAATAACTCCCTTTAAAAAATACAGGAGAACACAGGTAAAGAGGTGCAAGCCCTTAAAGAGGAAACACAAAAATCCCTTAAAGAATTACAGGAAAGCACAAACAAAACAGGTGAAGGAATTGAACAAAACCATCCAGGACCTAAAAATGGAAGTAGAAACAGTTAATAAATGACAAAGATAGAAAAATCTGGAGATAGAAATCCTAGGAAATAAGTCAGGAACCATAGATGCAAGCATCACCAACAGAATACAAGAGATAGAAGGGAGAATCTCAGGTGCAGAAGATACCATAGAAAACATTGGCACAACAGTCAAAAATAAAAAACCACAAAACGTAAAAAGTTCCTAACCCAAAACATCAAGGAAATCCAGGACACAATGAGAAAACCAAACCTAAGGATAATAGGTATAGAAGAGAGTGAAGATTCCCAACTTAAAGAGCCAGTAAATATCTTCAACAAAATTATAGAAGAAAACTTTCCTAACCTAAAGAAAGAGATGCCCATGAACATACAAGAAGCCTATAGTACTCTAAATAGACTGGCCTAGAAAAGAAATTCCTCCTGCCACATAATAGTCAAAACACCAAAAGCATTAAACAAAGAAAGAATATTAAAAGCAGTAAGGGAAAAAGGTCAAATAGCATATAAAAGCAGACCAACTTCTCGCCAGAGAATTACACCAGACTTCTCGCCAGAGATTATGAAAGCTAGAAGATCCTGGGTTGATGTCATACAGACCCTAAGAGAACACAAATGCCAGCCCAGGCTACTATACCCAGCAAACCTCTCAATTACCATAGATGGAGAAACTAAAGTATTCCATGACAAAACAAAATTTACACAATATATTTTCACAAATCCAGCCCTTCAAAGTGTAACAAATGGAAAACTTCAGCACAAGAAGGGAAACTACATTCTAGAAAAAGCAAGAAAGTAATCTTCCAACAAAACTAAAAGAAGATAGCCAAATGAACATAATTCCAACTCTAACAACAAAAATAGGAAGCAACAATTACCTTTCCTTAATATCTATTAATATCAATGGACTCAATTTCCCAATAAAAAGACATAGACTATCAGACTGGGTATGTAAACAGGACCCAACATTTTGTTGCATACAGGAAACCCACCTGAGTGACAAAGACAGACATTACCTCAGAATAAAAGGCTGGAAAACAATTTTCCAAGCCAATGGTCCCAAGAAAAAAGCTAGAGTAGCCATTCTAATATCAAAAAAAAAAAAATCAACTTTCACCCTAAAGTGATCAAAAAAGACAAGAAGGGACACTTCATACTCATCAAAGGTATGATCTACCAAAATGAACTCTCAATTCTGAACTTCTATGCTCTAAATGCAAGGGCATTTACATTCATAAAAGAAACTTTACGAAAGCTCAAAGCATACATTGCGCTGCACACAATAATAGTGGGAGATTTCAACACCCCACTCTGCAATGAACACATCATAGAAACAAAACTAAACAAAGACACAGTGAGATTAACAGAAGTTATGAAACAGATGGATTTAACAGACATCTATAGAACTTTTTATCCTGAAACAAAAGGATATACCTTCTTCTCAGCACCTCATGGTACCTTCTCCAAAATTGACCATATAATTGGTCACAAGTCAGGTCTCAACAGATACAAGAAGATTGAAATAATTCCTTGCATCCTATCAGATCACCATATTCCATCATCAAATCCAGACATTATCGTAGATGCCAGCAAGTGACTGCTGACAAGAACCTGATACAGCTGTCTCCTGTGAGGTTCTGATAGTACCTGACTAATACAGAAGTAGAGGCTCACAGCCATTCATTGAACTGAGTACAGGGTCCCAATGAAGGAGCTAGAGAAAAGACCCATGGAGCTTAAGGGTTTGCAGCCCCTGAGGATGAACAATAATATGAACTAACTAGTACCCTCAGAGTTCCCAGGGACTAAAACACCAACCAAACAGTACACATGGTGGGACTAATGGATCCAGCAGGATATGTATAGCAAAGGATGGCCTAGTCGGTCATCAATGGGAGGAGAGGCCCTTGGCCTGTGAAGGTTCTATGCCCCAGTGTAGGGGACTGCCAGGGCCAGTAAGCAGGAGAGGGTGGGGTGGTGAGCAGGGGGAGGAGGGAGAGAAAAGGGATTTGTTTTTGGTTTTGTTTTTTTATTTTATTTTATTTTATTTTATTTGGACAGGAACCTGGGAAGGGAGATATTGTATGATATGTAAATAAAGAAAATACCTAATTAAAAAAAAAAAAGAAATACATGAGAACACAGGTAAAAAGGTAGAAGACCTTAAAGAAGAAAGACAAAAATCCCTTAAAGAACTACAGGAAAACACAATCAAACAGGTGAAGGAAATGAACAAAACCATCCAGGATCTAAAAATGGAAATAAAAACAGTAAAGAAATCACAAATGGAGACAACCTTGGAGTTAGAAAAACTAGGAACGAGATCAGGAGTCACAGATGCAAGCAACACCAACAGAATATAATAGATAGAAGAGAGAATCTTAGGAGCAGAAGACACCATAGAAAACATTGACACAACAAAGAAAATGCAAAATGCAAAAAGTTCCTAACCCAAAACATCCAGGAAATCCAGGACACAATGAGAAGACCAAACCTAAGGATAATAGTTATAGAAGAGAGTGAAGATTCCTAACTTAAAGGGCCAGTAAATATCTTCAACAAAATTATAGAAGAAAACTTCCCTAACCTGAAGAAAGAGATGCCCATGAACATACAAGAAGTCTACAGAACTCCAAATAGACTGGACCAGAAAAGAAATTCCTCCTGTCACATAATAATCAAAACACCAAATGCACTAAACAAAGAAAGAATATTAAAAGCAGTAAGGAAAAAAGGTCAAGTAACATATAAAAGCAGATCTATAAGAATTAAACCAGACTTATCACCAGAGACTATGAAAGCTAGAAGATCCTGGGTTGATGTCATACAGATCCTAAGAGAACATAAATGCCAGCCCAGGCTACTATACCCAGCAAAATTCTCAATTACCATAGACAGAGAAACCAAGATATTCCATGACAAATATCTTTACACAATATCTTTCTACAAATCCAGCCTCAAAAGGATAATAGAAGGAAAACTCCAACCCAATGAGGGAAACTGCACCCTAGAAAAAGCAAGAAAGTAATCTTTCAACAAACCCAAAAGAAGTTAGGCACACAAACATAATTCCACATCTAACAACAAAAATAACAGGAAGTAACAATCTTTTTTCTTTAATATTTCTTAACATCAATTGACTCAATTCCCCAATAAAAAGGCATATACTAACAGACCAGATATATAAATAGGACCCAGCATTTTGCTCCATACAAGGAATGCACCTCAGTGACAAAGACAGATACTACCTCATAGTAAAAGTTTGGAAAACAATTTTCCAAGTGAATGGTCCCATGAAACAAGCTGTAGTAACCATTCTAATATCAAATAAAATTGACTTTCAACCAAAAGTTATCCAAAAGGATGAGGAAGGAAACTTCATACTCATCAAAGGAAAAATCTACCAGAAAGAACTCTGAACTTCTATGCTCTAAGTGCAAGGGTACCTACATTCATAAAAGAAACTTTACTAAAGCTCAGAGTACACAATAATATTGGGAGACTTCAACACTCAACTCTCATCAATGGACAGATCATGGAAACAGAAACTAAACAAAGACACAGTGAAACTAACAGGAGTTATGAACCAAATGAATCTAACATATTTATAGAACATTTCATCCTAAAACAAAAGAATATAGCTTCTTCTTAGCACCTCATGGTACTGAGAAATTCTCCAAAATTGGTCACAAAACAGGCCTCAACAGTTATAAGAAGATTGAAATAATCCCATGCACCTGATTAGATCACCACACACTAAGGTTTGTCTTAAATTCCAACAAAAACAACAGAAAACACATTCACATGGAAGCTGAAGAACACTCTACTCAAATGGCACTGGTTCAACTGGAGGTCAGGATGTAGAAAAATACAAATCAACCCATTCTTATCTCCTTGTACAAAGCTCAAGTCCAAGTAGATAAAGGACCTCCACATAAAACCAGATACAAGGAAACTTATAGAGGAGAAACTGGGGAAGAACAGCAAACACATGGACACAGGGGAAATTTTCTTGAACAGAACACCAATGGCTCATGCTCTAAGACCAAGAATTGACAAATGGGACCTCATAAAATTGCAAAGCTTCCCTAAGGCAAAGGACACTGTCAACAGATTGGGAAAAGATCTTTCCCAATACTATATCCAATAGAAGGCTAGTATCCAATATATACAAAGAACTCAAGAAGTTAGACTCCAGAGAACCAAATAACCATATTAAAAAATGGGATACAAAGCTAAACAAGGAATTTTCAACTGAGGAATATGGAATGGTTGAGAAGCACCTAAAGAAATGTTCAACAACCTTAGTCATCAGAAACATGCAAATCAAAACAACCCTGAGATTCCACCTTACACCAGTCAGAATGGCTAGTATAAAAAATGCAGGTGACAGCAGATGCTGGAGAGGTTGTGGAGAAAGAGGAACACTCCTTCGTTGCTGTTGGGGCTACAAGCTGGTACAACCACTCTAGAAATCAGCTTTGTGGTTCCTCAGGAAATTGGACATAGTACTACCTGAGGATCTAGTTATACCACTCCTGGGCATATGCCCAGAAGATGCTCCAACATATAATAAGGACAAATGCTTCACTATGTTCATAGCAGCCTTATTTGTAATAGAAGCTATACAGAGGCCAGATGTCCTTCAACAGAGGAATGGATACAGAAAATATGATACATTTACTCAATGGAGTACTACTCAGCTATTAAAAATTATGAATCCACACAATTCTTAGGCAAATGGATGGATCTGGAGAATATCATCCTGAGTGAGTAACCCAATCACAAAAGAACACACGTGATATGCACTCACTCATAAATGGATATTAGATCCCACCCCACCTATTCTGTGCCTGCTCAGGTGTCTCTGAGAGATAATCAGCATAGGTGAGCCATGCCTTGTCCTTTAAGCTCCAGCATCAAGGCCATGGCTCTGGCTCTCTTCCAGAGGAGACCTGCAGGACCCCATAAACATTCAGTTTCACCTATGGCACAGACAGTAGAGATGAGTACTGTGTTATTTACTAAGCTCCATTGTCAGGCTCAAGGCTCTGCCTGCCTTCCCAAGGAATTCTGTAAGCATCAGGACTCTCCAGTCAACACCGGGGACAATCAGAAAGGCCAGCTCAAGAACACAACCAAGAGTCAGAGGCAATATGGCACCACCACAGCCCAAATATCTTACCACAGAAAGCCCTGCATATTCTAACACACCCAAAGCACAGGGAGATGACCTTAAAGCTAACCTTATAAAGACAATAGAAGCCTTTAAAAAGGAAATGAATGAATCCCTTAATGAAATACAGGATAGTACAAAGAGGTGAAGGAAATGAACAAAACTGCTCAAGACCTGAAAGTGGATACAGAAGCAATAAAGAAAACACAAACTGAGGGAATCCTGGGGGTCGAAAACCTAGAGAACAGGAACCACACATGCAAGCATTACCAAGCGAATACAAAAGATAGAACAGAGAATCTCAGGAATAGAATATATCATTGAAGAAATAGACATCAGTTAAAAAAATGTTAAACTAAAAGGTGAAACAAAACATCGAAGAAATCTTGGACACTGTAAATAGACCAAGAATAATAAAAGACTAAGTATAATAGGAATAGAAGAGGGAGAAGACTCCCAACCCCAAGTCCCAGAAAATATTTTTAGCAAAATCATAGAAGAAAATTTCCCAAACTTAAAGAGATACCTATAAACATACAAGAAACTTATAGAACACCAACAACAAATTAGACGAGAAAAGAAAGTCCTCCTGTCACATGATAATCAAAACATTAAATGTATAAAACAACAAAATTAAAAGCTGTAAAGGGAAAGGCCAAATAACATAAAAAGGCAGATCGATCAGAATTACACCCAACCTCTCAACAGAGACCTGTCAGCAAGACCTGGGCAGATGTCTTGCAAACCCTAAGAGAGCACTAGTATAAGCCAGACTACTATACGCAGCAAAAATTTTAATCACCATAGATGGAGAAAACAAGATGTTTCATACACACAAAAAAAAATTTAAACAGTACCTATCCACAAATCCAGCCTAACAGAAGATACTAGAAGGAAAACTCCAACCCAAGTAGGCTAATTATATCACCCCAAAAGAGAAAAGAGAAACCATGAAATAAATAACCACATACCAGCAAAACCACATGAAGAGATACAAATACACACACACACACACACAAAACCACTGCTAACAAAATAATAGGAGTTAACAATAATTGGTTATTAATAAATCTCAACATTAATGGACTCTGTTGCCCAATTAAAAGACATGTGCTAAGAGAACAGATGCAAAATCAGGATTCCTTATTCTGCTGCATACATGAAACACATCCCAGCAACAAAGATAGACATTACCTCAGAGTAAAGAGCTGGAAAAATGTTGTCCAAGTAAACCAACCCAAGAAGCAAGCCAGAGTAGCCATATGAATATCCAATAAATTAAACTTTCAACTGTGGGACGGTGAGCTGTGCAGAGACAGCCTGGTCCCTGGTTGAACACAAGTCATGAACTCTGGTGACCCTAAGAGACAGCAGGTGTTCAGCCATGCCTCCCTGGCCCCTGGCTCCTGTAGCAGCAGCAACACCCTCCCACAGCGCTCCCTCCCTCCTCAACAGAGAGGTATGTGGCTGTCAGTCCTGCCCCAAGCTCCTGGTATTCTGTCTGGGCCCCACTCCCAGTTACCTGGCAGCAGCCAGTTATGCTCCTCCCACAGTTACCTGGCAACAGCCAGGTAGGGCCCACTATAAAAGGGGATGTTTGCCTCCTCCTCCCTCTCTTACCCTCATGCTCTTAAGCTCTTACTCTTGCCTCTCACTCTCCTGTTCTTCCTCCCTTCCCCCCTCTCTCCAAGTGGCCATGGCCAGCCTCTACTTCTCTTCTCTTCTCTTCTCTTCTCTTCTCTTCTCTTCTCTTCTCTTCTCTTCTCTTCTCTTCTCTTCCCTCCCTCCTTCCCTCCCTCCCTCCCTCCCTCCCTCTTTCTCTCTCTCTCTGTCTCTCTCTGTCTCTCTCTGTCTCTCTCTGTCTCTCTCTCTCTCTCTCTGTCTCTCTCTGTCTCTCTCTGTCTCTCTCTCTCTCTCTCTCTCTGTCTCTCTCTCTCTCTCTCTCTCTCTCTGCCTTTCTGAAATAAATGCCTTAAAACCATGGACTACCTCTTCTTATCTGGATCCACTGTGCTAGAGCAATGGAGCAGGTTTCCCTCCAAAGAGCCACATGTCTAACCTCCCACTGGGAAACCTCCATGCACTCCAGCCATGCATGGCCACCAGCCAACCAAGCAGCACCTAGCTAGCTGCCTGAGCTAGCCAGACTCTCTCCTCCCTGTGGTAACCTGCCAGAGCTCTTCTCCTACCCTTTTGCCTTCAACCCCTGGGCCAGAGTCCATCCAAAGGTCCATCCTGTTCTCAGCACTTCTGGGACATACAGCAGCATCTGTGGTGCCCAAGAGTCAGAGCCAGACTCTGGCAGTTCCATGGGGACCCCAGACTGTGCCTTTTCCCACCCCAGAGCAGGATCCTGAGGCTTCCCACAGTCCAATGCCTGCCCAGAATTTCGGGTACTCCCTCACCCAGGTTCCCTAGCCCAGAGCAGACTTGGGACCAAATTTTTCACCCAGCAGCCCTAGCCCTGAGCAGACACAGGACCCTAGTTTTTGCCCCACAGGACTTGAAACTCTAGCTAGAGCAATAAGACAAAAGAAGATCAAGGGGAATCAAATTGGAAAGGAAAAATCAAAATATCTCTATTTGCAGATGATGTGATAATATACATAAGTAACCCCCAAAATTCTACTAGGTAACTTCAACAGCTGATAAATTCCTTCAGCAAAGTGGCTGTAAAGGACCTTCATCAATCCTACATCCGAAAGAGGGCTAATATCTAAAATATATAAAGAATTCAAGAAACCAAACAACTGCAAACCAAATAACCCAATTAAAACTGGGGTACAGAGCTAAAAGGAGAATTCTGAACAGAGTGCTCTCTGATTGCCAAGAAGCACTTACAGAAATGTTCAACATCCTTAGTCATCAGGAGGATGTAAATCAAAGAGACACTGAGATTCCATCTTACACCCATCAAAAACTCAAGTGACAGCAGATGCTGGCAAGGATGTAGAGCAAGGGAAACACTCCTCCATTGCTGGTGGGGATACAAACTTGTACAACCATTTTGAAAATTAATCTGGCAGTTTCTCAGAAAATTGGGAAGTGTTCTACCTCAAGACTCAGCTATACCACTTCTGGGCATATACCCCAAAAAAGATGTTCCACTATCCCATAAGGACACTTGCTTCCCTATGTTCACAGCAGCTTTATTCATAATAGCCAGAAACTGGAAACAAACCAGATGTTCCTCAATGGAAAAATGGTTAGCAATGTATACAATGGAATACTACTAAGCTATTAAAAACATGAATATCATGAAATTTTCAGACAAATGGATAGAACTAGAAAATATCATCCTGACTGAGGTAGCCCGGATCCAGAAAGAAATACATGGTATGTATTTTCTTATAAGAGGATATTAGCCATAGCAGGATAACCATGCCACAATCCACAACCCAAAAAAACTAATAACAAGGAGGACCCAAGAGGAGGATACTTGAATCTTACTCAAAGGGGGAAATAAAATAGACTTTGTAAGTAGATGGAGAGAGGGAACTAGCTTGGAGAGGTTACTAACTTGGAGAGGGCATGGGAAAGGGAATAGGGATATCAGGTGTGGGGAGAGCAGATGTGGGAGTGAGAAGACTGGAGAGAGAAGAGAAATCAGCAGGAGGGGCTGCATCTCTAGGACAAGCTGAGACCTGGGACAGGGGAGGCTCCTGGGAGGATATGGGCCTTACCCTAATTGAGACTCCAAGCAACAGAGGATATGGAGCTTAAAGTGGCCACCTCCTGTAGCAAGGCAAGACTTCCAGTGGAGGGAGGAAGACATCAACCCACCCACAAAACCCTTGACCCCAAATTTTTCCTGTCTACAAAAATGTGCAGGGATAAGAGAGAGAGTAGAGATTGAAGAAATGACCAACTAATGACTGGCCCAACTTGAAACCCACCCCATGGGAAAGAGTCAACCCAAGACACTATTAATGTTACTCTGCTATGCTTGCAAACACAATTATCTGAGAGGCTTCATCCAGGAGCTGACAGAGACAGATGCAGAGACCTACAACCAAGTATTAGGTAGAGCTCAGGGAGTCTTATAGAAAACTTGGGGGTAAGATTGAGGGAACTGGAGGGGTCAAATATACCACAAGAAGACCTAAAGAGCCGACTTACATGGATCCACAGAGGCTCACAGAGACTGAACCACCAACCAAAGAGCAGGCTCTCTCACCATATGTAGCAAATGTGCAGCTTGGTCTTTATGAGGGTCCCCTTACAATTGGAGTAGAGGCCATCTCTGACTTGGACTCTGGTGCCTGCCTTTGGATCCCATCCCCCTACCTGGGCTGCCCTGTCTGTCCTCAGTGGGAGAGGACATGCTTAGTCCTGATGAGATTTGATGTGAGAGTGAGTTCCAGGACAGCCAGGGCTACACAGAGAAACCCTGTCTCAAAAAACAATACAAAACAAAACAAAACAAAACAAAAAAACTTGACACATGGAGTTTTGGCAGGGCAGTGGTGGCACATACCTTTAACTCTAGCACTTGGGAGGCAGAAGCAGGCTGGTTTCTGAGTTCGAGGCCAGCCTGGTCTGTAGAGTGAGTTCCAGGACAGCTGGGGCTATACAGAGAAACTCTGTCTTGAAAAACCAAAAAGAAAAAATAAATAAAAGAGATTTGATGTGAGAGCAGAAAAGTTGGTATTGGGAGGGCATAGATGAGGTGGCAAGAGTCCCCTTCTCTGAGGAAAAGAGGACAAGAGAATGGAGCAGGGGTGGGAAATAGGGGAGTAGGAGGGTGGTACTGGGAGGAGAGGGGGAAGGTGGCTGTGATCAGAATGTGAAGTAAATAAATAAATGAATTAATGAAATAAAAGAATGAAGAATGTATGGAGGTAAACATGATTACCAAAACTCTTCTGGTAATAATTTACATATATTGAAAAAGGATGAACAACAAATAAGTTAAAACATCTTCAAGCATTTATTGATCTTAGAAAGGATAAAAATATAATATAATATAATAATATAATATAATATAATATAATATAATATAATAATATAATATAATATGAAATGTAAAGATTCCAGATTTTACATTTATTTAGTATATGTTCCAGGGGTGGGGCACATGCCAAGGCATATAAGTAGAAGTCAGAGGACAACTATGGGAGTTAGCTCTCACAAGACCTGGGCTGGCATGAAGAGTTCAGAGTGTTCTGAAGCTCAAGGCAGAAAACTTATTCTTCTTTTTGTCATTTTCTTTCTGAGTCTATACAGTGACATGAAAATTATCTTGGAAAAGAAACACTACGTCATTTTTCTGTTTTACTCCTAGAGTTCTAGTGGGCCAAAGTAAGCCGGCCCTAAGAATATCCAAAATCACAGACAAGGTGCTGGAGAGATGGCTTGGTGATTCAAAGTTGCAGAAGACCAGAGTTCCGTTTCCAGCACCCATATCAGGTGGCTTTCAACCACCTATAATTTCAGATCCATTGCTTTCTCCTGGCCTTAAAGGATACCTATACTCACATGTGCACATACATACACCTAGATACACACATACCATACACATAATTTTTTTAAATAAGCAGAGTGAACCTACAAATGCCATCATCCAGCTGCCAACCAGCTCAACTCCTGAAATACTTAGCAGAATTGCTCCCTTTCCTCCTAGCTACAAACGGGAAAAGATTTGGTAAGCATTAAAGGATAGCATTCATATCAATTTCTTACCATGCCATGTTTATGTTTTCACCATAAACAGAGAAAAGCACATACAGGTAAAATAAAATGCTAAGTGGTTGACTCTGAACTGGATCAGATATTTTATTTAACAGAGACTTTAAAATACATCAAAGAAATGAGGAGAGCAAAAGAGTTTAAAAAAAAGAATGAGAAGTTGAATTTTTTAAAGCCCTCTAAAATTAAGCCAAGTATAAATATTTCAATTAATAAAATTCATCAAGTTAAGCATTTTTTTAAAGACCTAAAGCATTATAGACATAGTGGAAAAGATCAGTTATTTCAAGCAGGGCATTCCATTTAAACTGACTGAAAATCAAAGATACAGGAAAAAGTCTTAAAAGCAAGTATAAAATAAGTCCTTCTGCACTTATGATGGTTAATCTGAGTTTTCAATTTGATGAGATTTAGAATCACCCAGGACCCCAAACTCTGTGCATGTCTGTGAGGGATTTTCTAAAGTACACTGAGATGAGAAGATATACCAGGACTGTGGGTGTCATCATCCTATGTGCTGACATCCTAGACTGAAAGAAGAGAGCAGAGGCAAGGGAAGGATCTCAGTGAGTTAACATCACGTTGTGCAATCCAGCCAGATCCCCACTGCCATGTCTAAAGCCAGGCTTTGTAGCACATATCTGCAACCCCAGCACTGAGGAAGACAGCCAAGTAAAGCCGTAGGAATCCCGATCCAGCGAGTCCAGCCAAAATAGTGGACTCTAGGTTCAATGAGAAATTCTGTCTCAAAAAAAAAAAAAAAAAAAAAAAAAAAAAAAAAGGTGGCAAGCAGAAGAGGAGAACGTCTTGACATCCAATGCTGGTTTCAAACATCACCTGCATAGACTAGCATACATACAAACATACACACATGTATACATGCATAATAAACCCCTCCATGTGCACACTCTCCTATGCACATACATACACAAGAAAACACGGGAAGCAAGCAGAGCACGAGCATTCATCTCCGTCTACTTCCTGATTGGGGTAACCAGCTGCCTCATGCTCCTGCTGCGGTGGCTATCCCATCATGGTAGGCTGTACCCAAAAATGGGACTCAAAATAAAACCTTCTGTAAGTTGCTTTGGTCAGGAATTTTGACACAAAAACAGGACAAGTACCTAATACAAACGAAGAGGTAGAAAAAAAATGGATTGTATCTGGGAAAATGTCAATAAAAAGTATGTCTGACTTCTCGCAGAAAAACAATGGAAAGTGAAAAACACTGGCATTGAAATCTTTAATGTGCTAAGAGGGAGAATTTGGGGATTTAAAAAAAATGGTAGGCATATAAAAGTGCATCCAAAAATCATGTAACCAGGCTCTCAAGCTCTGGGGAGCAGCCAAAGATAGAGGTTCAGATTTAAAAGAGAAGCAAAGACTTCCAAGAAGACCAAACGAATGAATAAATAAATATATATATATAAGTAAATAAATAAATATTTGAGTATCCCAAAATGTAATGTTATTGAGATCTGTCTGAGTAGATAGAGCATCAAATAAAGTGCTCTCTGGATAAGCAGGAGGATCCATGTTCAAGTTCTCTGAGCCCACAGAAAGCCAGGCACAATGCCATACGTTTCTGTAATTCCAGAGTTCTTAGAATGGGGTGAGAGGTCAAGGCAGGAAAATCCTGGAATCCTGTGAGCCAGCTAGCCTGGTAAGCACACTGCAGAACAACAAAAGTCCCTACATCAGGTGGAAGGTGAGGATGGACATTTGAGGCTGTCGCCTGACAGTCACACATGTACCGTTACACACGTGTGCATGCACGCTCACACAGAGGTTTCTCTTTTTAAATTTGAGTATTCATCACCACAATAAAGGAAATACATCCAGGACCTCCTAGTACATGTACAAGTAACAGTTATCACATGAGAGAGATCAAAATAGCACCGCCCAAATGTATCTCCACTTTTATTCTAAATTGGTTACTCAGAAAAAAGTATACACAATAGCAGATAGGAATGGCTTCGCAGAGCTGCCCCATTGTACAAATTTGCATATGTCTCTATCAAAGCATTAAAGGTGGGCATGGGACCTTTTCTTTGATAATGTCACACTTCAAAGGAAAGTGATTGATGGTTTGACCCCTGGCGCAGACAGAAGTCACCACAGGAATACTACCTAGCCGATGTCATCTATATCAGAGGACAGTCTTTGCTTGCTGTGCAGACCTTTTTCTTATAAGAACTTAACCTCTAACACCCTTCCTCCAAAATGCCTAAATGGATATTCTAAAGCCAAACTCCACGAAAGCGGCCAACATCTTTCCCCCTTTGAGTTTCATATTCCTGTTAATATTATGTAATGAAATCTGTGTGGATTTGTGTATTGTTTTAGATATTGTCTTTTTTCCCCCAATGCTGGTAATTGGAGTCAGGGCCTTTCATGGGCCAGACAGTCAGTCTACCACTGAGCTACATCCCTAGCCCTTGTCATTTTTCATACCCTAAAAGTATTGAATCTGCAGAGGGGTAAGAGTATATTTGAAGATTCTCTACAGACATCAATAGGACAGTGGAGTGGAGAGAGATTAAATAAGATCCTATTTCTGGAAATCTTTTTTGAAGTTAATTAAGATGTAAAATACTAATTAAATAAGCTGCATCAAGTGTGGGAAGTTCAAAGAGCAGATTGTAGTCAGTAGATTAGTTTTCAGTGGCTGCTAATTCCCCCATCTGACCCTACACCAGAGCATTTTTTGTTGTCACAACTGACTTTGGTGTATAGTTCCTACTGTTGTGCTGACAAGGCTCTCACCTTCTTCTGGACAAAGTTTTATAATTTAATAGATGCATCCCTAAAACCACCTGTAGTAAACTAAATACTGACTCCTCATCGGTGCCCCCTCCCTGCCAGAAATCACAAATGTGTCAGTTTCTGTGTCTGAAACAATTATGGAATATGACTTAAGGATTTTTTTCATTTTTATTAGATATTTTCTTGATTTACATTTCAAATGTTATCCCCTTACCTGGTTTCTCCTCCAAAAACCCCCTATCCCATCCCCCCTCCACCTGCTCACCAACCCACCCACTCCAGCTTCCCTGTCCTGGCATTCCCCTACACTGAGACAATGAGCCTTCACAGGACCAAGGGCCTCTCTTCCCATTGTTGTCTGACAAGGCCATCCTCTGCTACCTATGCGGCTGGAGCCATGAGTTCCTCCATGTGTACTCTTTGGTTGGTGGTTCTTAAGGAGGAAAAATCATCATGTATTACTATCCTCATGGTGTGTTGTAATTAGGGTTTCTATTGCTGTGATAAAACCCAGGAACAAAAGCAACTTGGGAAGGAAAGGACTTGGGGGAGGGGCAGTCTTTACATAGCCTGAACACAGTTCATTGAGGGAAGCCAAGGCAAAAATTCAAACCAGGAGGAAACCTGGAGGCAGGAGCTGATGCAGACGCCATGGAAGAGTGCTATTTACTGGATTGCTCATCGTGGCTTGCCTTCCTGCTTTCTCATAGAACCAAAGACCAAAAGGAAGAGGAAAAATGACTACAATTTGAAGATACTATTGCTAGCTTTGAAGGTGGGAGATGGAGCCCCACACCAGAGGATGAAGGCTGCCTATGGAAGCCAAGAAAAGTAAGAAAAAACATTCTTCCCTAGAGCCCCTTCAAATACACTCTCATCCCTCTGGAGTTTGAGTTCAGTCAACCAAAAAACACCAAGGATGGCTGGGTTCCAGAACAACAAGGTAATAAAACTAGGGAGTATAACCAACAAATTTGTAATCTATCATAAGAGCCATATTGCACTAACATGCCTACCGAACCTGGTTTTGCCTGCTTCCATGATCCAAGCTTTCACTTGTAAAAATGGCCACCACTGCAATGATAAAGACAGTAACACATGACCAGAACCATTAGTCCTGCATGGTTGTTGGGCACTGTACAATCAATGATGGTACCTAAAAAACTGAAACAGAAAAGCAACCAAAATAAACTACCCTTGGAATGGGGTAATATGTAGATATCCATAGAATATGTGTGGAATGTATGGGGTAAAATCCTTAAAATGGAATATAAAAGGATTTGCCTATTGGAACTCAGCAAAGTTCTCACTGATGCTCCACCAGTAATAACTATCTCTTAACTGACAAGCAAGAGAACCTCTGGGTTGAATACCATATACATAGCTGCCTGCTTTTAAAGATCCTGAAGCATATTTTTATAACAGCTTAAAGTTTTCTTTGCTGGGACTGTATCTTAATCATCCCCATATAAACATCATGGTTCTCAAATCTTCCCCCAACCCCTAGTTAAGTCTTACCTAAATTTTGCAAACATTACAGACAACTTGAAGAATGTGGCAATTGGCAGAATTCTCATGTAGTTAGAGATCTCTGAAAAATCTCAAGTTCCTCTTCAAAATACATTGATATATTAATAAACCAGATGTCATGCCTCACACTCAGCTCAAGGAAGACAAATACATAGAAGGCTGTGATAGAAGGACAAGTAGTTTGAGGCAGTCCTATGCCTTGTCTAAGACCTTGCCATAAGAAAACAAAAAATAAATACATATGTACATGTGTACACATCTCTGTGTGACATATGCATATCTCTACACATTCTACACGGATTCTATGGATATCTACATATCTGTATATAGGCCTACATGTATACATTGCCTACCTAAAAAAAAAAAATACATATAAATGCTTAAAATTGAAAGAATGCCATTATATCATCAGAGTAGCCAAAAAAGACTACACATATTTGTTCCTTTCCAAGACCCTCAGTCATTTCTCTCAGCAGTCACTATCTTTCTTTCTTTCACTCTCTATCTTAAGACTCTGCACCCAAAGCTTACTATGTCCATTATCCCTGCTCCAGGAGGAATCTGGGCCCCTCAAAGTGAGCCCCCAGTCCTCAGATTCCCATTTCTCATTACTGTGACCCTTGGCGCAAAAGCCTCCTCCCCCATCTTTCCATGCCATACTTCGTCATTTTATGACCCTCAGGGAGAATTTGTTTGACTTCATTGTCTCAATCATTTCCTGTCTCCCTCCAACACTCAAAAGGCTCCAAGAGGAAAGAAGAGTTTGTCTGATTTTTCTCTCCTGGTTCCCAAGCACATATCACAGTGTAGACTCCCAACAAACATTAATCAGAGATTTAATCAGGGAGTAAGAGAAGAGGGAAACACAGGAGTCTATGAGAAGACCTTTCATCACTGTGGCGATTTGAATGAGAAACGTACCCCATAGGTTCAGACCCTTGAACATTTGGTCACCAGTTGGTGATGCTGTTTAAGGAGGTTTAGGAGATACAGCCTTGGGGCTGAGAGTGCTAACTAAAGGTAGGTTTGAGAGTTTATAGCTTTGTTCCACTTCCAGGTATCTCTCTCTACTTCATGCTTGAAGATGTGATCTCACAGCTTACTGCTCCTGCTACCTCATCCACAACTTACTGCATCCCTTAATGAACTCTCATCCTTCTAGAATCATAAGCCAAAATAAACTCTCTCCCTTCTTTAGGTTTTCTTTGTTCATGCTGCTTTATTACAGCACCAAAAATAGAAAACATCCTGACCTGGGATGGCTAAGGCATTTAGTCCCATACCCTGAGCTACAACCAAATTCGTGGCCTCTGCAATGAGAGACAGCTATTGTTGGACTATACGGACCACAATTTAACTGAAGCTTGGGAGGACCTGCTGAGAATGACATCAGTCTACAATTCAAGGCAGGTGGGCGAACCGTGACCTAGTGCATACCTAGGTTGAAGATCTCTATAGACGGGTCCAGCTACCCATTTGTTCATCTTACTTTTGACTAATATCATGAAATGATGTTTACTGTCTAAACCAAGCATGGTCTGTCTTTACTAATGATGCTTAAGGTAATAGCCACATATGAGGATTAGTTCTTATATGGAAATATACTGCACAGTGCCTGGCATAGGGTGAACACTCAGTAGCATCTTCATCTCTAGAACCTAGCAAGTGTTCATTGAGAAGAGAGAGGATGAAGCTGCTCAACAAAGAACTGGCTTGCCTTGTGTTCTGAGTTGTGTCTTCAATCACTTAACAGATAAGTACTAGGAACTGTCTCTTGTTAAACCTAGAGCTGGGTACTGGTTTTCTAGCCTGATGGGATGAGAACACAGAAAGAAGCAGTCCTGAGGATTACAACTTCACACCATGAACAAGAAGAATATAGACTGTTTCATGAAACGTACAGAAGGCTTAGCAGAAAGGATCAAATAATAACTTAAAAATGAACAAAGTGAATGAATGTATTTAGTCAAGAAAAAGAGGGAAAGAACAGTGTTTGTGTGAGTAAAGGTTCAGTGAGAGTGGGAACAACCAATATCCATGTATTAATAAGAGAAATGGGGTGAGAGTTCTGAGGACTTCCATAACTTTGAGACTTCCCCAAGATTTTACTGTGATTCTCCAGGAGGATGGTATGCTAGTATTTATACTTCTTCTTCTTCTTCCTCTTCTTTTTTTTTTTTTTTTACTATTTGAATTTTAAGATTTCTTGATAGGGTTGGGAATATAGCCCAGTTGGCAAAGTGCTTTTTCCCATGCCTGAAGCTCTGGGTTTGAGTTCACCACTGCATTGTGGTATATACCTGTAATCTCAGCACAGGGAGGTAGTAGTGGCAGGATTCAAAGTTAAAGAACATCTTTTCCTATGTAATAAGACTAAAGCCAGACTAGGACATGTGAAATAAATAACACTCCCTTCAAACAGTTTAAGGAACAATGTATATACCATGCGCAGAAATCAGAGGATAAAAATAACAATTGTTAAAAAAAAAAAAGCTATGAATATGATTAGACTAGCATTTTACAAGGCTAATGCTGAGCAGAAATGGTTTGCTTGAACTATGATAGCTGTAATAACAGGATTAAAGAAGATCCCATAATCTCTGCCAAGAACACTTTCATAAGGAACCCTTCCTGTCAAGAAGCTTCAATGCATCCAACTTAAGTCCTTCTTCCTACAAATTAGATTCCTCCAAACTCCATGCATCATCCTTTATAATTAATGATCTTCCTGCTGAGGATCATAATGGAGTGCTTCCTCTCTTCACTCACTCTACAACTCTTGGGAAATAACAGTATGCAAGAGATCTGGATATTTTTTCAAACAAAACTATATGCTCAGTGATGAACAATCACGCGTCCTATGCATTTGCTCAAGAGGGTAATATTTTCTAGAGTAAGGTTATCTTTTGAGGGTCTGTTTTTTATCTCTGAAGAACCATTCTGTCTCCCCACTGATTACTTTCATATCAGTTACTCTTCTTGTTTGCCATGGCTAAGTCTCCGGTATAAGCAATTTAAGGAAGAGTGTATTTTGGCTCACAGTTTGTCGGAACAGTCCATCATGGGAAAGGCAGGATGGCAGAAACAGAAGCCAGCTAGTCACATTTCATCCACAGTCAGGAAGCAGAGATGGATGAAAGCCTGGTACCTAGCTTGCTTTTGTTTTTATTCGGAGACCCTAACACCCACATTTAGGTTAAGTCTTCCAATCTCAGTCATTCTAATCTGGAAACTCCCTCAAGGACGTACACAGAGAATTGTCTCCTACATAATTCTAGACCTTGTAAAGCTGATAATGAAGACTCACCATTGCAACTATCACCCATGAATAGCCCCACACAACTAAATGAGCTGCCTAGCAGCTAAACTTCATGTTTTCTCTCACCAGCTCTTTGTGAAGTAGAGATTAAGAAAGCTGAAGTCAGAAGTCCTTTGCTATTGGATATGTATCCAGGAAGAGACAATGACTGCCCCACCTTCACCTTTCCTCCCTACGAACCTAATGGAAGTCTCTAGATGGATGGCCCTTCACATATCCCTCATAGTCTCTGAGCATTTGACAAGGATTAGTTACCTTTATCATCATATGTTTGTTATTGTTTTTTTTTTCTTTTATTTTAACAAAACCACTATTGGGGAAAGAAAAGACATCCCAAGCAAGTGGTGATGTGCCACAGGCCAGCCGATCTGGGCCTCCTTCAACCCGCAGGAGAAACGGGGTCCTAGTCAGGTCGACAAGGTGTAGGTGAAGAAATGACAGTAGAGACGACACATGAAGTATAGGATCTAAATGTATTTCTTAGAAATGACATCAGACTTTTGCAGTCATTGTTAAAGAGAGATGGTAAATTTGGCAGTTCAATAGTTGAGGTACATCTGAGGCTATCTGAAACATACTGGGTCTAAAGCAGCAGCTATCTCCTCTAGACTGGTACTGCATCCCCTGGGCCCGGGGAAATGCAGATTGCATGAACCTGAGTCCTAGCCCATCTAAGTTCTAGTGCTAGTCCTTCTGCGAGTCCAAGTGCTAGTCCTTCTCCTTGTCCTAGTCCAAGTCCTTATACAAAGTGAAAATCAGGCTTAAATACCATACAGCAAGCAGGGCTGATGTCAAGAGTCACGTAGGCAGGTGGGGGTTACAGCAGGGGACGCTAGACTGAAGTCACTTACACAAGTGACCCCCACACAAAGGTCAGCAGGGTCTGATAGCTAGGTGTGAAGCAGGAGGAAGAGGAGTGGAGCCCTCCCTGTTGAGGTATTTAGGTATTCCTATGCTAATTCTCTGGTTCTAGCTGGAAGCAATGGCCAGGAGATTACAATCTAGCATTTCCTGCTAATTCTCTGGTTGGGGGGGGGGAGAGGGACAGGCAGTGGGGAGTCCCGACCTAACACTTTTAGCTAATGTCCTTGAGTGGAAGCCCTTTGCAAAACATTTCTAACTATTATGAACTGTCTATTGCCCTAAGGAATGTACTCGACCTCTGTTGTTAGCTCTGGTTAGAAACATTGTGTCAGCCAGGAGACAATGCCCAACCTTAACCATTTACGAATCATTTCTTGGGGTACCTTTATGCCTAATTATGAGGCTGTGTTGACGATTGGAAAGACTAATCTGGAGCAACTAGTCTGAAATCCAGGAGGTACAGAACCCCTTTTGGGGTCTTACTGCCTCTATCCTTTATCAGGATTTTATCCCTAATATTTTGGATGTGACTGGAGTAGACAAGTGTGCATAGCAGTGATGGAGTGTAGGGAATAGCATCTCTCTGTGGAATAAAGGAGCACCCTTGCTGTTTACTATGCGAATATGGTATGCACCTCACCCTTCCATCTGTGTGACTCTGTGGGCATCTAAGTTTGAGACTCTGACCTCCAAACTGAGAAATCCCCTCCTGTAGGGAGGAAAGAGGAGCCTAATGCTGGACCCTTATCAACCTAAGCTATGGCCTTTATGAAACTGAAAAAGCCCTAGAAAGTAGCAGGACTTGAGGCCCTCCCATGTGGTAGACAATTATGTCTTCTATTCCAGGGCACAGAGGACTCTCTAGGGTTACATAGCATGCAGTTTACAAGTCCTTCCCCATGCTGGAGTGAGCTTTTCAACTGTGCAGCTTGCCTGAGAGTCATCCATGCTCCTTTAAGTAACTGCAATAAACTCCTTGGTTCACCAAGCAGGGCTCCAATGGCATGATTTCTTTAGTCTGTTTAGAGTGAGGAGATAAAGTACTCAGAAATATCTAGAGCCTGGGGTGATAGAACCATCCTGACAAGGATCAGCTCTACCTTCTCCGTGTCTCAGGCACTCCATGCTCACCTTCAAAGAAAACCAACTCAATCAAAAGTCCAAGATCCTGGATGGCAAAAAAGTCTGTGTCTAAAAAGGATAAGACAGTCCATTTCAGGTCCTATAAGAGTAAGAAAAGACAATAGTGACACCCAGTGGTCCATTGACCAGCTCCCATCTGATCAGTACAATCACTGAAGAATACCCAGATGCTTAACCCAGCCTATATCTCCTTCCTATTCAGCAAACAAAAGGTCATTATCAGTCTGCACTGTGTAAAACAAAGCTAGGTGTTTTGGGGTGCTTTCTCGCATTCTGATCAGATTCTAGTTATACCTTGGTTTGGCTTTGATTCACTCATTATTACAAGGCATTTGTATTCAATAAGGTATTTATTTTGCATCATGTAAACAATTATGCCCTTGAAAATAAAATGCAAGTGTTGTTTCTCAGGAGGTAAAATCATCCCAACACTATGCACTGTTCTAGGATTTTTTTTTTTCAATTTGATGATTAAACTTCTAAGCTCTGAAGAACATATAAAGAACAGGATGACAGAGACTCTGAATGGTTCTGTGGCTCTCCTGAACACCCAGCAATCCTCTGACGTGGAATAATGAGGCTCTTGCCAGAGTGAGAGCAGAGGCAGATGCTGCAACAGGAACACATTTTTGAGAGTAACTTTTGAATCTGGTGGGCTAATAGTAACTACAGACTTGTGACCCTCCTACAGCTGAGGGCTGATTCTTCAGACCCCGCCTTGCCACAGATAACCACGCCTCTCTGCCCACCTCCTGCTAATTACCAAACCTCTCTCCAAGTTCCAGTTATGCCAGAAGTCCCGCCTCCAGAGACTGAAGATGAAGCTGCTGATTAGGCCAAGTTGCTGAGGAACTTGGGGGAGGGGTTTTGCTTTACCTATCTACCTGTTTGCTTGTAACAAAGAGGAATTCAATGAATGAGGGCGGACACACCATGTGTTGGTCTAATTTTTTCAAACCGTTCCCGCATTTCTGGTACCCCAAATTATTCAGGCCTTGACCCTCATTCCAGAAAACCCATTCATATGAGTGGCTGCTGGCAGCCACACAGACTCAAAACTAGCAAGACCTAAAATAAAACTTTGGGTGACATTTATTCTGGTCATTGATTTCAGGAAAAGAAAGTAGTGAATATATTTTCATAATTGTTCTTTCACATCAAAGATTTTGATTCTGCAGGACGGGCCTATAAACAGCCTGGTCCCCCAATCCTAACAGGGACGACATCTTCATGTGATATTCCAAATCAACCTTGGAATACTGGTGTTGGCAAGAAATGTAGGAGGACTAGAAGGGGGCTGGAAAATCATCTAAGGACCATGCTTTTTTAAAATCTTTGTAAGAAAGAAAAAAAAAATCAATACTACTACAGTCTCATAGCCCAAACGCTCATTAACAATGAGGTAAAAACAGAAAAATAAAAAGTAAATGGGCCACAATTAAACAAGGGGAATACATACAATCACATCTGAAAGGTGGTAGAAAAAGAGACTCGATCCAAGTCAATCCTCTAGGGGCTCCAGACTGGATGATGAGGAAGATGATTTCATTCTGTCACGTCTGACTTCAGGACAGCACCAAGAATGGAAACATTAAAAGGAAAGCAAGCTGTCAAGTGGCTGACTTGAGCTTCTGCACAGGCCACTGGGCACCTGTGGGACCATGACAGTATGCTTCACTAAGTGCAGTTATCACACATCCAGGACAGAAAATAAAATTTAGCCAGGAAAAACAAATTCATTCACACAGGACCTGTTGCTGGTGCTCAATCCCAGTTGTGAGAGTCAGTTTTATTGTCATTTTGACTGGAGTCAGAATCATCTCTGGACACAACTGTGAGGCTATTTCCAGAAAGGTTTAGCTGAAAAGGGGAGACCCACTACAAGTGTTAGCGTTGTCCTAATGTGCTGGGTTCCTAGACCGAAATAAAAAGAAGGGAAGGGCTGAGTACCACCTTTACCTCTGTATGCTACCTGCTTTCTTCTTCCTGCTTCCTGCTTCCTACTTCTACTTCCTGACTGTGGCTGAAGCATGACTAGCGGCTTAAAGCTCCTACCACCATGTCTTCCCATTATGACTGACTGTACCCCCAAAACTGTGAGCCAAAATAAATACTTCCTCCTTTAAGTTTCTTTTACCTGGAATTTTGTCTTGGTAACAAGGAAAATAACAAATAGAACAACTTGATTTCTCCTCCTCTACAAACTACAGGCTACAAGCAGTGAGCCTTACACATGGTGTTAGATGAAGAGAAGCCTCGATGACAAACACAAAGAGACTTAGTGAGGCTCCCCCAGAGTGCCAGGAAAGAAGCTAAGCACAGAACAGCATTCATAAACCAGAGAACTCAAGAAGGGCTACCCAAGGAAATACTCAGGAGAGAAACACGGATGTGAATATCTGTTTCATGGAAAACAATACTCCAAGAATTATTCCCAAGTACTTAGTCCAACAGAATCAGTTTGTGGGCATGGGATTGTTTAGATAAACAACCACAACAAAAGTAAAACCTCTTAAAGTCAAGCTAAAAAACAAAGAAATAATAAAAGAATATGATGGCCAATGGAAGCAAAATAAAAACAAATAAATGAAATTATGTCTACTTATAACTAATGAACAATTTATAAATAATAATAATTAAGATGAGATACATTCAAAATGAAATTAGGATATAGAAGATGAATGTAATTACAGGAGTTGTAGAGGGGGCTGCAAAGTAACATGAAAAGAAATAGATATGAAAGAGTGTTTACTGTATTCTCAAAAGAGAAAATCCTTGAAGTGATTGTGATCCCCTTTGGAATTCTTTTTTTTTTTAGTTAGTTAAGTGAATGCTATATGAGTTAAGTGAATGTCATTGGCCTCTGGGCATATCAGAAGTCCTTAAGACTCAAATTCACATCAGCACTACTGGCTTAGATGAAGTTTTCCATTCCATACACTAGTAAGTGAGAGAAGCAACTTTGAAAAAGCAGTTTGCAGTATGACCCAAGAAAACATTTACATGGGTTCCTAGACCGAAGTAAAAAGATATAACATTTTAACATTTTAGAAAAATGCAGGGACAGTGAAAGAACAATGAGTCTGCATGTAGCCAATGTCACTAAAGTAGCCTCAGCTTTCATCAGAGAAGCCCACCCAGCTGTAGGCAAGCAAGGCTGCTAAGTGCTCAGGCCTAAACAGGACATCATAGCACATCCCAAGGCCCAGGGAATATTGCAGAAGAAGGGGCCAAAAGATAACTAGATACAGAGAATGGGGAAGAGCATTATAAAATGCTATCTTCTGGATACTACGTGACCCTAACAGTCAAGAATACACGCAGCTGCTACTATCTGCTCAAGGATAACTAGCAGAGAAGAATGGGGTGAGCAAGAATGAGAGGCAGAGAAGAGCAAATCATGGGAGCAGGGATGTTCTCACAATACACTGCATATATACAAGAAACTGCCAAAAAAATTTAAAATGATAATTTCACGTAGATGTTTATGTCATATATATTATGAATATTATAAATTATAAATATTTTTACTATAGTTTATTATAAATTATTATAAGTATCATGTGTGTAGTTTGTTTAAAATGTATATAAATTATATACTGTGATAGATATTTTAAATTAAAATATATATAATTATAAACTATTTTAAAATATAGTTGTCAGATTCAGAAATGGAGGTGGAGAGAGAGAGGATAAACCACAAGAGGGTTTTGTGTTATCAAACCCTAGTGATTCTGTGTGAATTTGGATCCCTGGTTGCCTCACACATGTGTTAGAATCCAAAGAACTCTAATTAGTAGGAATATTATGAACTGGGTGTGGTGGGACACATCTGTCATCCTGGCACTGGGGAAGCAGAAGCAGAAGGATGTGGGGCTTTATAGCAAAACTCCGGCTCAAAACAAAACAAAACAAAACAAACAAACAGAAAAAGGCCCTCTATACTGGTCCAATGAAGCTAGTCTATGTGAGTGTGGTATGTGGCTCAGTGGGTAAAGTGCTTACTCCACAAGTATGAGGATCAGAGTTTGGATCATCACCATCCAGGTCAACAGCCGAGTGTGTGTGTCTGTACCTAGAATCCTAGCATTAGGACAGGGGAGAGGGATGTGGAGACAGGTGGGTCCCCAGAGCCTGCTGGCTAGTCTGGCTGAATGGCAAATGTATATTCAATGGCAAGACCCTGTCTCAAAAATAAAATTGAAAAGTGACTGATGAAGACATCTTAAAGTCACCACTGACCTCCACAGTATAGGCTCATGTTCCCCAACATGTGTATACACATGTGGACAGTGCATTACAGACACACACACACACACACACACACACACAAGTTAATAAGTTATTTACTAAAAGTGTGCATATGAAACACTGAGATTTCTTTCTGCTCAATTTCCCAAAAATCTAAAACTACTCTGCAAAAAAAAAATATTTTTTATTTTGTTTTGTTTTGTTTGTTTTTTAAAACATATTTTCTTTTACCAGTCATCAATGTCAATGCAAAGGGAAATCTTTAAAAACTCCTTAGACGAATTATTGATCAGGGCTGAAGGTAATCTTAATTGCATATTCATATTTCCTCTCAATTACCTGATGATTTTTCTATTTAATGACTATTCTCATATATCAAACAACTTAGACTAGTACTTACAAAGTACCTGCTCTTTGCAAGGTGCTCTAATAAGCACTCATACATTTTTAAATAAATACAGTAAAACACTTTGCAAAAAAAAAAAAAAAAATCATTGTGAGGTGAGGTGGGATGACCAAGCCATGTTCCCAGACACTTTTCTTGCACATATAAGTCACCTTGTTCCTGGTTGTTTTCTCTCGCAGTCTAATAGGAAATTGGGACTTCCTCTCTCTCTCCTGACTCATCTCCCTCTCTCTTGCTATCTACACAATTTTATAGATTCCTGGGCTCCTCTCAGCAGAAGGATGATCATTTCAGCCAGCCCACAGCCACATTGATATTCATGGAACAAACGTTTTGTAACTGTACAGCAACACCCCCACTAATGTAAATTTCATACATAGCTTCCAAAAGGTTAAACAAAGCTGCCCGGCTCTACTGTGCCTGGAAAGCAAATGACAGCGGAGACTCAAACTTGGCTCAGATTATCCTCATTGAGAACGTTCTCTCACAACAAAATATTATCCTTTCTTAGGAGAAAGCCTCAAATGTCCTTTATAGTCAGTTCCCTGGAAATGGGAAGCATACACACACACACACACACACACACATACACTCACACTCAAATTCACACGCTCATATACACTCAATTTTCTGGTCTCAACAACTCATATCCATAAGTAAGAGATAGAAGAAAACTAAAGTATTTCCAGGTTTGCTTTAGGACTATACATTTCAAACTTTCCCAAGTTCTGCCTTATGTTAGTTATCTGGCTCCATCCTCTCTCATCCTCTCTCAGTCAGTAATATTTATGGAGCAGCTCCCATGTGCTCAGTTCCCCTAGAGATTGTAGAGTTCAAGCAATGAGAAATTCAGTTAACTTGTGTGTATTCTAAAAAGCTTATAATCTGGGAAAGGAAGACAACAACAAGTTTGGATTGTGCTCGACACAGGTAATGTTGCAACAACGAGAAAAGTGGGGGTAAATATACTTTCAATGGGAAGCCATATAAAAGCTTTATAAAAGGGTAAAATGACATTTCCATTGAAACTTGGCTACTGAAGATGATGAAAGCATCTAGAGATGCATGGAGGCCTCTGGGTAGGAATACACTAGTGTACCCTTGGCTAGAAACCAAGCCAGAGCGAGGAGCAGAGAGTCAGGCTGAGAAAAGAGGATATAAAGCCCGAGTCGTCATGGAGGACCTTCTAACCACAGAAACTATCTGGTTTTATGCTACATAAAGTAGAGAAGTTTGCAAGGGTTTTATTAAGAAAAGAAAAATTATCCAGTATTGTAGTGATACACAGAAAGGAATGCAGAGGAAGAAAGTCAGAGAAAGAGAGAAGTCTAGGGCAAGATAGAAAAAAAATATAAGGAAGAAAACGGATTGGCTCCAGAGCCTGGCAGAGCTGTGGAGTCCCCAGTCTAGCAGACAAAAGGAGCAGAAATCTGGTCATTGCCCACCTGCAAGCCCTGGTACTCCATCTGGCAAGGGGCTGATTTCAGATTGACAGAGTCCTTTTTAAAAATGTGTTGGTGCTGGTGTTACAGTTACTGTTGGGTGTTGTTGTTAAACATATGAGTGAGCTTCTGCCATGGTACATATGTGGCGATCAGGGGACAACATCCAGGAATTGGCTCTCTCCTTCCACCACATGAGCCAGAGAGATTAAACTCATGACTTCAGGTTTGGCAGTAGCCTTGCCACCATGCTGAGCCATCTCACCAGTCCCCAAAGGGAGGCTTCTGACCACTGCTCCACACAAAGGAACAAACTTTCCCTGTATGTGAAGCTGGTTTCTGTTCAGGAGCCCCTTAAGACAAGAAAGAAATTCCCAGTGTCTCTTAGAAAGGAATCTTGACAGAGAAAATACTGTGCAAGTTACCAGAACGGAACCATTGATGGATTTAGCTATGAGTAAGTAGACAAAGGAAAACTGACTCCAAAGTTTTGGGCATGACCGTCATGATGAGTGGCCCTGTTTTCTGAGTTAGAAATTAATAGCTTTGTGGTGCTAAAAACAAAAATTGTGTCAAGCTTGACTGAATGTCTTGTAGACAACATGAGACAATCACATCAGGGAAAAGAGTAGAAAAGAGCAGAGAGCTGTACTAGGTTTGGTCTCATGCTGCTTGGATTATGTTAATTTGGGTCCCCAAAATTGCACAAGAATCTGCAAGTGTCTGCATGCAAGACACTGAGGAACACTGATCCCAGTTGGTTTTGATTAGTAAATAGTCACCAGAAGCCAGTGGCTGGGCTGGGCAGACAGAGGTGGGACTTTTAAGATTACTGGGCAAGAGACTGAAGAAAGAGTGACCATGCTAGGAGAAGGTGGAGGAGAGGAGATACAGCACCTGAGACAGTGTGGGTCAAAGAGATTAACCACCATATAGGAGCCAGAATGGCCCCAAGAAGGCTGCCTGACTGGGTTTAGAGCAGCAAAGGTGGAATATCGATTTTAGTAATGACTTCGGAATATTAGAGGGAGGTGTATTAGTCACATGGAGGTTAGGAACTGGCTCAGCCACTGAGCTGCTTTAGGCATATCAAAATATAAGGGCTGTGTGAGTTTCTTTCATTCAGGAACCCAGAGCACTGGTATGGGAAGTTGGGAACTTGTCATAATAGCAAGGATCAATCAGAATAGTTTAAATGGGTACTGCTACAAGAGGACTCAACCTACAGAGTGCTCTTGTAGTGGGCATTAACATACAGAAGACAAGCAGCCAGTAGATTCCATGCTGATCCTACCAGTGGCTTCCCTGGACTCATGAAGAGAGACTGGATATGAGGACCATCCTCTCCACACACAGCAGCCTGGAGGGTGAAAGCTGGGCAGTGTTCACTCAGCATGTGTTTTATAGCACATTTTCAATCAAGCATTCCCACATCAATCCAGACAGTAGATCATCTACAAGTTTAATTAAGTGTATTTGTGCAGAATCTCAATTTGACCATAAAAATTTAGTACTTAATATAGTTTAAGGTTCAATGGCCTTTCTTTTTAAACAGAGACAGATGAAACGGCCACGGATTAATTTTTCCGGTCATTCTCAATATATCAAAGTTATGGAGACAACTGAGAAGACTAGATACTCTATGAAGCAGGATGAATATTAGATAAAATATAAGACTTAACTGTCTTCTACCAAACTCCCCTTGAGCAAGAATTTATTGTCCCTAATTAACTAATTATATGCTCATAGTAACATCTAAGTAAATGCCTCCTAGAGCCAAATATTGCTATTCATATCTAGTAGCCACTTGCCTTTGGAAATAAGCAGCCTCAATATGTGTTTGCTGATAGCTGTGTGGGTGGGAAGGGGATTGCTAGCATTTTGTCTAAGCTCCACCCCACAGTTACCTGGCAACAGCCAGTTATGCCTGACTCATTATAAAAGGGGCTGCTTGCCCTCTTCTCTCTCTCTCTTGCTCTTGCTCCCTTCTTGCTTGCCTTCTTGCTCCCTCTCTGTCCTCTCGCCCCTTCCCCTCTTTCTCCCTATTCCCTTTCTCCCTCTCTCTTCATATGTTCATTCCCAGCCTCTACTCCATGGCTAGCCTCTACTCCTCTACTTCTCCTCTCTCTCTCTCTCTCTCTCTCTCTCTCTCTCTCTCTCTCTCTCTTTCTCTCTTCCCCCCCCTTTCTCTGCCTCTACTACCTTCTTAACTCCCCTCCCCATGCCCTGAATAAAGTCTATTCTACAATATACCATTGTGTGGCTGGTCCCTCAGGGGGAAGGGATGCCTGAGCATGGACCTGTGGAAGCATCCTCTTCCCCCATACCTCACCACACATCCACCAAAACATATTCTTTCCCTCTTTATCTTTTTATAAACACATCAGGGATAACAGCCTGCAATATATTTTGCAGACCAATGAACACTTCTAAAGCCTGTAAACTCATTCTTACAGTTAGGTCTTCCAACTTAAGAAGTGTTGAGATCCACACTGGATCTGGAGCTTAGTCTTAGCTACCGTGCTTGCCAGCTTTGTGACCTTGGAGAAAGCAGCTACCATTGGTTTTTTTCATCTATGAAAGTGGTTGAGTAATGACTCATATGGGTATTTCATAGGAAAGTGAGTGGACCAATTAAATACAAATAGGGTGTTGTAAAATCAATGAGTGTTTCTGTTGCCAGGACAAAGGAACTTAAGAACACAACCAAACATTTATCTGAAATATTTTATTCCACGTTAGTTTAAATTTTCAACTTAGTAGGTTCTGGGATCACCTAAGAGAGGTGCTTCCAGGCACAGATGGGAGGGATTATTTACATTAGGATAGCCTACAACAAATTACCTTCATTAGGGGAGACAGAAAATCCTACCCTGAAAGCTGGTGACACCATTGTCTGGGCTTGAGTCATGGGCTGCATAAAAAGGAGGAGAGCTGAGCACCCTGACTGCAGATGCAGTGGGACCCATCTATTGCCCCTGTGTGACTGCAGATGCAGTGGGACCCATCTATTGCCCCTGTGTGACTGAAGATGTAGTGGGACCCATCTATTGCCCCTGTGTCTTCCCAACCATGGTGGACTGTATCTGCAAACCATGAGCCAATATAAACCCCTGTGTTACTTACACCCAAATTCTATCACAACAGAATAAGTAACTAATATATCCCATAATAGTGGAATAACAGAAAGTACATGTGTCTAGGCTGATAGCAACACAGCAGGAAGCCTATATTTTTTCACACTGACACAAAATAGCCCATCAACAGGCGTTGTTGTACTCTTTCACACTGCCATCTAACAGTCCATCAGTAGACGTTGTATTCTTTCACACTGACACATTAATAGTTCATCAACAAACATTTTGTTTCTTGTCCCTCCTTTTTTAACACTAGAGGGGACTAGAGATTTAGGTGACACTTATTGTTCTAAACATGAGAAAACCAAGGCCAGTGAAAGTGAAATGATACACTCACAGATTTGCCTAAGTCTTGCCATCTTAATTTTTCTATCTGTCAACCTACAGGGCTTAGAATAAATAAATAATTTTAAGTTACTCTTATGGCAAAGGCTATTCGCATAGGTAAGGAGAAACAGAATATGCAACTCCATTTGTTCAGAGCAGGATCGCTTTTTGATATAGTATATTCTATTTCTACATCAGATTAGTAAGAAAGGAGAGTCTCATGCGGCTAACAACTGCAGAGTATTTTATATTATTTCTTGGTACCCAAGATAAAGTTGTGTTTTTTTTTTTTAATAGCTGAAACATGATGTAAATGTAAATATCACTGAGCAGGGCATACCTCTACAAAGCACCAGGTCCTGTCAACTCCCTTCTGTCATACACCAACCCACTCCACTCAGGCAAATTCTTTCTGGATGGCTGGAGATCACTCCCGCTTGTCATCTTTCAGGTCTTAGAGAATTCTACGATTTACTTGCTTGGGTTCTTATCTCCATAATTAAAATGTCAAATTGGTGGCTGCAAAATGTAATAGCAGGTTAGACAAGATGGTGTATTTCATTTTCTCATAGCAGTTCTGAATATGTGCAGTCTGTGCACACTGATTTTTCTGTGGTGTCTGGTAGCAATATTTCCCCCTTCTGTGTCACATGGACCTGCCATCAGGCATTCATTAGCTAAAACAGAATTCAGGATTCCTGAAGGGAGATGGGCTACTAGTTCGTGCCCTCCTGTCTCACTTAAATTCTAAACACTTAGGGCAGAAACTAGGGAATATTTTCTCCACATACACCACACAGTGCCAGTCAAATGTATAATCTGCATGGTTAACCACATGGTATTTACTGTAGAAAGTAATATATCAGACCAAAAACAAATCTTTACACATTCTTAAGTCTGAAGTAACATATTATATCATTTCTGAGGACAATGAAATTAAAATAGAAGTTAATATCAGAAGACATTTTCTTTTCACCTTTTTTAACTGAACTTACAGCACTGTGTGTGTTACTAGTTAAGTAGTCTAGCACTGAACTCCTCTCTGAGCCAAGAAACTTTAGAAAAATACACAAATATGTAAAGAACACAAAGCACACCTTTAAACAAAGAAACTGAAGAGATGTTACATAGTCCAAAACAGATAAAAGTGAAAAAATAGCATGTTAATATCTATAATACAAACACAGAACTGAGAGAAATTTATACCAGTACATACATATATACAAGAGGAAAAAGGTAAGAAAGATATCATCAAATGATCCATGAACCTGTTAGCCTAAGGCTGCAAGGATGATTCAACATGTGCAAACCAAGTAAAGACAATTATTTGAACTTCTAGCCAAAAAAGGTAGAATCATCTCAGTATATGCAGAAGTAGTATTTGACAGAATTCAACAGAACTTCATGATAAAGACTCTGAACAAGTTAGGAATGTACTTCAACATAAAAATAAGGATTGTATATAACAAACCCACAGCCAACCCACTAATGAACATGGATACCCTGAAAGCATCTTTTCTAAGCTTAGCCCAGGATTCAAACACTTGCCCACTTTAAGATAAATGTAAGAGAGAGAATGTATAGGAAAAATTAATTTTTTTACCATTTTGACCAAAATTGAAAATTCTTAAAA
>NW_022196911.1:41992824-42011324 GCF_008632895.1 Mastomys coucha | reverse complement strand
AGGGTTTGCAGCCCCCTAGGACGAACAACAATATGAACTAACTTGTACCCTCAGAGCTCCCAGGGACTCAACCACTAACCAAGGATTGTACGTGGTGGGGCTGATTGTTCTAGCAGCATGTGTATAATAGAGAATTGCAAAGTCAATCATCAATAGGAGGAGAGGCCCTTGGCCCTGTGAAGGTTTTGTGCCCCAGTGTAGGGGAATTCCAGGGCCAATAAGTGGGAGAGGGTAGGGTGGCAAGCATGGGGAGGGGGGAGGCAACAGGGGGTTGCTCTTGTTGTTTTTGTTTGTTTGTTTGTTTGTTTCTGGGAGGGGAACTGGGAAAGGAAAAATCATATGACATGTAAATAAAGAAAATATCTAATAAAATATATATAAAAAAGAAATCTTGAAAAAAATGAACAAAGAGAAATAAAAAAAAAGAATCTGGTTCATTGGCTGTGATGATTTTGAAAAGCATTCATTGAAGCAGTTGGTGAATGACTTCACGGATAGACCATCTTAATTCCATTTCTTAAATGAATGCAACCAGTTCTCTGTGGGCTGAGAATGAAGACAATCATTCCAGTCAAATAGCTTTGACCATAGCAGGAAATCTGTATCCAAATATTGTGCCTACAATTCACTCCTTGGCACAGCAGAACTCTTAGCTTAGATACTCTTAGCTTAGCTACAATGGAGGTAAAATCCTTTGGTGATGTGAGGGTCATTGAAGTACAGCCTTATTGCAATGAGCTCCAATATCTAAAAATTATTTTTATTTTGGGCTTGTACCACAGTAAGAGCCAAGATTTTAAGCTCTGCTAAAAACAAAACAAACAAGCAAACAAACAAAAAGACTTTATCTATTAATGTTCATTTTTTTTAAAAGCTAGTAATGATGTATTATTTTAAAATATACAGCTAATATGTTTGGAGTTATTTAAAATTTCTATTGAGAAAAACGTATGTATTTTCAGTATTGCTACAGACAAGCATCTATATAAGAGTGTTCAATTGATTGTTTTATATCAAACAACTTTTATAATAAGTGTGGGGAAAAAAAGCAACAAAGATCTTAACACCACAAAAAACACAATTTGAACCAATAAGCAAATTCTGTGGAGCCGCCAAACACAAAATTCAAGCTAGAAAAGTCAGTAGCTTTTCTTCACATCAGTAACAAGTTTCATGAGGAAAAAAACTGTGAAAGTGGTCCTAGTTCAAAAATACTACGAAAACAATAAAATATGTAATCAAATTTAACCAAGAAAGTTAAAGACCACTACAATGAAAACTTTTAAGTTAGAAAGTACAGAGGCATCCTGAGGAGGAGGTAAAAGTGAGTAGAATGGAAGGAAGACATTACTGATTATAGTGACTAACTTTAGAATTTTTTTCTTTTTTTTTTTATGTTCTTTATTTACATGCCGTATGATTTCTCCTTTCCCAGTTTCCCCTCAAAAACAAAACAAAACAAACAAACAAACAAAAAACAACAAGAACAAATCCCTGTACCTCTCCCCCTCCCCCTGCTTGGCACCCTACCCTCTCCCACTTATTGGCCCTGGAATTCCCCTACACTGGAGCACAGAACCTTCACAGGGCCAAGGGCCTCTCCTCCCATTGATGATCGACTCTGCAATCCTCTACTATACACATGCTGCCAGAACAATCAGTCCCACCATGTACAATCCTTGGTTGGTGGTTGAGTCCCCAGGAGTTCTGAGGGTACTAGTTAGTTCATATTGTTGTTTGTCCTAAGGGGTTGCAAACCCTTCAGCTCCTTCGGTCCTTTCTCTAACTCCTTCACTGGGGACCCTGCACTCAGTTCAATGGATGGCTGTGAGCCTCTACATCTGTATTACTGACTTTAGAATTTAACAAGGAAAGTGAGATGTAAATGTTCCATCTCAACAAATTGCAAATCCTCTTGAATATGAAAGAACTTGGAGAAAGGCTGGAGACACAGCTCATTAGAAGAGAACTTGACTAGTTTAAATAGCCCTCAGGTTTAATTTCCAGCTATAAAAGAATGAAGGGACAGAAGAAGGAAAGCCAAGGGAAATGGGGAGGGATGGAGTGTGGGGGAAAAATGGGGAAGAAAGGATATAGGGTAATATGAGGAGTTGACTTAGAGCTGAAGCCTACAGGTAGTGATCAAAATTAAGAAGGATACAGCATGTCCTATTGTAAAAGCAGAGGGAGATTGTTAATCCCAAAAATGTAAAGAGAAAGAAAGACCACCAACCTAAAATCATCATGGCCAAATTACTAAAGGGAGCAATTAAACTAAAACAAGCTTTTTTATTCATGTACATGTACAGTCCCCCTAAGGCACTGTTCAAAAGGTAAGTAAGCATTGGATATGAGGAAAACATAGGCAGGGTTCCACGGTCAGAACATAAGCAAAACAAGCTAGTCATAATGACCTCCTGAAATAAAGACATGCTTGTAAGGTAGTCATCACAACAGGCGGTGGTCATAGTAGCCTTTCTAAACAAAAGCATGGTTGCCAGTTCCTGGAACAAGCAATACAGAAACAAGTGTAGTTCAGGTTTCATGTAAGGCATAGCACAATCTTTGAGAAACAGATATTTAATCATAAACAGGAATGAAAACTAGTTTGTTTTTACTAAGATGGCTTTCAAGCCTAAGATGGAGGCAGGCTGGTTTATCAAAATCTATATAACCTTTGATACCTTGCCATTGTTAGGTTCACTAAATGAACGCGTGAACCTCTCTGCTGTCTTTATCAGAACGTCTCTACAGGACTCCTGACATCTCTTACACTCCCCTCTGCATAACCTCTTTTTTGTTCCCATCCCTCCCAAACTTTCGATCTAAAAAATCCAGACCCACTTGAATCCAGCTATCCACAGCAAATCTTAGATCATTATTCTCTTCCATCAAACTTTCTTTCCCTTCCTCAGTCTTTGCTTTAGACATGGCTCTGTCCTAAAAACACAAGCTCCCTCACAGTTGCCTCACAAATGGCGGATCATTTTGCCCAGGACACAAAGGTAAGTTTTTCCCTTTGCTTATAACGATGAATTTGTTTCTATCTCAACCTCTGCTTAAAAACAAAAGGACAAGTAGCTTTGAGCTTCACCTTGTGTTACTGGATGATGTCAGGAATAACACACACACACATAACACACGCACACACTCCTACTGGCTGTCTACAGATAACCCTTGGGTCACTCCCCAAAGTCATCAGCAGTTAATTTCTGCCTCATTAGCCTTTTATTACTATCCCTTCCTTAGTTCTTGAGGGCTTAATATAAGTGAATTATCCAAAGTCTGGCTTATTTCTTTGTGTCTCAATCTCACCAACTACCCTAACTCAGTGCTGCGTGCTAAGATGTGACCCTCAATGCATATGTTAAAACTGAAAATTCCAATTCAATGACTTTTGGAGAAGGGTATATTGGGGAGAAAATCGGGCTGAAAGAGGATCACAAGAGTGGAAACTTTTCCATGAGAGTAGTGCCTATACAAGATACTGTAAGGCCAGCCCTCCAAGTAAAGATAGTAAATAATGACCATATTAGAGAGGCAACAGTTACTAGAATTTGACTGGGCTAATATAGTTATCTTTACCTCTTAGTCTCTAAACCTGTGACAAAGTAAACTTCTAATAGTAATAGACTTGTTACAATGTAGTATTTTGTTGTATAAATCTAAAATGTTGCTCTTATTCCTTGGTCTACTCAATCTTGGCCAGGTGGTGATCACCTCTGTCAGGTAAAAGAAATGACATCTAATGAAGCTTTGTCAGTCCCTGCTACTGTCTCTGTTCACAGTCACACGAGAAACAGAGACCTAACTGGTTTCCCCTCCTTTCCTAATTTCCACTTCATGTTTACTTAACACAGTGCTATGGAGCGCTATGGACAGGACCCTAAGCAAATGTTTTTTAGTTCATTTTTCATTTCCTCATCTGGAAAGGGAAGGCATCATCCATCAAGCAACCATAAACTCAAAGCCTGAAGAGACGCCTCAGCAGGTAAAGCCACATACTGCTAAGTCTACACTCTCAGGAGACACAAGTTTGATTCCCATGACCTCTGGGAGGCAGCTCAGAACTGTCTGTAACTTCAGCCCTAGGTTGCCCTCTTCTTCTAGGCTCCTTAGGCATCTGTAACCTTCTCATATACATGCTCGTTTCTACCCACAAATACACATGTTCATAGCTAAAGAAAAAAAAAATAAATCTTTAAAAAAAAAAATGGGTTGAAGTTATGCCCCGCCTTTTGGCGCTGTAACTTGACATTGTCATCCACAAAGGTCAAGGATTGAGAATCACATAAATAGCTTCATTATTTTGTGTAGGCTGCATTGGCAGCCAACTAAGACCATAAGGTGGACATGCCTAGCGCATTATAAATGATAAAAGCCCAAAATTATACCTTATCTTGAAATGTAGGACAGTTACACAGATAAACCTTTCCCCATGTTATCTACGGGGGGGGGGGGGGGGGCCGGGGGGGGCAGAAGCATGCATTCTCTCAGGTTAACCTGATTGCCTCCAAATTCCTTTTCCCTTGCTTGAACTATGTGATTTTGAAAAAAAAAAAAAAAAAATTCTCGGGTATTTTGTGTCTGAAAAGTGAAGATAACAGTGATACGTGCCTTCCTGAGTTGTTACACAAACTAAAATAAGAGAGTATTGGAGGTGAACAGCCACAGACCAAAAGCTGCCTATGTTCACCTATTTTTAGGGATAAAGCTTTATTGGAACCTAACCACAGCATTTGCTAAGGTTTTGTCTATGGCTTCTTTCCCATGACAATTATAGAACAGAGGAGTTACAGCAGAGATCACCCAGCATGCTAATCCTAAAATACTGGCCATCTGGCCCTTTGTTGTGAAAAAAAAAAAAAAAACAAGAAGATATTTTGTGGACCTCTTGCATATGCACGGATTTAAAATAGATTGAAGCAACTTAAAATCTCAATGAGCTATGATGGATATACCTTTTGAAAAAAAAATTCTTGTCTCAGTGGGACAGTGATGATGCATACCTTAATTCCAGCACTTAGGAGGCAAAGGCAGGTGGATTTCTGTGAGTTCAAGGCTAGCCTGGTCGACAGGAAGAGTCCCAGGACAGCCAGGGCTATGCAGAGAAAACCCTGTTTCAAAAAAGAAAAAAAAAATTATTTTAAATCTTGTTTCAATGTGCTGAGAATTATAGGAAGAGGCTTGGTGGGGGAGGGTAGGTAGACATAGCCACTTGCACTGTGAAGTTTAGCAGTAATGTTCCAAAGCACACAGCCCTACACAGAAATGAGCTTCCCCTCTGGGCTGTGATATAATGTGTGCAGTGGGCACAGAATGGGGTTGGATACTTATTGGATTTTCCTGTCTCTACTAATGCTGGTTAATAGACCTGATACCAAGCATGAAATATATTCCCAAGGCTGAAAGCTGTGTAAAACGCCTTAGCCCCAACTAAGGTTCCAGCTCAAAACAGGGAAACAAGTCTAAGAGAGAAACAAGGAAATTCTCACATTATACAACCACTCAAAAAACGAATAGCTGTGGTTTAGTAAAATAATAGACAATAGCCAGAAGACATGGATGCCTGGTATGTTATTGGGTAAGATACATAGAAACAGATTACTTTCATAACTTGAGTTATGATAAACCTTGAGATGAGATAAAAGCATTCCATAAAAATGTGTTTATGACACTAACACACTAAAAAAAATAAATACAACTTTAATGTCCCACTACATACCTCAATCTCTTCCCTCACACATGGAAGCTGGTACTAACACAAAATGCATGCCCCTCATTCTGCACATTCACTTGTGACAGTTTTCAGAACACTCATTTTCCGGCTGACAAAAGTTGGGAAACTGAAAGGCTGTGATAGGATGAGAGATGGTCCATGTGGTACAGAAGTTACTACCAGGGTTTGGGACTCGACCTTAGACCTGACACCAGCTGTGAAGGGCACTGAAATCACGTGAACTTTTGCATCTTGCTTCCACAGAAGTGTTGTGAGGACCTAAGAAAGGGGCTGAAATGTTTTAACTGATTCCTGATACATACATCTTTAGTTTTAACTAATACGTTGGTGTCATTAGCATCATCATTATATGGTAAAGACTGAACAGTATGGATGTAGAGCCTTGGAAACCTCTCATAATTAGTGATGAATTAAATTCCACCCAGACTGAGGCATCTAAAAATCTATACCCATTGTTATTTGATGTGGAGGAAAGTAAAAAGACTAATTTCTACTATGTCCTAAGAGGTAGATTTGTAAGACAATTTAAGTGTTTCATCTGTGTCTTAAGTTAATAAAATGTATATCCCACTAATTAAAGCTACTACCACCCCCCAAAAAAAATACATTGAGAAGTTACTTCTCAATAAAATACTGTCCATCTGTAAATAGCCGCATCAGTAGACCCTCTAGATGTTCTCCATGCAAACTCTCATAGAACATATCAGAGCTTCATGCTTTACATTCTCACATACTAGTTTAGGTAAATTATGTAGATTAAGGGTATGTTCTAGCCTGTCAGGTCTGACATACTACTCTGCCTTGTTGCTTAAGGATAGTCCTTTAAGAGTCCCAAAAGGACCTCAAGTGTCCATCCAGCACTTCATCCTCAGTGCACACTAGTTCAGTGTGAGCATCCTAATGAACTGTCTCCCCAGCTGTGTGAGAACACGGAGGGCTTCACCAGCTTCCCGATTTCACCACAGCTGATAGCAGGCTTGTCTCCCTCACCTCATGAACTGGACCTCCAAAGACTGGACTCATAATCCTTTCCTTTTCTATGAAATTATGCCTGGGTCCTAACTGCTTTAGCTTTACACTCTAAGTTTGTTTAACATACCCGTAAGGTTGCTAGAAACTTCTCTCCATTTCTCAGCTTCTGCATTCGTGGCAACTTCAAACTGGAACATGCTTTGAGTGGGGAAAGCGGCACAGAATGACAGACCCCATCCAAAGAGTTTTATCCTCATGGATCTTGGCTTCTCAGTTCCTGGCTGACTTGGCAATTCCTTGATCCTTTCAAAGAGTTTCTGTATTTTGATGAGCTTTAGTTAAATCTGACTTCAATTCTCTCTCTGTATACACATCCACATGTATGCAGGCACACATGTGCAAATGTCTGTTCAGGGGTGCATGTACATGTGTGTACATGCATGTAGAGGACAGAGGACCACCTTGGGTGGTCTTGTAGCTTTTCTTGATGTCTAGGCTGCCTCTCACTGGCCTTGAGCTTATCCTAGACAGAGAGCCCTGAGCATCTCCCTGTCTTTCTCTCTCTCTGCCTCTCCAACATTGACATTATAAGTGTCTGCCACCATAAGCAACTTTTCCACATGGGGTCTGGGGACTGAACTCATGGTCATGCTTGCAAGGCAAGCTATATACCAGCTAAACTAACCCCAAAATCTCTCAATTGTCTTTTAAATTTTTTTATTATTATCTTATGTTAATTGGTGTTTAACCTGCATGTTATTTCAATCTCATGCTGGGTGGCTTTGCACTAAAAGTCCAAGTTGAAAATTTAAAAAGAAAATAAATTTTTTTTGTTTCTACAAAAATTATGGTGACTTCAGAAGAAATTAAAAATTTAGATTTTATTTTTATTTGTGAATCTGATTTTTGGCATGCATGCATCTGATTTTTGACACATGCATACTTTGTGCCTAGAAAGAATAAAACAGAGTATCAGATCTGTTGGAGATGGAGTCAAAGACAGTTTTAAACCACTTTGTGGGTGCTGAGAGTCAAACCCAGGTCCTTCAGAAAAGCAGTCAGTGCTTTTGACCACTGAGTCACATCTCCACCCCTTCAGTTGCCTATTAGAGAATCCATAGAGCCTATGGTTAGATGGATTAGACCTACCAATGTTTACCATATTAAAAAGTAAAACCTAATCCTTAGGAAATGTTTCAGTACTTTAAATTAAGTGATTATTCATTTTAAATAGCAATAAACCTATTATTTAAAAAAAAAACAAATAACATTATAAAAAAATACTTAAGACAACTGGTGGAAAGATATCACTGTTTTTTCTTATTTTAAAAAGTCTTTTTAATGTTCTGCTTAATAGAAGGGGACCAGATTTCTGCCGCCTGCTTCTGCATTCAGTCTGTTGCTGCCTAGTGTCTTGGGTTGTGGTATATGAAGAAAAGCAAGCCTCACACACATACTCTGCTGGAAGCTGGGCGAGAACTATCATCCTGATTCCTGAGAGTTATGGGATTCTTCCTTGGATGCTACACCCACACTCAAGAAGCTAGCCTTTCTTTAACCATGATGGTAAATGACAAAAAACCTTACCTCACATCCATGAACATTTTGGTTGTGTTAAATTTAAATACGATGGTCTGTCTTGGAGTTTAACTGAGTATTTTACAAATCAAATAGCTGTGAGACCATACACTGGCCATCTGAAACATACTAGCTGACAGTAGTCATTTAAATGTTAGGTTTCTTTTTTTCCACCACAAAATTTTCTTAAACTTTTTTTTTTTTTTGTCAATATCACTGTGGTTCTGATCTCAAAAAGTCTAATTTTTGAAAGACTATCAAACTTGTGGTAGTAAAAATAAACTTCTCCAAACCTTATCATTGACAACAAATAACAAATACTGTCCATTTTTACATTTTTAATTTTTTTAAAGTATAGAATTACATTTTAAATTTTGAAACAATGTCTTACAATGTTTCAAGCCACTAAGTTGGCCCGATTCATATTATAGCCTAGGATGGCCTTGAACTCACTACCCTGTTGTCACCAGGCTAAAGAGGTAGGATTACAAGTTAAACTATCAAACCTAGAGGGTTTTTTTTCCCTTATTTTCAACACAATGCTTACATAAAGCCTAAGTGTAAAAAAATCAATAACTGTCAGATACCTTTTCAAGTAAAAGGGAAAACATTGGCCAGAACTACCAATAGCAGTCCCTCAAATGATTTGATATCCAACTGAATGTTTTGGGTAGCACTGCTTTTTTGTTACCCCAGATGCTTTATAGAATAAGACACATTCTCAAATTTCAAAATTTTAATTAATGTATTTTATTCTGCATTGAGATCATTTGAGGTAAATCTTTTCTTCTGTTCCATATATAATGAATGCCTATGTATGAATTTACTACATATATTTCATTTGTGTGTGTGTGTGTGGTGTATTAGTTAGGGTTTCAACTGCTGTGAGAAGATATCATGACCAAGGCAACTCTTATAATGATAACATTTAACTGGAATTGGCTTACAGGTTCTAAGGTTCAGCCTATTATCATTATGGTGGGAAGCACGGCAGCATGCAGGCAGGCATGATGCTGAAGGAGCTGAGAGTTTGGAATACCTTGTTCCAAAGGCAAGCAGGAGAATCCTGGCACCCTCAGGCAGCTAGAAGGAAGTTCTCAAAGCCCACCCCCACAGTGACACACTTCCTTCATCAAGGCCACACCTACTCCCGCAAGCACCTCCTAATAGTACTACTTCTAAGGGCCAAGCATATTCAATCCACGACAATATGTACACGTATACATGTAATTGTGGCCTGTAAGTCAACTTGTTGCTCTTTGGTAGAAATACCTGAACATATAGACTGCAGCAAACAACTGATGTCATTAGAAGAGATCAAATATAGATAGATATTCTGCCATCTTGTTTCATATCCTAGATTATAAGCTAGTATCCTCTAAGTATCCTCTTCAGTGCCTCATTTTGTACCTCTGCAAATTTGGTAGTGGTATTACTGTAGGAAACTGACTTTAAATTGTAGTACTGGAGTGCCATCCAGTGTTCCCAAGCACAAGAAAATGGTGACGAGCCCTACAAGAGAAAATGGGTATTAGAAAAGCTTCCTTAAGGCTGATGAGTTAGAATGCTGTTAGCCATCAGCTTGCTGCATTGGCCACAGATCAATGATGCTATATAGGGTTTTGTTAAATAGTAGCACACTTAAAACAAAGTTGATTAAGGAGTGGAAACCTGTGACTAGTGAGTGGCTCTTAACAATCTACTCCGATATTCTCTCTAGAATCAATGGTTCCTTGTCCACTAATTTGGGCATTTAGTACCTTTATAGAATATAATAACAATTATGAGTATCAACTATACATGGATGTATCAGTGTGTGTGTGTGTGTGTGTGTGTGTGTGTGTAGGTAATATAGATTACATGCACATAAGCATTTGTATGTTGCATGGTGGGGAAAAGTCTTGTGGTCATTGATGGAATTTAGTGCTATTTTTTTTTCATGTCTTCTAAGATATCAGCAGTTTTATCTACCCCTGCTTTGTACTCTGAGCACAAATGTCAAACATGGTAGAAATATCTTAATATTACTGTGAAGATAGTAGCAATGTTCCTTAGAATCTGGAAAAACAAGCCTTCATTACCAGACTAAATAAAGTATTCATCTCTGCCTTAAAATATATATCTGTATTTTCCTACTATTATCTATACAAATTATTCTGCTTTTGCTTTTTATACTTCACAGAAATTGTGTTTCCAAATGCTTTCAAAATGATAGCTCCTTGGAGTCTTAATAAGCCTTTATATAAAAAATATGTAAACAGAAGCAAAAATTCTTTTCCAATTTTTGCTCTGTTTCTTGGTCATTTCTTGGTGAATGCTTTTGTTTTATGTTGACAGTATTGTTAATTAACTATTCCTATATTGTCTCTAAATTAATTCCGTCGAGATACAAATTAAATTGCTTACAAATTATCTGTTTACGTGGTTTTAAGCAGGACATGATCATATTCACAGCATGACTTGAGGGAGTTATCAAGAGAAGGAATAAACTTGGTTTATAATAATGCCAAAAATAAAGTTAAAGGAAAAGAAGTCTTTTATTTTTACATTATAGACATTATAGCCCATAGGGAAGAATACCCATGATATAACTTATATTACCCTTCTGTCTAAAATGTAATTTAATAGAAAAAAATGACTGTAATTTAGAAAAAAAAAAGAAGAGGGAAGAGAAGAAGGAGGAAGAGGAGGAGGAGGAGAAGGTTTGAGTAACTAAAATGCATATAAGTTTGAATTAAGGATGAAAATTAAATAAATATCCATGTCTTACTATGTTTGTTTAGTTTCAAGAAGGGATCTGCTATATAGACCAGGCTGGACTTGAACTTGCTAATGGTTTCCATGAGCTCTGGGATTGTAGAACTCTGGCCATGCTATAAGGTTATTTAATGTGATATCTGAATTATGAAGTAAGCAAAAAAAAAAAAACCTGACATAGTTTTTTCTGGAACCTACAGGATCCTCTGAATGACCTTGCATGTGAATATGAGCAGTCTTCATGCTCTTGAAGGAAATATATATGCATATATACATATTAAATATATATAAATTAAATTATTTACATATAATTTATGTTAAATTAAATGTATATAAACAATTGCGCATGAATGGTAGTATCTCATTTTCAGCTTTCTTCTGAAGCAACAAGTTTGGTAGTGAAAGCAAGCTGAGCCTGGAAAACTCATTCTACTAGATTCAGTCATTTTCATCTGAGCATCTTATAATTCTCCTTCTTCATTACTACTAAACAAACATCCTGCAGAAGTTCCATTCAATTGTACTGGAGGAGGGGGTAAGAAGGAACTAAGTCCACAGGAAGGCTGAAGAGTAACTGCTCCTCTTCCAAGGCTCAACAGCTAGCCTTCTTCCTAGAGAAGGAAATGAGAGGCAGGGGTATTGTATTGCAAAGGCAGCAGGGATGATAGCTGATAGAGTAGGTAACAGGGCAGAGCAGGAAGACTCACACTGTGAGTGCCAAGATAAATGTCTTGTCAGAATTAACTCAGACCAATAAAGCAAGAAGGCAATCATGTCATATACAAGCCATTAGCTTCCTCTAGGGTCATAAGGCTGAACAATAGGTCGAGTCACATTAACTATGTACTAATGTTTGTGTTTCTCACAAATTATCTCTTGGAATAGAGATGACTCGGTGGTTAAGAGTGCTTGTTGTTCTTCCAGGGAACCCAAGCTTGGTTCTCAGCACCCACGATGACTGGCTCATCTGTAACTCCAGTCCCACGGAATCCAACAGCCTCTTCTGGCTTCCAAGGACATACACATACATGAGGAATACACCACACACACCTACACACACGTGTGCACACGCACACAAATTGAAATAAAAACAGTGTTCTCTCAATACCATAGTTTTGCTCTTTTGCTGCTGATTTTACCAAAGACAAGAATAGTTTAGCCCAAGAGGAAAACATATAGCCTTGTTTGTAATAGCAGTAATAGTATTTTTATTTCTCCAACTTTGAAACTAGGTAACAGCCCTTATCAGCAAATAAAAGCTTCCGATAGCAGAGAAATAATGTGATTGAGAAACCCATAAAAAGGCAAAAGAAAAGAAGTCTGGATGAAATTAAAGCAAATGTCTGCTCTATGTATGCCTCCATTAATCTCTTGGGTAAATATAAAAATCTTGCATGTTTATTGGCTGCATCCTGACTGTAAGTCATTACTATTGCACTGTTTCCATAGCCACTGATACCTTCTGAGTTGGGACTGCCCAGTAAAACTTTCAAATGGAACACTTATAAAGACGAAGAGGCACAACTGCATTCAAATGCTAAGCTTACAAAGCTGTACACTTACTGGCTTACTCAGAAAAACAGCAAATACATAAACGATAGAGTACTAACAACCGAACTTGGGCTTTATACAATATTTGTCTAAACGTTGTTCAATAAAGAAAATAGGCATCTCAAATTAACAAAGTGATGTTTCTAGATTGCTCTTTCAGGAGATAAACAACTCGTTTTTAAAAGTGCAAACAGTGCCTGCAGAGGAAGCAAGAGGACAACACTCAGATTTTCAGAACTCACAAGAAGCTTGAGTCAGTAGCACACACTTGTGATCCCAGAGTTCCTACTATGAAATGGAAGCAGAAATGGTAACATTTCCATAAGGTCCAAGGCGAGCTAGCCTGGCCTGTGAAAGAAGCAGTCAATAAGAGACGCCTGTCTCAAATACGATAGGAGGTAAGTGCACATATCTGGGCTTGTCCTCTGGCCTCTACACATGTGCCATGGAATGCATAGATATGTGCACATACACACATACACAAAGAGAGAGAGAGCAAAAGAGAGAAAGAGAGAGAGAGAGAATTTTTAGTACAATTAATGCAAGAACAAAAGTTATCCCTATAACTATATATTAAACTGTATCTCTACATCTAGAACAATAATCCCACAGTAACAGAGAACCACTGTGAAAAGAAAATGAGGTCACAAACTTTAAGCAAATACCATAAAATCTTTAGCTGAGAAAAAGAATTTACACTCAATCTATGCAATTCCCCCAATTATGAATATAGGGACTCAAGGGGAAGGGCAGCTACAAGGGGAATATATGGGAAAAACAATCAAGACCAATATTTCTTATATAGGGTCTCTAATTTTGGAATGGATTATAATAGGAGTTTGTCAGTGAGCACACACAAGGATAAGCCCCTAAGATGTTTCAATAGCTCTCAAGCAGGGCAGTAGGGATGGGCCATAGCTCAGTGATAAAGCTCAGTGAAGTCAAATGACCAGTAAGAAAAATGAGATTTCATTTCAACCTCACATCTTCACAGTAGAAATCTATATAGAAAATAATACCTTAATTTATTAGTTTGAACAAAAATTATATCAACCTCAAAAATAAAAAAAAATTATATTCCAGATTTTGAGCATATGACTGTTTCAATGCAAGTTCTGCACTGCAAAAAAAACCTGTGTTTGAGTGAAAAATAGTTGTGAAAACTTTGGTAAAGAGACTGATGTTCTGTTTACTTACATATAAAAAAAATTTAATTAGACATGACCAAAATAATGGTGCAAAGATAAATATTTAGTCATAGAAAATATCACAGCGTAAAACTGAGCCTCTATTCCCCGATTATTTTCTTTTCCCTGCCATCCTACTAATTCCTCCAATTTGCTGGAAGTGGAGAAGAGAACATTAGTGCTTCTCCCTAATTTTACTGAGAACCCCTCTAATGTTCTCTTTTTAATCTGGGAAGTAGGTGTAGTGGCAGGGAAGGTGTTTCTGTGTGTCCCACGAAGGTTTGGCTGGCTGTAGCTACTCTTATTTCAAAGAGGTTCCTGAATTCCAGTGTCTATTATCCCTTCTTGTGCTGGGCCCCTACTGGGGTGAAGGGGGTTGGGGGGAATGCTGACAATGCAGATCTTATATAGAACACCTTAATGAAAGGCATGGATCTCCAATCCCAATTCTTTTGGTTAGAGACTAGTCACAGATTCTTAATACAATGAAGAGGTGAGATGATCATACAAGGCTGGGGAGGGGTGTGCACACAGAATTGCAGCCTCTATCTGCAGTTGCAGCCTCTATCCAGCAGCCTGTCTGGGCACTGAATACTGCCAACAACTAAGTGAAATGGGCCTCAATGTGCCTTCAGTTTAGGTAGCTCCCTGACTGCAGCCTGCCAAAGACCCGCAAGCAGAAGGTCAGCTCAAGCAAGCCTACCTCTCCTAAGCCACAGAAGTCTGAGACACTCAATGTTAGCGGCACCACATTTTGAGTAATGTGCTCTACCACAATAAATAAATAAATGATACCATGAGTATGATTGTGATCCTTTACTAGATCTAAGGAGAAAAAAGCAGAAGGTATTTCTCATATGATCAGAAAAATTTGAATATGCAGTAGATAACATAAGTATTGATGTGAAATCTCTTAGATGCAGAGTATTATCAGGGACATGTAAGCACATGTGCTGAAAGATTCAAAATAAGATGAAAGAATAGCTGCAATTCACTTTCAAGTACTTCAACAAACAAAAACCAACTTGGCTGGCTAGAGGAAGTGGATGTTTCCACAAGGATGCATATATCCAGAAGGATAGGCAGTTAAATACCAGCAAATTGCAAATGACCATGAAAGGTTCATGAATGTTTGCTAAATTATTCTATAGAGATGATGTCATTGTAAATGTCATTCTATAGATTCAAATTGTCAGCTATTCTGTAGCTTTGAAACTTTTCTACCCTAATGCTTACATTTTAAAGTTGACTAAGGCTGGGATCCTTAGCATATAAAGAGACTCAAACACACACACACACACACACACACACGCAATGACTCTATGAAGGTAGGAGGAATATATAAAAATCCCAGGTCCCCACCTATTGAGCTCTCCAGCCTTCACAATGGCCACAGAATCTGAGAATAAAGCCCCAATGAGAAACAGTGTTAGATACCCACTACAGGAGATTGCTCTACACATCTGACTCCTTCCTGCACATCTGCAATGCCATGTGTCTTAATCAATTGCACAACTTGATTGTAATGTCATTGGTTTGCCTTTGGATAGATAATTAGCTTCAACTATCTGAAAGTCTACAGCTTCCAAAAAAAAAAAAATTTTTACCAGACAATTAATGGGTTCTATTGAGTTGAACAGTAAAGTTCCCATTTATCCAATTTATTGGTTGTACCACCTGCATAGGAATGAACTGTGAATCTTGTTAAAATGCAGATTCTGACCCATCAAGACTAGAATGGGGCTCTTGGGTTTACATTACAATGCCCCTCAGATGACTCTGAGGCTGCTGGCCCTAAGACCACACTACTAATTCCAAGTGCTCTGATCAGCTTCCCAGTAGGCTATGATTTTAAATAGAGTTAAAACTGTTAGTCTTGGAAACATTGCTAACTTCCTGTGGCTGTATTTCTCAAGAAGGCAAGAGTGTGTGTGTGTGTGTGTGTGTGTGTGTGTGTGTGTGAGAGAGAGAGAGAGAGAGAGAGAGAGAAAGAGAGAGAGAGAAAGAGAGAGAGAGAGAGAGAGACAGACAGACAGACAGACAGACAGACAGACACAGACAAAGGAGAATCACCAGAGCAAAGTAGGAAGAACAATTTTAAAAAGGAACCAACTAAATGTCCACTAATAAAAGAATGGTCATGTAAGTGATAGTTTTTCTATACAAGGCAATGCCACCCATGCTTGTTGCTGTGACCCAGAAATTCCATTTCTGCTTCTCTTATTCCACAAGAGAAATGAAACAGGCTCACATCAAGATCCAAGCAAGAAGATTCATAGCAGCTTTATATATAACTCCCTAAAACCAACTGGGTGATCATGAACAGGAGAACTTGGATAAACAAAGTGGAGTGCAGCAATGTGAGGGTATTTGGAAATACTGTTGTACAACATACACCAATAACATGGATGACCCACAAAAGTCTGAGCGAAAGACGACTTACCTAGAAGGGTTTATGGTTTGGGAGGTAGTAACAATTGTCTATTTCTGGATAGAGATTTGAGATACATAGTGTCTTAGTCAGGGTTTCTATTCCTGCACAACATCATGACCAAGAAGCAAGTTGGGGAGGAAAGGGTTTATTCAGCTTACACTTCCACATTGCTGTTCATCACCAGAGGAAGCCAGGACTGGAACTCAAGCAGGTCAGGAAGCAGGAGCTGATGCAGAGGCCATGGAGAGATGTTTCTTACTGGCTTGCTTCCCCTGGCTTGCTCAGCCTGCTCTCTTATAGAGCCCAAGACCTCCAGCCCAGGGATGGCACCACCCACAAGGGGCCCTACCCCCTTGATCACTAATTGAGAAAATGCCCCACAGCTGGACCTCATGGAGGCACTTCCCCAACTGAAGCTCCCTTCTGTGATAACTCCAGCCTGTGTCAAGTTGACACACAAAACTAGCCAGTACACATAGGTAGACACATATATGAAAAAATTCAACAAATACTACAATTGTTGTCTGTAGATTGCATTGCTTATTAGATGCACCAGCACAAAGGAAATGAGAATGTATTCAAATGTTCACACACACACCAACACACACACACACACAGAGTGATGACACACAGGGGTAGAGAAGCTCACCACCAATACCTGCTGCTTACTTTGAAGGGGTCACAGCAATAAGACAGACTGAGAGCTGAGTAGATCTGTGAATAGCAAAACAGGTAATATATGCATAGTAAGGCCTTAGTGGTAGAATCCATGTAATGGCTAAAGTTTCTTTAGCTTTTTTATATACTTACTTCTTTTTTATATTAAATTGTGGAGTAAAGTACACAATCATTATGTGGAAGATTAGAAAAAAAAACGAGTTACCAGTCTACCTACATATCCATATGTTCAAGTGCAAGAGGGTTCTGGGAAGGCGAACAAGAATTTAAGCTCTGTTACCCCAGACAAAGTTGTTGGTAGTGGAGACAGGAAGGGTTTCAGTTCATAGCAGTGGGCACGGGTTGTGAGGAGAAGAGGAAAGTTTAGAAAGGGTGACACTGTCAAAAACAAATTACACAGGCAGAGAAAGTAATGACCCACAACAGCCAGAAACGAAGCTGGGGTTTATGTAATGATATGTTTGTTGAAACACAACGCAAGCGTATATGTCTCTGCCTTTTATAGCTCACACAGAAGCACTGGGCTCTGCCTTGACCCTTCCCCTCTGTGCAGCCAACTGTAGGACACAGAAAAATATACAATTAATTCTTTTTACATTAAAAGAAGTATTTGGGCTTGGGAGGTAAACTAAGTTGGCAGAGTGCTTTGCATGTACTCTGGTCCTAGGTTTGATCCTAAGCACTAACTATATCAATGGGGGTTAGTGGTACCTGTCTATAATTCCAACCCTCGGGAGGTGAAGGTGAGAGGATCAGAAATTCAAAGTCATTCTCAGTTATACAGGGAGTCTAAGGTCAACTTGAGCTACATGAGACCCTATCTTTAAAAAAAAAAAAAAAGCTGTGTGCTGAGGTAGACTAATTAAAAGAATCTTAGTTTTGGGGGAAGCTCCACTCCCAGGCACTCTAACACGCCCAGGATCAGAGGACACAACATCTGTCCCAACACCAGGAGCAACTGGGACCAGCAGGACCAGGCATACAGGAACTCCTCCAGCCCGGTGACTCAGGTTCCTTCCGGTCCTACAACACCCAGAGGAAGCTCCACTCCCTGGCACTCTAACACACTCAGGATCAGAGGTGAGGAGGACACAACATCTGTCCCAACACTGGGACCAACAGGACTCAGGCACAAAGAAACTCTGCCAGCCCAGTGTCTCAGGTTGCTTCCGGGCTGTCTGGGCCAGACAGTGCCCTGAGCAGACCTTGGGCACAAACTCTACAGTCATTCCCAAAACACCCAGAGGAAACTCCACTCTCAGATGCTCTAACAAGCCCAGGGTCACAGGATCCCAGAATCACAGGATCACAGAGATAGCTTGACTCTGAGGAGTTCTGACACAATCAGGATCACAGGAAGGACAGGCTCCAGTCAGATTTAGCAAGGGCAGATAGCACTAGAGATAACCAGATGATGCGGGGCAAGCATAAGAATATAAGCAACACAAACCAAGGTTACTTGGCATCATCAGAACCCAATACTCCCACCATTGCAAGTCCTGAACACACTACCACACCCAAAAAGCAAGATTCAGATATAAAATCACTTCTCATGATGATAATGCAGGACTTGAAGAAAGACATAAATAGCACCCTCAAAGAA
>NW_022196911.1:41981291-41992814 GCF_008632895.1 Mastomys coucha | reverse complement strand
TAAGGGAAAAAGGCCAAGTAACATATAAAGCAGGCCTATCTGGTGTAAACCAGACTTCTCACCAGAGACTATGAAAGCTAGAAGATCCTGGGCAGATGTCATATAGACCCTACAAGAACACAAATGCCAGCCCAGGCTACTATTCCCAGCAAAACTCTCAATTACCATAGATGGAGAAAACAAGATATTCCATGACAAAACAAAATTTACACAATATCTTTCCACAATTCCAGCCCTACAATGGATAATAGATGGAAAACATCAACATAAGGAGCAAAACTACACCCAGAAGAAGCAAGAAAGTAATCTTTCAATAAATCCACACAAACCTAATTCCACCTCTTACAACAAAAAGAACAGGAAGTATCAATTTTAAAAGTATCTATATACCCAAAATATAGACAATTAAATTGGAAGGGGGTTTGTAAGAGAACAACAGAGAGTAAGACTGAATGCTTTGCTTGACATTTGTAACACTTGTATCAAGTTACCACAGCAAAAGCCAAGATTTTAAGCTCTACTAAATATAAAACAAACAAACAAAAAGACTTTATATACTTATGTTCATTTAAGAAAATATTAGTAGTGATGTATTATTTTGAAATATACAGTTAATACATTTGGAGTTATTTAAAATTTATATTGAGAAAAACGTATGTATTTCCACTATTGCTGTAGACAAGCATCTACATAAGACTGTTAAATTAATTGTTGTTTTATATCAAACAACTTTTATAATACTCATTTTTATTGTTATATTATTTTATAAATTTTAAAGAATATGACAAAAAAGATATTGTAGGTATTGAAGGGGGGTCTCTGGGAGTAGTTGGGGTACAAAAGGAAAACAATAATGTGATTTAATTCTATTTATTTAAAATGTTGTTAAATGTTAACAAATTCAGATAAATTGAAATCGTGTAACTTTTCTCATTATAATGCAATAAAACTTAAAAAAAAAAAAAGTAGGTTTAGGGGCTAGAGAGATGGCTCAGTGGTTAAGAGCACTGACTGCTCTTCCAGAGGTCCTGAGTTCAAATCCCAGCAACCACATGGTGTCTCACAACCATTTGTAATGAGATCAGATTCCCTCTTCTGGTGTGTCTGAAGACAGCTACAGTGTACTTACATATAATAAATAAATAAATCTTTTAAAAAAAAAAGAATCTTAGTTTCTTTCTCATACTAAGTATCTTCTGTAGAGTGGAAATTTAGAAATTGAGATATGTATGAGAATGATTAAAAATATTGTTTGTAACACAGACCTGTGGGTTACTTAAGTGCCCAAAACATAGAACTTCACTGGGATGATTACCACAAAGATGTAATAACAAACCTACCTATAGTTCTCTACTTCCCCAGACCTCTAGCCATGTCTAATCCCACTAGGATAAACAGAGCCAGGATGGTCCAACCAGATTACTTCTCCCACAAGTCCAGAACTTATTAATGGTATTTATGGGAGATCTACAACCTTGGAGACTGTGGAGATGTTTACTCTACCACAGCAATTGAGAAGCAACGTAAAGCTGATGTGTTGAGCGAGTCCATGGTAACAATGGAATCAATGGAGCTGGCAATATGGCTTGGCGACAGGACCAGAACACTCATCTAGCATTCACAAATATCAGTCTCATGTGTTCCCAGGATAAAAGTCAATAAAATTCCTCAGGGAGGAGGTAGCCTGGGGAGATGGCTCAGCGTTAAGAGCAGTGGCGACTCTTCCAGAAGTCCTAGGTTTAGTTCCCAGCAACTACATGGTGGCTCATGACCATATAAAGGGATCTGATGTTCTCCTCTGGCATGCAGATATATGTGCAGTGGTGTACATGCAGATAGAGCATTCATACACATTAAATAAATAAATCTTTTTTAAAAAATAACCCACCAGGATAGCAAGAAGACAGTGATTTTCAAACATACTTTATACTTCTGGTAACTGTCCACCTCACACTGATCGGTCCCTGGATTTCAGAACCCGACGGCTATTGAATTTCTAACTTTCTTCAGCAAGTCTGAAGAATTTCTCCAATCTAAAGAAGCACAACTAAGACAATTATCACAGAAGGACATTGAGAGTGCAGTCCCAGAGGTCAAGGGTCATGCCATTTGAGACTCAAAGATCTTGGAGAACTTCACACTGAATCGACTCTAGGCTCTCAGCACTGTCAATGCCATCCCTGGGAGGAATGCATGCCCCTTTCCTGTAGTCTCCTTGTTCTAGACCTCTCAGCATAGGACCAGAGACAGAAATACTAAATACTGTAGGAAGTACTAAGTCTGTATAACAGAGTAGGAGAGCTTTTGACCATCATTTACAAGGAATTGTTAACAGGAAGTAACAATTACTTTTTCTTAATATCTTGATATTAAAATTAATATTTCCAACAGATCCTAATCGATTGAACTCCAAAAATATGAGGAATTAGAAAATTGTTAATTGTCATCCAATGGTCTCTCTAATTGGTAATTGGAGAAATAGGTCCAATATTGTACAATCCATATACACTTTCTGCTTGTTTGTACGTGGCAGTGTCTTGCTGTGTACCACATAATGATCTTGAAATCATGCTTCTCCTATCTCAGCCTCTCTATTAGTAGTATTGTTTATTGCATGTTTTTACAATATACTATGGTGTTCAGAACAGCTTACATATTTCAAAAGTATTTATACAGCCAAAAGAAACATAGAAAATTAACCTGGGAGGTGGCTTGTAAGAGAACAACAAAGAGTGACACTGAATGCTTTGCTTGACATTTGTAACTCTTGTATCAAGTATGAAGAAGAGGACTTTATAAGTTACTCTTTCTCTGAGATGAATGCTTTTCTAAATTATCACAGCCAATGAACCAGATTCTTACCCTCACTTAATGTCTGTGCCACCCTCCAAGCAGAACCATTGTTCATTGAAACAGTTGGTGAATGACTTTATGGATAGACCATCTTAATACACACACCATTTCTTGAATGAATGTAACCTGTTCTCTGTGGGCTGAGAATAAATTCACTCACTCAAATCAAATAGCTTTGACCATAGCAGGGAGTCTGTAACCAAAAATCGTGCCTACAATTCATTCCTTGAAGCAGCAGAACTATCAACTCTCAGCTTAGCTACGATGGAGGTAAAATCCTTTGGTGATGTGAGGGTCATTGAAGTACAGCCTTATTACAATGAAATCCAATATCTAAAAATTGTTCTTATTTTGGGTTTGTACCACAGTAAGAGCCAAGATTTTAAGCTTTACTAAATACAAAACAAACGAACAAAAAGACTTTATATATTTATGTTCATTTAAAAAATACCGATGGTGTTCTGGAATTACAGAGAAACCACAAGTTGACGCAAATAGCAAAAGTCATCATCAAAATCTGTGAGCACGAGATGAATGAAATAGAAGTATGTTCAGAATGTTCTCTTGCAGCTTGCCAAAAACGAGACAACTAGTTCTGTGAGCCCTGTAGCAATCCGTACCCTTTGGTCTGGGCAAAACTGAAAGGATTTCCATTCTGGCCAGCGAAAGCTCTGAAGGACAAAGACGGGCAGGTTGATGCCCGTTTCTTTGGACAACATGACAGGGCCTGTGTTCCAGTCAATAATTTCTACCTCATGTCTAAAGAAAACCCGTTTTCTATGAAAAAGACGAATAGCATCTTCAACAGCACCATGCAAGAGATGGAAGTTTATGTGGAGAACATACGGAGAAAGTTTGGGGTTTTTAATTACTCCCCGTTCAGGACACCCTACAGGCCCAATAACCAGTCCCAAATGCTGCTTGATCCCAGCAACCCCAGCGCCGGCACTTACAAGACAGACAAACAGGAGAAAGTGAAGCTCAATTTTAACATGACAGCGTCCCCCAAGATCATTCTGAGCAAGCCCCTTCTGAACGGGGGTGGTGCTGGCCGCAGGATCTCCTTGTCCAACATGCCTCGGTCCCCCACCAGTACGAACTCCTCTGTGCACACGGGCTCCGATGTGGAGCAGGACCCTGAGAAGAAGGCCCCGTCCAGCCACTTCAGTGCAAGTGAGGAGTCCATGGACTTTCTTGATAAGAAGACAGGTCAACCCCAGTTGGGAGAGTTGGGTAGTTGGCCATTTGGTGTATTCTGGCGTCCTTGGATGCCTCACCCATAGGTGCAAGCAGGCAGGTTCACCAGATACAAGATGTGAGGGAAGTGTTCCCAAAGACCAGCTGGGGCCATTCTTAGAAGCACGTGGATATGGCCCCCACACCCTGCAGGGCTGGAGACTAACGTCAGAGCCTCTTGGCTGTTCCCAACAGTGCCCTGTGACTATTTTTTTCTCATTACGTTATAGTTGAAAGCTTAGTTTTTGATATCATTATGTTAGGGTTAACTTAGATGTGAGGAGACTCGAGGTGAAGACTGATCCCCCTGCCTGGTTATCACACGTCCTTCAGGGCTGGCTTTATCCAGCTCTGTGCTGTATTTTGGAGAAGACAATGGTCTCTTATTGCAGGACTCCCCCTCAGCTGATGTGGCTTCGGGAATATCTTTAATGTCTTTATGCCTTAGCCTCCCCATCTTTACCATGGCAACTGTAACTGGCAAGTGTAGGCTCTCCTATATGTAAGCTCTGTCGAACACAATGAGTCAGGGCCCTACAGTAAGACAAGAGTAGCAACCAGGGCAGTGTTGATCATGGTGGAATTATGTTTCCTGGTGATCTCTAATGTGCTGTCTCCAAGGATCTGAGAAGAGATGCAATGGAAGGGTGACCTAAGGAATGGTCCAGGCTGGTCCAGGCAGGAGGATCTTCCCGTCTCCCTCTTCTAGAAGCTGGGCTTATAGGTGTACCCCACCAAGGCTGCCCCATTAAAAACTGTTTGAAGTTAGCACATCGTAAAATAAAGTGCGTTCGTGTGCAAGCTAAAAAAAAATTAAAAATAAAAAAATAAAAAATACTAGTAGTGATGTATTATTTTAAAATATACGGTTAAGGGATGGCAAGATGGCTCAGTGAGTAAGAGCACTGACTGCTCTTCCGAAGTTCCCGAGTTTAAATCCCAGAAACCACAGGGTGGCTCACAACCACTTGTAATGAGGTCTGACGCCCTCTTCTGGTGCATCTGAAGATAGCTACAGTGTACTTTATAATAGTAAATAAATCAAGGCTCACAACTATCTGTACAGCTACAGTGTACTCATATACATAAAATAAATAAATAAATCTTTAAAAAAATACAGTTAATATGTTTGGAGTTATTGAAAATTTATATTGAGAAAAACGTATTTTCAGTATTGCTGTGGACAAGCATCTACATAAGACTGTTAAATTGATTGTTGATTTATATCAAACAACTTTTATAATACTCATTTTTATTGTTATAATATTTTATAATTTTAAAGAATATGAGAAAAAAGGTATTATAGGTATTGAAGGACAGGACTCTGGGAGGAGTTGGGGTACAAAAGAGAAACAAGAATGTGATTTAATTCTATTTACTTAAAATATGTTTTTAAATGTTAACAAATTCAGATAAATTGAAATCATGTATCTTTTCTCATCATAATGCAATAAAGCTTAAATCAATTTTAAAAAAGGTCTGTGGAGGAGCATCCAGGTCACGGGTCGCTTTGTGTTTCCCACTGGTTTTGTCACTTTCAGGATTCTCAAGCCCCTTCAGGACCGTCACCATGGAGTTGTCACCGCTGCAGCCTGTAAATGAAAATATGCTAATGAAGAAAAAGAAGAATGAAGATGGCAAGAAAAGATTGTCTGTTGAAAGAATCTATCAGAAAAAAACACAACTGGAGCATATACTGCTCTGCCCAGACACCTACATTGGCTCTGTGGAATTAGTGACCCAGCAAATGTGGGTTTACGATGAAGATGTTGGCATTAACTATAGAGAAGTCACTTTTGTTCCTGGTTTGTATAAAATCTTTGATGAGATTCTAGTTAATGCTGCTGATAAACAAAGGGACCCAAAAATATTTCGATTAGAGTCACAATTGATCCAGAAAATAATTTAATTAGTATCTGGAATAATGGAAAAGGAATTCCTGTTGTTGAACACAAAGTTGAGAAAACGAATGTCTCAGCTCTCATATTTGAACAGCTCCTGACCTCCAGTAACAATAATGATGATGAGAAGAAAGTGATAGGTGGTCGAAATGGCTATGGAGCTAAACTGTGTAATATATTCAGCACCAAATTTACTGTGGAAACAGCCAGTAGAGAATACAAGAAAATGTTCAAACAGACATGGATGGATAACATCGGAAGAGTTGGTGACATGGAACTCAAGCCCTTTAGTGGAGAAAATTATACATGTATTACCATCCAGCCTGACTTATCTAAGTTTAAAATTCAAAGTCTGGGCAAAGATATTGTTGCATTGATGGTCAGAAGAGCATATGACATTGCTGGTTCCACTAAAGATGTCAAAGTCTTTCTTAATGGAAATAGGCTGCCAATAAAAGGGTTCCATAGTTATGTGGGTATGTATTTGAAGGATAAGGTAGATGAAACTGGGAACTCACTGAAGGTGGTACATGAACAAGTAAATCCCCAGTGGGAAGTGTAATTAACAATGAGAGAGAAAGGCTTTCAGCAGATTAGCTTCCTCAACAGCATTGCTACTTCTAAGGGTGGCAGACATGTTGATTACGTAGCTGATCAGATTGTGAGCAAACTTATTGATGTGGTGAAAAAGAAGAACAAGGGTGGTGTTGCAGTGAAGGCTCATCAGGTGAAATATCACATGTGGATTTTTGTAAATGCCTTAATTGAAAACCCAACCTTTGACTTGCAAACAAAAGAAAACATAACTTTGCAAGCCAAGAGCTTTGGATCAACATGTCAATATAGTGAGAAATTCATCAAAGCTGCTATTGGTTGTGGTATTGTCGAAAGCATACTCAACTGGGTGAAGTTTAAGGCTCAAATCCAATTAAACAAGAAGTGTTCAGCTGTAAAACATAACAGAATCAAGAGAATCCCCAAACTTGATGATGCCAATGATGCAAGGAGCCGAAACTCTACTGAATGCACACTTATCCTGACTGAGAGAGACTCAGCAAAAACTCTGGCAGTTTCAGGCCTTGGAATGGTTAGAAGAAACAAATATGGGGTGTTCCCTCTTAGAGGAAAAATACTCAATGTGTGAAAAGCTTCTCATAAACAGATCATGGAAAATGCTGAAATTAACAATACCATCAAGATTGTGGGTCTTCAGTACAAGAAAAACTATGAAGATGAAGATTCATTGAAAAGTCTTCGTTATGGGAAAATCATAATTATGACAGATCAGGACCAAGATGGTTCCCATATCAAAGGCTTGCTGATCAATTTTATCCATCACAATTGGCCATCTCTTCTGCGACATCATTTTCTAGAAGAATTTATCATTCTCATTGTAAAGGTGTCCAAAAATAAGCAAGAAATGGCATTCTATAGTCTTCCCAAGTTTGAAGAATGGAAGAGTTCAACTCCAAATCATAAAAAATGGAAAGTCAAATACTACAAACGTTTAGGCACCAGCACATCAACAGAAGCTAAGGAATATTTTGCAGATATGAAACAACATTGTATTCAATTCAAATACTCTGGCCCTGAAGATGATGCTGCAATCAGCCTGGCCTTTAGTAAAAAACAAGTGGATGACCAAAAGGAATGGTTAACTAATTTCATGGAAGACAGAAGACAGAGGAAGTTACTTGGCCTGCCTGAGGATTATTTGTATGGCAAAGCACTCGTACCTGACCTATAATGACTTCATAAACAAGAAACTAATCCTCTTTTCAAATAACGAAAGATCTATCCCATCTGTGGTAGATGGTTTGAAACCAGGTCAGAGATAGGTTTTGTTCATTTGTTTCAAACGGAATGATAAGCGAGAAGTGAAGTTTGCCCAGTTAGCTGGGTCAGTGGCAGAAATGTTCTCTTATCACCATGGTGAGATGTCACTGATGATGACCATCATCAATTTGGCTCAAAATTTTGTGGGTAGCAATAACTTGAACCTTTTACAGCCCATTGGTCAGTTTGGTACCAGGCTGCATGGTGGCTAGGACTCAGCTAGCCCTAGGTACATCTTTACAATGCTCAACTCTTTGGCTCGGTTATTGTTTCCATCAAAAGATGATCACACATTATGGTTTCTATATGATGACAAACAGCGTGTTGAGCCTGAATGGTACATTACCATTATACCCATGGTGCTGATAAATGGTGCTGAGGGCACTGGTACTGGGTGGTCCTGCAAAATTCCCAACTTTGATGTTCGTGAAGTCATAAATAATATCAGACGGCTTTTAGATGGAGAAGAGCCTCTGCCCTTGCAAAGGTACTATTGAAGAACTGGCTTCAAATCAGTATGTGATTAATGGAGAAGTAGCTATTCTGAATTCCACAACCATTGAGACCTCAGAGCTTCCCATCAGAACATGGACCCAAACATATAAAGAACAGGTTCTAGGACCCATGTTGAATGGCACTGAGAAGATACCCCCTCTAATAACAGACGACAAGGAATATCATACAGATACCACTGTGAAGTTTGTCATAAAGATGACTGAAGAAAAATTGGCAGAGGCAGAGAGAGTTGGACTACACAAAGTCTTCAAACTCCAGACTAGTCTCACTTGCAACTCTATGGTGTTTTTTGACCATGTAGGTTGCTTAAAGAAATATCACACTGTGCTGGATATTCTAAGAGACTTCTTTGAGCTCAGACTTAAATATTATGGATTAAGAAGAGAATGTCTTCTAGGAATGCTTGGTGCAGAATCTTCTAAACTGAATAATCAAGCTTGCTTTATATTAGAGAAAAATAGATGGCAAAATAGTCGTTGAAAATAAACCTAAAAAAGAATTAATTAAAGTTTTGATTCAGAGAGGATATGATTCTGACCCTGTGAAAGCCTGGAAAGAAGCTCAGCAAAAGGTCCCAGATGAAGAGGAAAATTAAGAAAGTGACGCTGAAACTAACACCAGTGACTCAGCAGAGTCTGGCCCAACCTTCAACTACCTGCTCGACATGCCCCTGTGGTACCTCACCAAGGAGAAGAAGGACGAGTTGTGCAAGCAAAGAAACGAGAAGGAACAAGAGCTCAACACACTTAAGAAAAAGACTCCATCGGACTTGTGGAAGGGAGATCTGGCTGTTTTTATTGAAGAACTGGAGGTTGTCGAAGCCAAGGAAAAATAGGATGAACAAGTAGGACTTCCTGGAAAGGGGGGGGAAGCAAAGGGGAAGAAAGCACAGATGACTGAAGTCCTGTCTTCTCTGGGAAAAAGAGTCATTCCCCAAGTGACGGTAGAGATGAAGGCTGAGGCCGAGAAGAAAATTAAGAGTGAAAATGTTGAGGGTACCCCTGCTGAGGATGGTGCTGAAACAGGAGGCCTACAGCAATGATTAGAGAAAGAAGCAGGAGAGAGAGCCAGGCACCATGGCAAAGAAGCAATCTACATTGCTGTTTAAACCTATCAAAAAAGGGAAAAACAAAAACCCCTGGTCTGATTCTGAGTCAGATGTGAGCAGTAATGAAAATAATTTTGATGCCCCTCCACAAGAAAAAGAGCCAAGAAATGCTATATAGCAAAAGCCAAATTCACAGTGGATTTAGACTCCGATGAAGATTTCTCAGGTTCAGATGAAAAGGAAGATTTCCTCCCATTAGATGCTACTCCACCTAAGACCAAAATCTCCCCAAAAAATACTAGGAAAGCGCTGACGCCGCAGAGCCATGAAGCCAGGTCGGTAGTTGATCTTGAAAGTGATGTCAAGGACAATGTGCCGACCTCTTCGGATGCCCCTGCTGCTGACTTCCCAGCTGAAACTCAACACTTAAAGCCAACCTCCAAAAAGACTGCGGGAGTGAAGAAGACAGCAACCATAAGCCAGTCTACGGTCTCCACTGCTGGTACCAAAAGGAGAGCTGCATCGAAGGGAACCAAATCAGACCCAGCCCTGAGTGCTGGTGCCTCTGAAAAGCCCGCTCCTGCCAAAGCCAAGAAGAGTCGCAAAAGGAAGCCATCTTCTTCTGATAGCTCTGACTCATGATTTCGAGAAAGCAATTTCTAAAGGTGCCGCAAGCAAGAAACCGAAGGGAGAGGAACAGGATTTCCCTGTGGACTTAGAAGACACTGTGGCTCCTCGAGTCAAATCTGGACGAGCAAGGAAGCCGATTAAGTACCTGGAGGAGTCGGATGACGTCGACCTCTTCTGAGAATTCGGTCATGTAGAACTGGTTAGTTCTAGTACAGATACAGTGCTCAACCTATGACATGATGAACTTTTGTTTGAGCCATGAGAAATTGCCCATACCTTTTGAACATCATCAGAGACTGAAGACAGTCACCTTATGATTCAGCACAAGCAGCAAGGTGAAGAAAGTTAGGCCAGTTATGTGAAGTCCTGATGCCTTCCAAACACAAGATCCCTGGGAAGAGGTTCACGGTTACGTCTCCATGCTCAACCAAGAAGTGCAATCCATTGCAGATCTCCATAATTCCAGTTTGTGAACTCCAAGACCTTCTGTACTGTTGTCTGTTACTTAAGTGCTGTTATCAATGTCTTTTGTAAATATTTACTGCTGTCTATTCATCTTAATTCCAACTATTTTGTACTTTAATAAATCTTCTAAACATTAAAAAGAAAAAAAAAAAAGAAAAGAAACAAATTGTTAATCCCAACCTCTTTCAACCTAGAAATACCCATGACAGCAATACTCTGGCTCAATTCTGGCAATCTTCAAGTATGTCTGGTGAGACTTATACTTTATTTCTCATTCTTCTACATCATATCAATGGAGATATAACAAGTGGCCATGAATTTGAACAGGCAGAAACCAGGGGTCTAATGACGTGGACACCCTCATAGCTTGAGAGACACGGGTTAGCCTCTGAGTGCGTTCTGAATGTATCATTTTGGATATTCTCACATAAACATCAAAATCCAACTTTACCTGCTGACATTGCAACTCTTGGTAGGGACCATGGCTCTTGAAGCTTTCTAATTTAGTACTGTGGTGGTTTGAATGAGAAGGATTCCCACGTGTATTTGAATGCCCTATCCACATTTGGGGAAGATTAGGAAACACGATCTTGTTGAAGAAGTGCCACTATAGATGGGCTTTGCGGTTTCAAAAGCTCACACCATTCCCAGATAGCTTTCTCTCTCCTAATGCTTGTGGATCAGGATATAAGTTCTCAGCTACTGCTCCAGCGCCATGCCTGCCTGCCTGTCTGCCACCATGTTTCCCAGGATGAGGATCACAGCTGCATCTGAAACTGTAAGCCCCAGATTAAACGCAGGTAGAGCATGCCATGAATGACAGAGTTCTGTCCAAACTTTCCAATCCTCCACTGATCTTCAAAATCCCCTCAGTGTCAATGTGCATCATGACTTCTCACCAAGGCGCCAAGGTAACTTATTATTAGAAAGCACTTAATGGTTACTTGGAAGCAAAGGCTCTTTTCCTTTCCCAACCTTATTTCACCTAGCAGGTACAACATTAAATTTGTCACACATGCAAATGCATTCCAGAACCTG
>NW_022196911.1:41975690-41981281 GCF_008632895.1 Mastomys coucha | reverse complement strand
ACAACACAGAGTAAGTGACATCAAATAAAAAGCATTCATATCATTTTAAAAAGTTCACATTGCAACTCAGGACTGAGATGAACCAGTGCATATAACTCTTGATGTATGGACAGATCAATGGGAAAGACCTGTGAGTCTAAGACTGACTTGAAAGAGGCACTTAGCACAGTGAGGGGTGACAGATGACTTTCTTACACATGTACCAACTGAAAGCAGTTCAACATACAGTTCAACTGCCCAGACATTGAGTTGCCAATAAAAATGTATAACTTCTTTGATACCAAAATAAACTCTAGGAAGTAAGATAATAAAACAAACAAAAATTGAGGTGTGAAATATCTATCAATAAACATATATTTAAAAGTGGGCCGAGCTGGTCTCTCAACTTGGGGTCTTAGACTGAATTAAAAAGAGAAAGCCAGCTGGGTACACATAATCATTGCTCTCTCCTTCTGACTTCGGGTATATGAGAGGACCAGCTACTTCAAGTTCCTGTTGCTTTGACTTCTCTGCCATAAAAGACAGTTATCTTGAACGGTTAGCTTAAAAATACCTTTCATAGACCCTCCAGAATACACCAGAGACTTGGGAGGTGAGAGACTCTCAGGACTCAAAGGGAGGGATCCTAGATGAAATGCCCAACAGTAGGGAGAGGGAACTTATAGAGAGCCTACCTCCAGCAGGACGATAGGGCATCAAATGTGTGTGAGGCCATCCCACAATCACAACTCTGACCCATAATTGTTCCTGTCTGAAACAATTACAGGGATAGAATTGGAGAAGAGCCTGAGGAAAAGAAGGTCCAGTGACAGGCCAAAGTGAGATCCAGCTCAACGGGAGGTTGACACTATTACTGAGGCTATGGAGCACACACAAAAAGGGGCCTACCATGCCCGCACTCCGGAAGACCCAACAAGCAGCTGAAATAGTCAGATGCAGATATTTGCACCCAACCAATGGACAGAAGCAGCTGGCCCCTGTTGTTGAATTAGGGAAGACTGAAAGAAGCTGAGGAGAAGGGCAATCCTGTAGGAGGACCAGCAGTCTTAATTAATCTGGACTCCCGAGATTTCTCAAACACTGGACTACCAACAGGCAGCATACACCAGATGGTATGAGGCCCCCAACACATATACAGTAGAGGACTTCTGGATCTGTGTTCACACAGAGATGATGCACCTGACCCTCAAGAGATTGAAGACCCTAGGGAGTTTAGAGGTCAGGTGGGGTGGGAGGTGGGGACATCCACATGGAGACAGGGTGTGGGGAAAAGGTATGGGATGTGGAACAGTTGGAGGGTAGATGAGGGAGGAAGAATAAAATACGGAGTGTAAAAAAATTAATTAATTAATAAAATAATGTCTTTCATAGGTGCATGTATGAGTATGTACATGTGTGTATGCATATGCGTGTAACAAAAACATAAGTAAAATATTTAAACAAAAAAACAAAAAAGAAACTTCAAAGGAAAAAATTGATGACTATCAGTAAACAAAAACTTCAAGACCATAAAGCCAAAGAAATATATATGATAGAAAAATAGGCCAAAATGCAAAAGGCATGTTGCTGGCTTCATGAAATATTGGGAAAAATAAGTTTTGGGAGACAAATTACCTCCCACTCCTCTAAGACACTTAGAAAGAAAAGAAATGCAAATAGATTTTAAAACAGGCTCAGGGAGACACTCAGAAGTAAATCGATGCAATTTAAAACCATATTGAGAACACAAAACAGTTTGGAAATAGTGTTGATGAGAGATAGGAAACAGCTTCCCTATGCAATCATTGATGGAAATGTCAGTAGAACCTTGTAGAAGGATAATTGGCTGTATCCTCAACATAAAACAACTATACTGGTAGAGTGATGAAGAGAGATTCAACTAAGGGTAACTTACCTGGATGACCTGAACAGGCTTTTGTGTTATAATATTACATAATAAAAACAGTATAGGGGAATTAGAAATATTATATGTGCATACCTATACCCAAAAGAATGTACTATTGAATAATAATCATGATAAGTATCTACTGTACCCAATGTGGCTAACATCCATCTGCTTCATTAGCCTGTGGTTATGTTGCCAATGGGAAACAGAGTGTGGGCTCCATCCCAGATGTGGCAGATACCCATTTTCCCACCATAAGCCCTGATGCTAGGTGTCACTAAGTTATGTCAAGATGATAAAGTAGTCACACAACAAATGGCAAAACATTCCTACTTTCTGTGTTTCAAACAACCTGGTGAAAAAAGAAACAGACCTACAATGAAATGATAGAATTTTACAACAGAAAGCCTCATTGGTTTTTAATTCTTTGAATGGAAAAGGCTGCTGTCACAAAAACAGTCCTGACTTGCATTTTCATCCAGAGATAATCCACACAGACAGATCATGTCAACATTCAGAACCTTTCTCTTCTGATCCATATAAAATCTACTGCCTGGAATTTTTAGTGTCTGCCTATATATGAGTCCCCAGCTTGTATGAAAGCCCTATGTGATAGATAAATACGGATTCAACTATGAAGATTCCACTACTTATTATTGCCAACCCACTCAAAAGGAATCGGGATTCCCAGGTGAACATTAGAATCTTCAGCAGAAAGACTTATAAAACCTGCATCCTGCCATTGGGAAGTCACTCTATGACAATGCAATTAATGAGAACTTGATCCTGAGATCTAGGGAATTTAATTTTCTTTAAGAAGAAACACCAATAGCTAGGGCAGGCTAGAATATAAAAGTCATGCCCACACTCCATGAGGTTATCAAAGGGAACCAACTCACCCATATAGAACAAGACAGATCAGACACAGCCAAATTCTTTATCTCCAAAACCAAAATACAGAATAAAGTCACTAGAAGCCTATTTTACTATGAAGTATGATAAATGGCAGTTCCCTAAAGAAAGAAGTCTTTGATTCTTGCTATTGAATTTCCCAGAATGCTCTGATATCCACCTTCTAGAAAGTTCTTCCTTTCCATGTATCCTTTAAGCTACTTAAATTTAATTTCTATTCTTCTAAGCAACAAAATAATTTGTATCTCAACTAGTTATCTACCCAATGTTCATTACCTACTTTTCAAATAAAATCTGACTTTGTTTGGTACAACAAAAGTGATATTAAATACTCAGTTTTTTATCTTCTTTTGCAATGAAAGATATGACCCAGTCACAGCCAGTTGGAAAGCATAAATTACCAACGGAACATTTAGAATCACCTTAATGATAACTAGACAGGCCAGTAAGGTGGCTTAGTGGGCAGGGATGATAACCCAAGCTTGATGGCCCAAGTTTGATTCCCAAGACCCACATGGTAGAGAGAACTGTCAGATCATGAGAGCATGAATGAGGTAGAAGCAGGAGAGCCAAGGTCAGCCTCAGCTACATAGTGAGTTTCAGGTCAGCCTGGGCAACATAAGAGGTCTGAAAAATAAAGACAAACATGAGCTTGATAAAATGGCTCAGTGGTTAAAAGCACAGGCTACTCTTCTAGAAGGTCCAGGTTTGATTCACACAGCACTTACACAGAGACTCACAACCCATTACAACTCCAATTCCAGGCCATCAAACATTTCTTCTTTGCCTCCACAGGTACTTCATGCACTTCCATATGCATAAATAAATCTTTTTTTGATGGTGGTGGTAGTAGTGGTGGTGGTACTGTGTGTGTGTGTGTGTGTGTGTGTGTGTGTGTGTGTGTGTGTGTGTGTGTTGTTTCCAAGACAGAGTTTCTCTGTGTGGCCTTGGCTGTCCTGACATGAAACTCACTTTGTAGACCAGGTTGGCCTCAAACAGAGATTCACCTGTCTCTGCCTCCCAAGTGCTGGGGTTAAAGGTGTGTACTACCACACCTAGCCACATAAATAAATATTTAAGAAATATAAATAAAAACAAACAGAAAAGGCCAACAGCAAAAAAGGGAGGGGGGTTGAGAGATGACTCTTAGTAGTAAAGTTCTGTGTAAGCATGAGAACCTCAGTTCAGATTCTAGCACCCCCTAAAAACTAGGCACAGCAGTGTATACTTCTAATGCCAGCACTGGGTGGGGCAGAGACAGGAGGATCTCTGGGCATCAGTGGCCAGGCAGTTTAACCAAAACAGTAAGCTCCAGGTTCAAAGAAAGACCTTGTCTCAAAAAATTTAAGATGGTGACTGATGGACACCTTGTATTGCCCTCGGTTCCTGTGTGTGCACAGGCACATATGCACATGGGCACATACGTGCATATCACACACACACACATACACACACTTCATCAAGAATGAAGAGAAGAACAGCACATGCTTCACAGTGTGGCCTGTAGGCATCTGAAGAAGGTGCCACAGAGTTTCTTTTGAACTGCTATGAAAAGATGTTCTAGTTCCATTTCTGTTGCTGTGATAACATACCTTGACAAAAAGCAACTTGTGGAGAAACGGAGTTGATTACAGCGTACAATGCCACGTTACGCTCCATCACTGTCAGGGAGTTTAGGTAGACACTGCAAACAGCTAGTCATAGCCCATCCAGTCAAGAACAGAGAGCAGTGAATGTATACATCCTCAGCTACTGGCTTGCTTGTCTGTGCTCAGCTCAGTTTCTCTACTTTTTAAACAGTTCTAGTCCCCCTGACCAGGAAATGGTGCAGTCTATACTGAGCTGGGTCTTGCCATAATCAATTACCGTATTAAGTAATCCCCACAGGGACGGCTCCAGGCTAATCCAACATAGACAGTTCTTCACTGAGACTCTTCCGGTGTGACACTAGGTTCTGTCAAGTTGACGATTAAAGTTAGCCACCACACCAGACTACCAGTAAGACTCCAGCCAAGAATGAGTAATCGAAATATGATCACAAGAAACCAATTAAGACCCAAACACAGAAACACTGCCTTTTAAAATGTGTGTATGAACGAGGTATGATAGCACATGTGTTTAGTCCTAGCACTCTGGAGGCAGAGACAGGAGGATCTCTGTAAGTGTGAGGCCATCCTAATTTACACAGAGAGTTCCTGGGCAGCCATGACTACATAGAGAAACTTTGCATCAAAATACAAAGAATCAAAAAAGTATGCATGGGGTAAGGGAACTCTACATGCACAGTGGCATCTAGGATTGGATTTTGAAAAGGTCCTTAGCTCAGTTAAGAATATTGTATGGAAAAATAATTTCTTAGCTTTGATAAATGTACGATAGCCACAAATTACATTTGCATTAGCAGAAACTGGGTAAGAGACATGCTGGAACATTTCGTACTGCCTTTAGAACTACTCCATAAATCTAAAAGTGTTTCAAAATAAAAACAGGATGAGATGAAGCTGTGCTTTTTTGAGAATGTCAGTGGCAAGAGGACAAAGCTTATGAAATGCTGCTGATTAAACTTGGCTAAGGATCCAGGACTGACCTTGACCAGATCCTGTGCTGGTGAGTAAACTTTTTAACAGAAGACACCAATCCAATCACTAACATTGAAAGAGGGATTTTATAACAACATTAAATTCCCTGGCACAGTTCGTAATTATACTGTGGCTGTGTAAGCAACCTGCTCTGCTCAAGCTTCAAAACTACCACTAGAGCCGGGCAGTGGTGGCGCACGCCTTTAATCCCAGCA
>NW_022196911.1:41922749-41975680 GCF_008632895.1 Mastomys coucha | reverse complement strand
ACAAAAACAAAAACTACAGGGTTCAGATGGAGATACATATACACACAAAAAAACACAAACACACACATATGTGTGTGTATGTGGAGGGGGTGACACAGTGATGTCAGGCCCCCTCTCTCTGCCACTGATAGACAATCTAGGCTGCATCCCTTTATATACGCATTGCATCAGTTCTATTCCTTAAGAACACTCTAATACCAGAAAATTCACGTCATGTCGTCATGGCAAAACTGGATCATGAAAAGTACTGTTTTCCAAACTTAACAACAGCATATCACAGTAGCATATGGGTCATTTGTGGGTACATAGATGTCAGAGCATGACCTAGACAATGATCAAGACAATTATATTAACTCTGGTGAGAAATCAACTTTTTAAATGTTGTTCTTGGTGTACCTTGATATACCTCTCTCATATGATCTTTGTTTTCTCTTTGTCTTTCTCTCTCTCTCTCTCTCTCTCTCTCTCTCTCTCTCTCTCTCTCTCTCTCTTACTCTCTGGATGCATACAAGACCCTGAGAAACTGGAATTAAACACTTTCTAAATATCAGTTGCCATGGATGCCACCTGATCACTCCGTTCCATCTATCTTTCAGTCAGCACCCCCCTTCTATGGATGAGACTAGTAGGAAACGCACTACTGTGAAGTCACCATCTAGATTGTGAAGCAGTCAGGGAGACAAGTACTGTATTTCTCTGTCATATAGAGATCCTAGCTTCTGTACTGTCACATACACATATTCTGGTGAGAGGAAATGTGGATAAAGGCTGGGAAACTAAAAAGGGTCCCCATATGGCTGCCAAAAAAAGGAGGAAGGGATGTGAGGGAAGGGACGAGGAAGACAATGGAGGAAACTGGAAGAGGTTAATGATGAGGATGAAGGGGCATAAGAGGGAAGAAGAGGGAGTGAGATGAGGGGGGAGCAGGGGAGATTTAACCAAAACGAATATGTATCAAAACCCCATATGAAAACTTGTTATTTTGCAATCTCATTCTGAATTTAAAAAAGGAAGAGAGGGGTAGAGCTGTGATTTTTTCCCTCTCTTCAAACATGTATTCTATTATTCTCCTAGTCCTGTGTCTCTGTCCTTTGTTGTGTGCCAAGGGAAAAAGCACAATTTGAAACAAAGATTCATGCATCAAGAAGAGCTGCCAAATATCTCCCCAGGATGTCTTCTACCAATTCTATAAGAGAAAGTGATAGACCACATAAGTCTCAGAGCCAACTTCCAATCTTCAGGCGGCATGTTGGGTGGGGAGGCAGGTTGCTTTGTAGAAAAGAATCTGCTAGATCACCTTAATAGAATTCCCCAGAGAAACCCAGCAGGTCAGCATCCAAAAAAAAAAAAACTTGTTCATGCAAATTAACTTTCATCAATACAAGATGTCTTAAAGGGTGCCTCAGGAACGCCAACAGCCCAAGATGACTGAAGGCTACACACTGACATGTGGTTTAAAAACTTTGAGAAGGAAAAGACTAAGTCAGTCTGACAGAACCCAAAGAGCCCAGTTCCACAGAGAATCTCCCAGCTCCTGGTGGTGCAGGGGATGATGGATTGGGCTCTCCAAGGCTACCCGTGATTGAAGCCAGAATGTCAATCAGACAGTGAATCCTGAATGTGAAGCAAGGAGTTGGATGTTGCTGTCAGCTTGCCAGAGGGTGCCACAGGGTATCAGAATTTTGTAGAGAGTGAAGAACAAGAAAAGGTGCTGAGGAGATGGCAGATGAGATTTTAAGTAGCTCCAAGAACACCCAGGAGAAAATCTGAGCCACTTGATGTCATAGCAATGAGGAGTTGTTTGCAGAAAGCCGTTGCCTCACTTTCAGAGGACAAGGACCTCTATTGGCACAAGAATGGCTGGCCACAAAAGTCCCCAGATTTCAAAACTTGGGGACAGTGCAAGGGGTGAGAAAATGTGGCTCAAGAAGACAAGGTAATCTTGGTATATCTTCTCATAAGCTAAATAGCAACAGAGAGATTAGGTTCTCTGAACTGTGAACCCCACACATGCATGGAAGGGGACTCAAGGCTGTGAGAAAGTTATTGTCAGAGTTCCTGAGAATGACCAGGCAGTTCCCTGGTAAAACCTTTTTTTATCATGGAAGACAAGCCTGAAAGTCCCCAACATTTAAGGAACCTAGAAATTCCTGAGGAAACTAGGTCTAGTGTTTCTACAGTTAGTTCTGGGGGTTCCAAATGTCTCAGAAGTCAGAATGGCCCACCAGGCTGGTTGAAAGTGTTATTTACTTCCAACATATAATGAAATTAAAAAACAGAGGGCAAAGCTTGGTTGTCTAGTGGACATGAAGTCCTGGGTTTCATCCACAGCATTCTACAAACTGAGAGTCATAATTCATAACTATAATTTCAATAGGCCAGAGGTGAAAGCAGTAGGGTTTGAAGATCAAAGTCATTCTTGGCTATATAGCACATTTGAAGACAGCCTGTGCTACCCAAGATCCTGTCTTAATTAAATAATTAAAATTAGTAGAAGAAATTCACTAGCAGTAGTTTCTTATTTCCTCCCCTTCAGACCATTTCTTGTGAACATTTTTAATCATTACTTATAACTACAATACATACCAAAAATTTCACAGTTTTGTTCAACTGGGTACTGTTAGCCTACTAGATGATTCTTAGGACTTCAATACCCACTACATTAACAGCATTGACTACCCTACTAAGTGTCTACCATATGATGTATCATGGCTGTCACAGGCATCTCCCCATAGTCATATGAAGAGGTCCTGACTTGGAATTGAACTTCTTTGAATCATGGCTTTACTGAGCTTCAGACATGTGACATGACTTCCTCCAAAGTCACACAGGCAAATCAGGGCTACAGATTGCTCTGAAGCAACACAGTCTGTGTGGTGGTAGCATTTAGTTCTAGTGACCTTTATACTACCTTTGCACATTTTAATTCTATAATTTAGCAATGTTAAAAAAACAGGACCAAGTTATCAATATGAATACCAACACTTAACCTGCTATCTGTAATTTAATTATATACCTATTGTTCTTAAATCTACTTAGCAGCACACTTCATATTCATGGGGGCCTTCATTATAAATAACTCATCACATTTGTGTTTATTTCCACACAAGGGCCAGCCTGACTGAGTCCAGTGGTGGCATGTACTCTTGCTTCTTCAGGAACAGAGATGAGTTAGTGGGAATATACCCAGAAGACTGGAATAAAGTATATGTAGCAGCTCAAGAAACCACTTAGTCCTTAAGATCCTGTCATCTGCAACATTTATAGCCCTTGATTGCCCACTGTGTGCTTTCTTCCTCATTGCTTCTCTCACAGGATTCTACTATTTAACAGGAAACGAGTCTGTCTGTAGCAGTAATAAAACGCTGTGGCAAATTCTGCTCATATCTTTCCTACTGTAGCTCCCAAGAGACCAGCCTACCATTGAGTGCTAGTGGAAAAGTTAAAAAAAGATGTGGTAAAAAGGACACTCCATTCTAGGTTGTGCCTGTGTCATACTGTCCTGAGACAGCAAAATCACAGGTAACAAGGACAGAAAACAGCTATAATTCCATCTCACATTCACACACACTCCTGACCCATCAATGTTTTTCCAAAGGTGAAAAAGGACAGAGCCTTCAGGACTCTATGTTCTTGACCATTTGCAGACCAATTCAGAAGCCTCTTTTCATGCATCTGCCTCTTCCAAGATACATACCACACAAGTCACATGATCAATGAGCAAGTGATGCTCAGCCTCTCTCAGAGTTCTGGAAGACCAATGGGTCTGGAACTGCATTTTAATAGCAAAGCACCTTCACATTCCAAAGGGACATTTTCTGCATAAGGATATTAAAGACAGGATGAAGGAAATGACTAAAATATCTAACACAATATGAACAAGAGGCAAAGCTAAAGTCCTGAACTGGAACACTCCTTAGCCAAATGTATTCAAAACAATAAACACAACTCCAGAGAGATACTCATTTAGAGCTGATAGTCATCAGGGGAAAGAAAAAATGTGCACACCCTTAGAGACTATGTGGCAGTGGTAGAGTGAGTGGGTTTTGGTGTTTTAACATTTTCAGTAGTGATACCAAGAACTTGTTAGGATCTAATTACCATTGAATTTCTCTGCAATATTCATTTATGGTTTTGGAATTCAGGGATACATATTTTTAAATGTTTTTTTTTCCATATCATATCACTTCAACAAACCTAACAGTCTGCCTTGCCCCTTCCCCTGGGTCAATTGTCTGTTTCCAGTTCCACAAGCTCTTCCTTTTGAGAATCTTCCAGCATACTGAAGGAACTTCTTTGCATTCTTTAAATGTTGGCATATAAATACAAAAATGTTGCTGCCCCTCTGTCCAGTGGAAATAAGGAGGTAACAATGAGCTCTTCTCCAAGCAGTTTATTCAGGAACCTTGTACTACAGAATCATTTGATCATTTTTACTTCTTCTCTAGCTAGCTTCTTTCTCTTTATTCTACTCATCCTATAATCTCTCCAGCCCCCAGCCCTCGCGGGTTAAATACTTTCCCCGGTCCCAATCAGCATCAGCTACGTGGCAAAACATAATAGGCTGGGGAAAATCATGCCAGCTTGCATCACAAACTGGAGGCACTCAGCTTTTCCAACTAAGGCTTGTTTATCACAATGCTCTCTGCTCTGGCCGGAGACCAGGTGTTCAATATATAGGGTGGCAGCTGCGGCTCCCCACAGTTCCCCCTTTTTGTTTTAAATGCAACAGGCAAGAGTAGAGGTCTGATATCCAGTAACCATGAGAAGGACATTGCAATGGCATTATAACCTGATGGTAATAACTCTTGGTAAAATATCAAACCCGTCTTCGAGAACACATACAGCTAGTTTGTACTACAAACTGGGCTTAGTTATTAACTCTTGGCAAAATATCAAACCCGTCTTCGAGAACACGTACAGCTAGTTTATACTACAAACCGGGCTTACTTAGCCACTCGGTACATGCCTCTGTCTTAGGTGATTTATTTGCCAGAGCCCCTAACCCATAGCAGCCAAGTTGGGACCATGCCATTCCTATGCTTTTTTCTTGGAGGTGGGATTTGAGGCATCAACCCACATGCAATCAGACATGCTCTCCAAGAGACCGCTAGAAACTGATCTCTAGTGCAGTGCTTAGCCTTGCATCCTGAGCGTGAAGAAGAGCATTCAGAATAGTTAACCAAGCCTGTGAAAATTGCCTCGCTTCCAGGGCTGCAAATGCTTGCACTGCCAAAGCAGCCTGACATTGCTGCCAGACCCGCATAGATGCACCACAATGCCAATATACTGACAAGGACCAGTAAAGCACCCACAGTTCCAATACTCATTGTTCTCAATTCAAAAGCTCTTACTTATTTCTTTTTTTTTTTTCAATATTTTCTTTATTTACATGTAAATTTCTCCATTCCCAGTTTCCCCTCCAAAAAACAGAGAAACAAACAAAAACAAATCCCTGTTGCCTCCCACTTCCCCATGCCTGCCACCCCGCCCTCTCCCACTTTCTGGCCCTGGCATTCCCCTACACTGGGGCACAGAACCTTCACAAGGCTGAGGCCCTCTCCTCCTATTGCTGATCGAATTTGCAATCTACTTATTTCTTTCATATTAGTTTAAGATGTTCTAGTCACACAATGTAACTTAATAACAAATTATAAGGCTTTCTATAGCTATACAATTAAATCTGTCTATTTCCCATTTCAAATATAACCATTTTACATTTTCTAGAAACACAACTTATTAACAATTTTTTCTAGCCCCAAAGCCCAGGGAACTGGGTACATGACTCATCATAACTTCTTCAAGCTGAACGAGGGTGTAGAGATATGAAGGGGGTAGAAGGAAAAACAGAACTGGTCTTCTGATGTCTGTGTCTTAACTGGATCAGGCTGAAGTTCAGGACATCAGGAGTTCAGGCAGGCGATTTAGATGAGGAAATTCACCAAGGCAGTATATTTCTGCAACATATAAATCTCAAAACAAACTTTCAGCATCACCAAGATATATATTTTTGTTTGATTCTCTGTGTAGTGCAGGAACTGATGGCATGTCCCTAAGGGTGACTTGGTTTACCTAGGTGATCATCCATAAAACTACATCTCCCATCAGTCCTTCCCAGCCATCCGGAGCCACAGCTGTTCCAAGTTTCCTTTTTAAGCTTGTTTACTCTAGGAGCAAAGGTGCTAGCAGTTTAGCATTACTACCAGGCTTCGATACCAATATTACATGCAAAAAGCTGTTGTCCCCTTTAAGAGCAGCTTGCGTAGACACTCAGTCAGCCTCTATCAGCTCCTTTTCAGCTGTGCACAGACTGACTCAGCCAAGTTCTTTATGACTTTAAGTGGCAGTGTAAGTTTAACTCCTGGTCTCAGCATAATGGCTTATCAGTCTCTGCTTATGGGGGGGAGGTAATGATACAGGCGGCCCTGGGCTGTGGGCTCCACCCTAATGGTAAACTTCTCCATTTTCTGTACTAGCTTCTCAAGTTCCCTTTCAGAGTCTGAGCCACGTTCATCAGTCTGATCTTTCTCAGACTTTGCTGACCTCTCTTCCTTCAGCTGTTCTAATGCTTCCTGTTCCTTCTCTACTGCTTTAGAACACACTTTATTCTCCAAGCAGCTCCTAATCAGTTTCCAGATTGGTTGCACTCCATCTTTTATTATTCCTTCCTCCCAAGCGAATTCCAGATCTCTCCCTAATTCATCCCAGCTGGACAGCGTCAGATGACCTGACATCACGAACCAAGGGGCTGCGATATCTACCTCTGACAAAAATCTTTCTAGGGTTTCTCTCTTTAATTCTATCATTTTTGCTTTTAATAGCTCCTTAAGAGCAACAAACACGAGGCAAGATTGCGAGTTCCCCACACTATCACATTTGATTCACCCTTAACGGGACCTTATTGCTCCAACCCAGAGACCTTATTGCCTCTTGACCGAGGACCTTATTGCCTCTTTACCGAGGACCTTCCATTTTTGTCCCACCTTACCTGGGAACTTACCAGTTGATGGCCCTGTCTGCAAGGAGTTCTGAGCCGTAGAAGATGTCCCCCATATGTCTCTCCCCGTATGTCTCTCCCCGTATGAACTTCTCCATTCCCCATAGTCTCTCCCCATACTGGCCACCAATTGTTGCCACCCCTCCACCCAATGAAAATAAGGAGGCAACAACGAGTTCTTCTCCAAGCAGTTTATTCAGGAACCTTGTACTACAGAATCATTCGTTCATTTTTACTTCTTCTCTAGCTAGCTTCTTTCTCTTTATTCTACTTATCCTATAATTTCTCTAGCCCCCAGCCCTCATGGGTGAAATACTTTCCCTGGTCCCAATCAGCATCAGCTACGTAGCAAAACATAATAGGCTGCAGGAAATCATGCCAGCTTGCATCACAAACTGGAGGCACTCAGCTTTTCCAACTAAGGCTTGTTTATCACAATGCTCTCTGCTCTGGCCGGAGACCAGGTGTTCGATATATGTATATATGGTGGCAGCTGCGGCTCCCCACACAAAAATGCTCTCCCCCGTCCCTGTATTTCTTTTTCCCCTCCTTCTCTTCTCCTTCCTCCCTCTCCTCTCCCTCCTTCTCTTCCTCTCCCAAACCTGCTGGCTTCACACTCATGATCCTCCTGGCCTGAGCTCTCTGAGTGCTCAAATTACAGATATATACCTCCACAGATAGTTCCCCTTCCTTCTGCAAAGCTAAAAGCTACCTAAAATATATAACTAAATTCATTTTTCAACAACTACTTACTGCAAACAAGAAATGAGCATTGTGAAATTTACCATTAACAAGAAGAGTAAAGATGGCAATCAATCGCAAATGGGAAAGGGGGAAAAAAGATCCTTAAAATAAAATTACCTGGTACACCTTAAAGCTAGGCATAACTGTGTTAAATTACTCTGTGTACTGGCTACTTTTGTGTGTCAACTTGACACAGGCTGGAGTTATCACAGAAGGGAGCTTCAGTTGGGGAAGTGCCTCCATGAGGTCCAGCTGTGGGGCATTTTCTCAATTAGTGATCAAGGGGGTAGGGCCCCTCATGGGTGGTGCCATCTCTGGGCTGGAGGTCTTGGGCTCTATAAGAAAGCAGGCTGAGCAAGCCAGGAGAAGAAAGCCAGTAAGAAACATCCCTCCATGGCCTCTGCATCAGCTCCTGCTTCCTGACCTGCCTGAGTTCCAGTCCTGACTTCCTCTGGTGATCAACAGCCATGTGGAAGTGTAAGCTCAATAAACCCTTTCCTCCCCAACTTGCTTCTTGGCCATGATGTTTGTGCAGGAATAGAAACCCTGACTAAGAAAAATTGGTACCAGGAGTGGGGTATTCCTGTGACAACCTGACCATGTTTTGGGGAGGACTGTGGAAGGACTTTGGAACTTTGAGCTAGAAGAACCACTGGTTGTTAAGAACTCTGTGGGATATTCTGTAGGAGCTTGGAAGATCATGTTGAGAACAGTGCAGAGATGGAGGCCTGGCTTGTGAAATTTCAGAGGGAAGATTAAAGACTCTTATCAGGGCCATGATGTTTTGAATGTGAAGATTCTGTGGTTCTGGTTACCTGGAGCTGAAGTATCAGCTGTGATTAACAAGATACGAGAACTACTAAAGCAAAAACTTTGCATTAGTAGGACTATTGATGCTGGTTAGCTGGAGCTAAGAAATTACCGGTGATTAAGAAGAGACCAACATCATTGAGGTGACATCTTCTGGGAAGTGTTTTTTGAGAGCAAAGAGACTGTGTTCCAGAGATAGCCAAGGTTGTACCTTGTGCTGCAGCAGGACTTGGTAATGTGTAAGAGTCACCCAGGTGGTACTGGTTTTGAAGGCATGAAAGGGTCATGAAGAGCAGCTGAGGCTCGACACAGTGAGAGGCCATGGAAGGCCACTGGTGAAGGGGCAGCATTGGTTTGCAATTGATGGCCCAGGACTGAAGGGGTCATGCAAAGGAGTTGAGGCTTGGCACCATGAAGAAAGCCTATGAGAGGCTATTGGTGAAGCCTAGTTACAGCGGAAGACAGTGTTTTAATGATGACAGTACCATGAATGACCACCAAGGACAGCAGCAGCAGTGGAGTATAGGCGTCTGGAGCCCAGAAGACAAGCTGTGTGCTTCAAAGGACAGAGCTGGAGAAGTGACCAGTTAAGCCCTTAGAGGAGCCCAGAAGATTGTGAGTTGAATCCCAGACATTGGTTTTGCTTTTGATTGTAACTGTGCCCTGATATTTTTCCCTCTTGAAGGAAGAATGTATTTTAGTGGAGCCCACAGTTAAGAGACTTTGAATTTTAAAAGATATTGGAACTTTTTATATGTAAATACTGTGGGACTTTAGATCTTGGGGATGAATAAGAACATAAGGGTTGAGGCTTAATAGTGATGTGTTTGTGTGTCAAGTTGACAAGGGATCAATTGTACTGGGTAGTTTTGTGTGTCAACTTGACACAGGCTGGAGTTATCACAGAAGGGAGCTTCAGTTGGGGAAGTGCCTCCATGAGATCCAGCTGTGCAGCATTTTCTCAATTGCCCCTTGTGGGTGGTGCCATCCCTGGGCTGGAGGTCTTGGGCTCTATAAGAGAGCAGGCTGAGCAAGCCTGGAGAAGCAAGCCAGTAAGGAACATCCCTCCATGGCCTCTGCATCAGCTCCTGCTTCCTGACCTGCTTGAGTTCCAGTCCTGACTTCCTTGGTGATAAACAGCAATATGGAAGTAAGCCGAATAAACCCTTTCCTCCCCAACTTGTTTCTTGATCATGATGTTGTGCAGGAATAGAAACCCTGACTAAGACACTCTGCATATAAATATCAGTTGTTCCAATGGAGAAATGCAAAACACAGAGAAAGGTCTGGGTGTGATTGAATTATAAATCTGATTTTATGCCGGGCATGATGGCGCACGCCTTTAATCCCAGCACTTGGGAGGCAGAGGCAGGCGGATTTCTGAGTTCGAGGCCAGTCTGGTCTACAGAGTGAGTACCAGGACAGCCAGGGTTACACAGAGAAACCCTGTCTTAAAAAAAAAAAATCTGATTTTATCCATAGTAGACTCAGGCAGTGGAGAAACGTGTAACCCCTTTCCCTATCCTTCCAATCTACTTTCCCTTCTCCCTGTGAAGCATACTAGCAAATAAAAAAAAATTCTGTTGGTAGAAAAGAAAACCAAACTTGGCAGCAAATCAAAGAAATGCATAGACAAAAATCAATGCAACTCATACTCAACTCAATTACTTCCCTTCTGAAACCGAACAGCACTCATTGACTATGTTCCTGGTACATCGATAGTTTGCTGGAATATGCTGTTGTCTGGTTTGAGAAGGATGTGGAGTTGGCTCTTAAACCATTTCACATTAAGTGTCAAGAGGAGTTGGACAGATGGTTCAGTGGATAAAACACTTGCCTTAGGAGCCCAATGGCCTAATTTGAAATCATACGTAAAGGCAGATAGAGTAGTATTCCTCTCTGTAATCCCATAATTTATACTGGGAGGTAAAGACAAAGAACCCTCAGAAGCTCAAGGTTGATCTCAGTTAGCACACCCAGCTATGAATAACAAGAAAAATTGTTTCCTGCAAGGTGGACAGTAAGAACCAACACCCAAAGTTGTCCTTTGTCCCCCCCCCACACACACACACAAAAGAGAAACAGAGAAGAGACAAGAGACAAACACACAGAGAGACATAAAAATAAATTTATAAACAAGACAGGATGAAAATGTTGGCAACAGTGGAAGGGCATTGTAGACAATCTGCATTTGAATCTCTATCCTGACAGTTTTGTCAGCATACAAGCCACTCCAGGAAACCATCAGAACTAAGCCTGGGAAATGGGCTAGGCAAAGATGAACCACTGGATGTTGGAACAAGGAAGGGCTTTGATTTAGAAACTTCAGCCAGGTGGTGTTGGCACATGCCTTTAATCCCAGCACTTGGGAGGCAGAGACAGGCGGATTTCTGGTCTACAGAGTGAGTTCCAGGACAGCCAGGGCTATACAGAGAAACCCTGTCTCAAAAAAAAAAAAGCCCACAAAAAACAAAAAAAAAGAAACTTCTCTGGAACTATTGTTTCCCACTGACACTGCAGTGGGAAATGTCCCGGGAAGAAAGATCAGTTAAGAGGCCACTGTGATCATACAGGCAGGTGTTTATGAGGGCCTAAAGCAGGCCAGGCAGCTAGGATATAAGACACAGATGCAATGAAGTCCTGTGAGGAGAGACTGTAAGGTACCACTCTTGTTTGAACACAGTAAATTCCAAGTGCCATCAAGATATAAGATGGGAAATGGCTTCTGGACCATTGGGAATACTTAAGAACTGCAAAATTCATCAAATTTCCTCTAAGCACACACTACTTTAAATGGGGAGGAGGAGGAGAGAGAGAGAGAGAAAGAGGAAGAAAGGAAGGAAGGAAGGAAGGAAGGAAGGAAGGAAGGAAGGAAGGAAGAGCAGTGTTGAAAATATAGTGAGTTCACTTATTAAACGAAACATTTCGCAGTGCTTATAAAATATCCCACATGGATATATGTGTTTGAACACTTCGTCCTCAGCTGGTGGCACTGCTTAAAGAGACTGTGGAACCTTTAGGGGGTTAAGTTTTACCAGAAGTGAGTCATCCTGGGAGGGGTATAGCCATGCCCTGGCACAATCTGGTTCTCTCTGTCCTCTCTTCCTCATCTCTCAAGATGTAAGGAGTTCTAGCCACACATTCCAATAGCTATGAACTCCACCATACACCACAATGTACTTTCTCCAACTATGAGCCAAAATAAATTCTTCCACCCTAGATTCTTGCTTCTTTTGGGAAATTAAACATGGAAATGAAAACAGTAACAATTAACTAATACATACAACCAAGCTGGAAGGAAGGAAGGAAGGAAAGAAGGAAGGAAGGAAGGAAGAAGGAAGAGAGAGACAGAGGAGGAGAGGGAGGGACAGGGAGATGGAGAGGGAGAGGAATAGGGTGAGAGAATGGCTCTTCACGCCAAGCCAACTCAGTCACCCATACCTAGAAATCACTATCCCCTTACACTTGAGTTTTTCAGCAATAGTGCAGCCTGGCCAGTTGCTGGGGTAGCCTGCCACCCTGTGGCGTCTGACTCTAGGTGCAAGAATTGTACTCTCCTGAATACTTCTGCTGAAATGGGGTGGGGGTACCCTCCTTCATTTCTGGCCCTTTGCACTGTATTCCTCCCTCTGGGCAAGTCTCACACTTGACCCCAGGTTGTTCATTCCCCTGTCAAAACTACTGCCTGTTTCTCTTTTGCCTTCACCATCTGCTACTAGAGAGAAATATGTCCCTCCCAATAAATACTTGTAAAACCTCAGCAAGAGACACCACTGCTCATACCTGGCCCACTTCTCTGACACCCCGTCATATCTAGTACCACCAAGAAACCCAGCGCTTTCTTCCCTTTTCCCCATTCTTAAAACCTCAGAGTTATAGATGCTGAGAAACACCCCAAATATCTATCATTGACCAATTGAGGACATGCAGACTCTCCACACAGTTGAACCTCATCCAACACCTGAAACCCCCTTCAAGACAAGGCAGATCCACAGACACCGACAAGGCACAGGCCCCACCTATTGTAAACTAAAAAGCCAGGCACAAGGCAATACAAATCACAGGCCATTACTGGGGCCCAGGAAGGGGCTCTCTATGCTCCCATTGTTTCCAGTAGCTCTAGCAGAGAAACACAGATCTTCAAATTACAAAAGGTCAACCTCAGAAAGCAGTTGCCCATCCCAGTACTGCGTGAGACAAGGAAAAAGAGAATCATGGTGAAATTATTCTAGTCCACTTCTTATCATTTTATATCCTATAGAAATTGATTAAAAAAAAAAAAAAACCTTCATTTCTGCTAATGTCTCGTTACCAGGATACCATTTTTCCAATTACTCACAAAGAGCAGAGATTATTAACCCTATGATTCTTATTCCAGCAGAGCTGTTCAAAACCGCAGTGCCTGCCATCCACCAAGGTTAAGTAATGAATTATGAATGGCACGGGGGATAATGACATTCTCCGAATGAACTTCTCTAGGCTGCAAATCGGGTTTCTTTGGAGACTGTGGGGAGCAGGGGGGAAGGAAGGCAAAGCATGCAGAGTGTGAAGGGCTGATAGACTCAATTTGGACTTCCAAAGCAGTAAGGAAGGCTCCAAAGCCTCTCTCTTGGAACTTACCGGAAATCCACTGCTTGGGCATTGGTAAGCCTCACTGTTGGAGGAGACACTTTGAAGTTGAATGCAGTAGGACTCGCCCACATTGGCAGCAGTTGCCAAATAACCTTAACTGGGTCCTCTGGGCTCAGTACAAAACTCTGACCTGGGACGTGAACTCTGTGCTGGAAAGAAGCCGGGAAGGGGCTTCACCTGCAGCCTTCTCCCTGTAGTAAGTTCACAGAATCTGTGCAGGCTTGCCTCCATTGAGTCTATCAGGTGTAGGTCATTGAGAGGTGGAGGCAGCCTAGAAGTGGCTAAGGAAAGCTAAAAAAGAACTCATGAGGTGATGGCAGACCCTCCCCCTTTAAACAGCAGCAAGCCAGGTGAATACTATAGTATCACCTGGGAACTTGTCAGAGACGCAGGATAGCAGGCTCCACCCCAGATTCAGGACCGGTCATCAGTGTTTCAACAAGAGCACCCTGGGTGGGGGTGGGGGTGGGGCTTCACAAGCATCTGCAGTTCGAGTATTGCTAATATCGAGTAGCAGTTAGCAGACACATTCGTTGCTCTGGATACAATGAGGGAAGAATCTCCCTTTTCAGTCTTACCTTAAAATGTTCAAGAATCAAGACTAAACCTAAGGATAATAGGTATAAAAGAGATCGAATACTCCCAACTTAAAGGGCCAGTAAATATCTTCAACAAAATTATAGAAGAAAACTTCCCTAACCTGAAGAAACATGAACATACAAGAAACCTACAGAACCCCAAATAGACTGGATCAGAAAAGAAATTTCTTCTGTTACATAATAATCAAAACACTAAATGCACTAAACAAAGAAAGAATATTAAAAGCAGTAAGGAAAAAAGGTCAAGTAACATATAAAGGCAGGCCTATCAGAATTACACCAAACTTCTCACAAGAGACTATGAAAGCTAGAAAATCCTGGGCAGATGTCATACAGACCCTAAGCGAACACAAATGCCAGCCCAGGCTACTATGCCCAGCAAAACTTTCAATTACCATAGGTGGAGAAAACAAGATATTCCATGACAAAACCAAATTTATATAATATCTTTCTACAAATCCAGCCCTACAAAGGATAATAGATGGAAAACACCAACACAAGGAAGGAAACTTCCCCCTGGAAAAAGCAAGAAAGTAATCTTTCAACAAACCCAAAAGAAGATAGCCATACAAATGTAATTCCACATCTAACAACAAAAACAACATGAAGTAACAATCACTTTTTCTTAATATCTCTTAACATCACTGGACTCAATTCCCCCAAAAAGACATAGACCAACAAACTGGATGTGTAAACAGGACCCAGCATTTTGCTGCATACAGGAAATGTACCTCAGTGACGAAGACAGACACTACCTCAGAGTAAAATGTTGAAAAACAGTTTTCCAAGCATAGTCCCAAGAAACAAGCCGGAGTAGCCATTCTAATATTGAATAAAATCAACTTTCAACCAAAAGTTATCAAAGAAGATAAGGAAGAACACTTCATACTGGTCAAAGGAAAAATCTAACAAGATGAACTCTCAATTCTGAACATTTATGCTCCAAATACAAGGACACCCACATTCATAAAAGAAACTTTACTTAAGCTCAAAGCACACATCGTACCCCACACAATAATAGTGGAAGACTTCAATACCCCATTCTCAGTAATGGGTAGATCATGAAAACAGAAACTAAACAGAGACACAGTAAAACTAACAGAAGTTCTGACACAAATAGATTTAACAGATATTTATAGAACGTTTCATCCTAAAGCAAAAGAATATACGTTCTTCTCAGCACCTCATGGTACCTTCTCCAAAATTGACCATATAATTGGTCACAAAACAGGTCTCAATAGATACAAGAAGATTGAAATAATCCCATGCATCCTATCAGATCACTACAAAGTCTGGTCTTCAATAACAACATAAACAATAGAAAGCCCATACACATGGAAGTTGAACAACACTCTACTCAATGATAACTTGGTCAAGGAAGAAATTAAAGACACTTTTGAGTTTAATGAAAATGAAGCCACAAAATACCCAAACTTATGGGACACAATGAAAGCAGCCTTAAGAGGAAAACTCATAGCTCTGAGTGCCTCCAAAAAGAAACTGGGGAGACCACGCACTAGCAGCTGACAGCACATCTAAAAGCTCTAGAACAAAAAGAAGAGAATAGACACAAGAGGAGTAGATGGCAGGAAATATTGCTGCTATGATTGTTATAGTTATTTCCTGATAATCTACTTGACCCATCTCTAACCATTCTGTCATGATTTGTAGGGCAGTGTCCTTTTTAATGTCAGATATTTGAACACTTGGTCCCCAGCTGGTACCCTGGTTCAGGGATGCTGTGTAACCTTTGGGGGTTGGAAGCTTGCTGGAGGAAGTATGCCATCGAGGGTAGGCTGTGGGTATTTATTGTCTTGCCATATTTGCTCTGTTTTGTTGTTGTGATGTCTCAGCTTTCTGCTCCTGCCTTCATACCTTCATGCCTACTAATTGCTGCTATTTCTCCCTGCTGTTATCTTTCTGAAGCCCTAAACCTAAAATAAATGCATTCTTCCTTAAATTGCACTGGGCATGTTAAAAAAAAATGTTCAAGAATCATCGTTATCTCAAATGGTGGCATGGCACCAATGCTCAGAGAAAACACCGCTCCAAAAGGCAGGATGTGCTGGGTTCTCTGTGTGGGTTCTTGCAGCAGAAGACTGAGCTCCAAGCTGAGATACTAAAGCCTTCAGATAGTTTTCAGATTACTGGCCCCTTTCAGAATATAAGCCACACACACACACACACATCATCATCTAGAGACTGTAGACCTAGACTTTAATTTGAGAGCCCTCCTAGGTAGTTATACCAGTCTGAAGTTCCATCAGTGAGAAGAATGGAATCTTCTGTAATTAAAATACAGTAGAGCAGTGGTTCTCAACCTTCCTTATGCTGTGACCCTTTAATACAGTTCCTCATGTTGTAGTGACCCCCCCAACCATAAAATGATTTCATTGCTACTTCAAAACCAGAATTTTGCTACTGTTATGAATCATAGTATGCATATCCGATGGACAGTATAAATGATACCGACCCACAGGTTGAGAACTTCTGCCCTACAGACTGGTTTTGCTGAATACAGGATTAAACAAGACCTCTCTGCAGAAGACCTCTTGCTTACCTTGAAGACAGCTGGCTATTTTTCCTGGATTTTCCTAAATTCACTTTCACTGAGCAACTCTCAGGAAAAAGCTGCCTGGGACATCTGAGCTTTTACCACACCGCCAAGTCCTCCTCGGAAGAAAGATAATAGACTCACAGAGCATCAGGACAAATAGCATATCTGCTGTCATCATGTAGAATTAACCATCTTAATGTCCACAACCCCTGCCATCTGTAAGCCCATCTGATTATTCTCTCTCTTTTTTTCCCTTCTCAAAAAAAAACAAAAAAAACAAAAAAAAAACAAAAAACCTGCATATTTAGTTGACCCATTAAGGGGTATTGATACATAATGAATCAAATTGTTACATATCTATACTTTTGTCTTATACAATATATGTATTGCTTTTCTTTTCCCCTACTCGGATGGTAACTAAATAGCTCATCACCTACAACAGAGAAAACACAGATTTATAGTTTTAGCATCCATCACACATTTCCCAAAAGGCGAGCATCTATTACCCCATTAGAAAGCCTCAATCCAGGGCTGGAGGGATGACTTGTGCCCTCCCCTGAGCCTGGAGCAGGCTGATTCAGACCTTGCTGGCTAGCCCACCTAGGGTGGAGCCTATTGTCCGGCCACATCTGCAGCATCCTACAGGAGCCACCACCTGCTGAACTGCTGAGCCTGTCTGCCTGACTAGTTCCTGACTAAGCAACAAGATGCTGACTCTGACCAGGCCACAAGATCCTGGCACAGTGGGGGATGGGATCCCACCCTTTTATAAACCTAGACTCTTAAATAAGCATTGGGCCTTGATCAGAAACTTGTCTTGGCCTCATTCTTCTCTTGCCATCCTACTCATTCAGCCTCATCTTTCTTCTCAGGAACTCAGTAACTCATGGCCACTGGTGGCTACAATGGCTCAGCAGTTAAGAACACTGTCTGCTCTTCTGAAGGTCCTGAGTTCAAATACCAGCAAACACATGGTGGCTCACAACCATCTGTAGTGAGATCTGATGCCCTCTTTTGAAGTGTCTGAAGACAGCTACAGTGTACTTACATATAATAAATAAATAAATCTTTAAAAAAAGAAAAAGAAAGAATAAAAGAAAGAGAGAAAAAAAGAAAGCCTCAATCCATTTCAAAGTGCTCCCTCCCTATACCAATTAGTATATCCCAAAATCCACTACTGCTTGTCTTCTTTTACTGTCTGCCATGAAAATTAAAAAGTTACTCCAAATTAGATACAAATTAGATATTTCCTTTTTAAAGAAAAATAATGTAAAACAAAGATAGGATACTATAAATATAAATAATATAAAACTGGAATAGGACAAAACAAACAGAAGGGAAAGCATCCAAAGAAAGGAACATAGACCATATGTAGATACTCAGTCACACACTCAGAAATCCCAGGATTTAAATTCTCCTTAAATGTCAAGTACCTTATCTGGGGAGTGTGATGGTGGCAGAACATCTGTCTAGCATGTACCAAAGCTCTATGTTTAAACCCCAGCACCATAAGCAAAACCAAGATCAAGTGTCCCAAATTATACTTAAATAGAAATTACAATATACTGATAGGTCGTCCCTCAGTTAATGTTTAAATACCTCTACCAGGAAAAACTTGCTTCCATGGTATCTTATACATGCCACCTGATCCCTAGAAAATTCTCTCAGTTTTAGGATTACAGATCTATGTCCTAGACGCGTCTTTGTCATTAAGCCCCACAGCACCACTCTTCTTCTGAAGGGTTTTGTGGTTTTATTCATTCACCAAGCCCAGTTACACTGTTAAACGTCTCCCCAGCAGGTTGAGATCCTTTTAAAGACTATCATGTGAACTCAAAAATCCTTAGTGGAGACAAGAGGAGAGTTCCGTTCTGTTGCTGGCTCCCTTCTCAGAGGAGAAGGCCCTGAGGCAAGTTGATGTCTTAAGACAAAGCACCTTCTGCTGTCTTCCTGCCTGCTATGGCCTCCCAGACCAGGTAGTATAAGAGTCATCCTCCTGTTCCCCTTGGAATTTTTGCTGCCAAGGCAAGGGTGTGACATTACCGGCTTTGATGGTCTTCACTTTCATCCTAGAATCTTATCTTTCTGAAAAACTTGGGATGGGGACTGATAATGACAGAAAGAACAGAAATAGGGGAGTGCCTTCGAATCTAAAAGAAAGCTGGGAGCAGTTGACTCAAGAGTGGAGAGATGTTGAAGCTGATGGAGAAAGAGAGAGACAGAGAGATAGACAGACAGACAGACACACAGACACACAGACACACAGATTCAGATCTTAGAACATCTGCTTAGGGACTCTAGTTATTGGGTAGTCTATCTGGATAAATATTTATGACACAGTCTTTCTTTTTTAATTTTTTATTAGATATTTTCTTTATTAACATTTCAAATGTTATCCCCTTTCCTGTTTTCCCCTTTGGAAACCTCTCTATCCCATCTGCCCTCCCCCTGCTCACCAACCCACCCACTCCTGCTTCCTGGCCCTGGCATTCCCCTACACTGGGGCATAGAGCCTTCACAGGACCAAGGGCCTCTCCTCCCATTGATGACCAACAAGGCCATCCTCTGCTACATATGCAGCTGGGGCCATGTGTACTCTTTGATTGGTGGTTTAGTCCCTGGGAGCTCTGGGGGTACTCGTCAGTTTGTATTGTTGTTCCTCCTATGGGGCTGCAAGCTCTTTCAGCTCCTTCAGGCCTTTCTCTAGCTCCTCCATTGAAAACCCCATGAATGGGTCAGTCCAATGGTTAACTGAGAGCATCCACCTCTGTATTTGTCAGGTACTGACAGAGCCTCTCAAGAGACAGGACCCAATCTTTCAACATAAGTACCATATATCTTTACCAAATCCCTCCGTAACTGAGACTTTGTGACTTCTGTGAAGGACTACTAATGAGTATGTTTCCCTACTACTTTTTGGCTACTAAAATTCTGAGGTGTGCCCTGAAAAGGGGAAGAAATCCTCCCAAATTGAGCTAAAGTAATCTCCTTCTAGTCTACCATATTGTAGGTTTAGAGTCTGATTTAAAGAAAATGGAACTATGAAGTGAATGAAGATCTCAAAGGTTTCTTTGCATTAGTGTAAGCTATCTAATTGGAAGTAATGCTTTAATGTCATGTGCTAATGACAGGATTTTATGACCCATAAAAAGCAGTGTGACTCATGTCATGTCATTTTTGTGTCTATGTCTTACTTTCCTCTCCTGAAGAATAGAGACAATAAGACACTGACTTCTTAAACTTGCTGGTAGAATTTCACATTGCCATACAGGTGGCTGGATTAAAGTTTTCAATGCTCTGGGATTTGCAGAGGCTGTTTAGAACATAGGTCAAAGGCTTGAGTTCCAGGTAAAAGGATGTATTTTTAAACTCCAGCTTCTTGTGGTGCTGAATAAGCGAGCTATCCCTTACAACACTTCAGTTTCTTCATTCATAAAACAGGGATATTAATAGTAGCTAGTTTGTAGCATTTTGTAAGAATTGAATGATATAGCTATATTACGTACCCAGCAAAGTACCCAGCACATGCTAAATGCTAATTAACTATTATGCACATGGAAATTGGGGTGGAACCATTCTGCAGAATTAAACACCTCATAGAAATGTAAGCCCTCGTGGTTAAGTACTTGGCATTTCAGTTGATTTGAAAGGAAATTTTCCTATTTGAAAAAATAAACATCTGGACCTAAACCATGTATAATTATAACTACCAAAGGAGAAAAACATTTCAATCTGCAGATGGAGACTATTACTTATTTTGACCTAAAAATAGCTCAACACGGTGATATAAACTCAGCTCGAGTTTTTCATAAAATATCCACAGGATGATGAAGTATGGAGAGCTAGAAGCACAGTACTCAAAACTTCATTTATGTAGATGTCTGAACACTTAAAAATCTTTTAAATCAAATCACTTTCTATCATCTCCTAGGCAGATGATACAAAGGTCTAATCGATAATTCATCCTGACAAAGAAACTCATTAATCAGCTTCAGCTATGACGCACATCTTGTCAGGGAGTCTTGTATTGTGTAAATGAGGTAACTTAATTTAGTTCAAAGTGAATAACCCAACTCTTTATAAGTAATTCAATCCAAGATTAAGCATTATGAATGTCTACATTAAAAAGGTATTCCCTGCCTGGGTACAAATCACTTCTGTCTCACTTTATCCTGAAGGATAGTCAATCTTGTGTTATGAGAGTCCCTTTGAAGTTACCACATCCACTGGTGTCTGCCTAGTATAACATTCATGGATTTATATCCAGTTCGTAAAGTCCTTTGCCTGGTGAGTAAGACCCTGTCGAACCTTAGCTTACCGGAGACCCCCTGAGTGAACCAGGTGGAGCCTGATTGATGCGAAGAGCATAAGGATTTTTATTTCAGTGCACTGAGGTTGTCCCAAACCCTAAGGAAAGGAGGCGACCCCACACAGCTTGTTCAGTGAGTTTTTATACAATTTTCAGGGCAGCAGCCAGTTGACACGATGTGATTGGTAGAACAGTGTGACTTTTTAAACTGCTTGGTCTTCAGGGAATGAGGTGGCAAGGACTTCCCTTGTCTGAAGGTGGGCAAAGGTCCACCCTGTGATCTGAGGAATGTTAATTAGCCTTTCCCTTCTGGAGAGTTTCCCTACCTTCCTAAAGCTCCTGAGCTTATCTTATTAAGGAAATTCCTGGCCTCCCAGGGTTTTTCTGAGATGTCTCTATTTACTCGGATCTTATAGGTGTGTTATGCATTGACCCTGGAGATGAATAGATTCAAGCAAAATTAAGAACTTTGGAGATAATAGGTTATAGTTCAATGGCAAAGAACTTTGGGAGTATGAGCAAGGTTCTGGATACATCATGGCTCTGAGTACCATACGCAACTCAAAATAGTTTAAGGGCTTTGGGGAAGCAAAAATATATACATTTGGATTCCGCAAAAAAAAAAAAAAAAATTTGGTCACCTTCAGATGACCTCCCTTTCTCTCCTTACCCACTCTACAGGCTGGTTATTGTCTTCCGTGTGATCTAAAGAAGGTTTAAAGTACATATTGAGAATATGCATGCATTATATGCAAATACAACATCATCTTCTATGAGGAGCTTGAGTATCCTCTGATTCCAGTGTCCTTGGGGATCCTGAAGCCCCTCCCCACAGATAACGAGGGGCATATGTATCACATTGCTGCTGGTTCTGCTTATGTCTGCTTTGAAAACAAAATACTTCCTTAATAAATTTGATAAGAATTAGCATTAACAAAGCTCCTTAGGAAACATGTATTTTTCAAAGGCAGTCAGTGGTACTAATGCCAACTAGGTAGTCCAGGCCAACTAGCCTATTGCTAAAACAAAACACCAGAATTTGTTTTTTTGAGGATTTTATACATGACCACAATGCATTTTATCACATCTACCCCTTCTTCCCCTCTTCAGCACATATCATATGGCCCTTAAGTCTCCATCTCAAACTCATGTCCTCTTCTTCTATTATATTTGCTATTATTATTACTATCATCATCATCATCATCATCATCATCATCATCATCTAACCCACAGTGAGTCTAATTAGTGTTACCCAAATGCACATGGGTGTCGAGCTGACCACTAGACTGTGGACAACCAACAGGAAGACTCATTCCTGAACAAACCTGACTCTCCCTCCTTCAGTAACCATCCATTGCTTGTAGCTCCTCACTTAGGAGAGGGGCTTCAGAGCTTGTTAGCCATCCAGGCTTGAAGGATGACTGTGTGATTGTGTGCAGGTCTTGTATAGGCAACTGCAGCTGTTGAGGCTCAGGAGTGTAGCATCCCAACTGTGACCAGAAGACCCTGTTTTGTCATAATCTTCCAGGTCCTCTGGCTCTCATAATCAAGATATCAGTCAACAAATCAAGGAGTTAACAATAAAATTAAAAGTTACTATGCCCAGAACAAAAGAAAATGTTAAACATCGAAGTTAAGTCTAGAACTCAAAACACTTACTTTGTAAGTGTTTTCCAATCTGGAAGGGATATTTACACAATTGAACTGTCTTATGGAGCTGTAAGAAAAGTGATAAAGTCTGAAATCATCAGTGAAAGATTTTAGTAAACCACTATCTAATACAAGCTAAGAGAAGATAATAATCTTATTTTAGATTGTATATACTACATAATATAAAATATTCTATTACAATCTATATTATAAAAACAATAATATTCTAACAAGATTTTTAAGCAAACATACACTTTGAGCCAGTAATTCTCCTATAGGAATTTACCCACACAGTTGCACTCTGTTCCATGTATCTATACACAGGTGCCTTAACTGGAAAACTGTTTGTTTTTGAGGCCCACAGCTTGAGGTCGATCCCCTAGACCCACATGGCAAAAGGAGAAAGTTTATTCCTATGAGTCATTCCCTGATCTGCACATGCGTGTTGTGGCATGTTGCACCCATAGACACACCCACATATATACAATAAATAATTTCTTTAAAAAAGATACTGGGGCCAGCAAGATGTCACAGAAGTTAAAGGTACTTGTTACCAAGCCTGACAAACTGAGCTTGATTTTCAAGACTCACACAGTGAAAAGAAAGAATCGACTCCCCATATGTTGTCTTCTGACTTCTAGATGCATGCCATGGCATGTATGTACAGCACACACACACACACACACACACACACAGACACACATATACACACAGTAAATATAAAAAAATGATAACCTGCACAAAAATATTGTGGCATTGTTTAGAATAGCAAAAATCTTGTCTCAGTCTAACTACCAATAGCTCAATGGTTAAATGTTATTAATATATATAATGACACATTATTTAACAATAGTAAATGAATAAAATATATTTGTATGTGCTGACCTTAAAAGATAAACCTATAAACACATAGCTATCTCTCTGGCAATTATCCAGCTCCCTCCTCCCAGCAACTGTTGGGATTTACAGGCTATCCTCTTGTTTGTCCTCTTCAACAATAAAATGCTAATAAAATGCTCCTATGATTAAAATTAAATAGTTAGATGATATATAGTTGATAGATAGATAGATAGATCTCCAATATATATCATATTAGAGAATAAAACAAGATACCCAACAATTTTTACAGTATAGCCCTTTGTGAATCATAGAAAAATTAGTAAACACAGTTTGCTTTTTTGTGAATTAAACTAAACACACACATTCCCCAAAAGGCAGAGATAGATTTCTCTAGGCAGGAGGAAAGAAAGGGGTTAAAATATTTAAAATATTTAAGCTCTGAATTTAAATGTTTTATTTTGGTTACTTAAGTAACCAAAAATTCTGGCAATTAAATCTGATACGCTTCATTCAACAGAGACTTCAGGTGATAACAATTCATTACAGTCAATACAAAAACACACAGGCTCTCGGTCAGGCTCTCGGTCAGGCTCTCGGTCTCCTTATTTGACTCAGAGAGAAGGTGTCAGTTGAAGGTTTTGTGCTTCTTAGAAGGAAGATACAGGTAGATCTAATAAACCACTTTGCCTCCATCTTAGGTTTGAAAGCCATCTTATAGTAAAGACAGACTAGATTCATTTCTGTCTATGATTAAATCTGTTTCTCAAGGATTGGGCTATGCTACACACACACACACACACACACACATCTGTAACCTTAAATACAAATGGTTCTGTACTGCCTATTCCAGAAAATGGCAACTATACCTGTTTCACAAAGTTATTATGACCATGTTGTTATGACCACCTGATTTTGACTACCTTGTTATAACTACCTTGTGATAACTACCTTCTAACAATGTCTTTGTTTTAGACATTGTTATGACCAATTTGTGATGTTTATATTCTGCTTCTGTAACCCTGCCTACTTATCTGCCAAATCCCTCATTTGGAAACCCACTACTCACAAACTATAAAACCCATTATCTTCCACATCTCCACTGCTGATCTCTTGAACCCTGCCTTTGGGAGAGACAGCCCATGTACAAGAATTTAAAAGTTTGTTTTTGATGAAATTGGCCATGATGATTTGAGTCAGTGGTCTTTCTACCAGCAATCTGTGGGATTAACAGTTCTCTTGGCCCAGGTCAGGGTATCCTCACTGTTGGTCTCACCAGGCTTAACTCCCAAGCTTCTGTTACCTGTAACTCAGCAACTACACTACTGTTTGAATATTTTTTGGAGAGACATGGTAAACACGTCTCTACTCACCCCAAACAAGGAGCCGATGAGTGGCCAAAGTAATGATTCTATCAAAGTTCAACTTTGCAAGGGGATGACACATACAGCCAAAAGCCAACATGAGGATGTCTCTCAAAACATGAGGATGTCACATACAGCCAAAAGCCAACATGAGGATGTCTCTCAAAAGATGCAAGCCCTTAGCTCTCTGCAAGACTTGAAGGCAGCTCACCAGGCCTGAGAGTCTCCTTTTAGGAGCTTAACTGCTCAGTGTTCTTACCGTTCGTTGTTTGCTGTCTCCATCACCTTATGGAGGGGCCCTCTCAAATTTCTTAGGTTTCATCTTTTCCAGACATGTGTTTGTTTATTTCCTGTGTCTCACAAGACTTCCCTCTTCTTCCTGTGGGGATTTTTTTAATCCAAAGGGAATTGCTGTACAACACACTAGCCTCACAAAGGCCTAGATCTCCAGGGACGATGTCTCAGAAACCAGCATCTTCCTACCAAAGTGTTGTGTTTGGTTTTTATATGAAAGTCAACTAATGCTGAATTTTACAGTTTTTATTTATTAAATTGTCTTTGGTTTAATTTGGTTTGGTTTGGTTTGGTTTTAGAGGAGTGGTGATCTTTTTTTGAAACAGGGCTTCACTATATATAGCTCTTCTTGATCTGGAACTCACTCCTTAGACTAGACTGGCCTCGAGTTTGCAGCAATCCTCTTTTGCTGTTTTCCTTTCCTCCCTGTGTGGCATGGGCACGCACACACACACACACACACACACACACACACACACACACTATCATTTAATCATCTGTTCACAGACTATAGGTTATCTATACTATCATTTAATCATCTGTTCACAGATTATAGGTTATGGTGGTTATAAAATAGTGATACAAGGCACAATATTGTACAAGTTTTAGACATATACTCAAGAGTTGTGTACCACCTTACACAATAGTATGTGATACAACGGTTCTGACTCCCTCAACCCTTGAAGTATTACAGTTTTGTTGTTGTTGTTGTTGTTGTTGTTTGTTTACTTGTCTGCTTCTTTGTTTTTGAGAAAGAGTCTCTTTATGGAGTTCTACCTGTTCTGGAACTTACTATGTAGACCAGGCTGGTCTCTCCTTCCCCAGTGTTGGACTAAAGGCATGCCCCACCATGCTGAACTTGTCTGTCTGTCTGAAATGGGATTTGATTGTGATTTTCATTTGCTTTTTTCTGTGCTATTTTCCACTGTTCAGGAGTCCAAGGAAATGTAAGGTTAAATAATGGCATGATATCTGATTCAACACACAATAAAACCTAAAGCAACCAGAGTGTAGACAAAACCCAGAACATTTATCTTCTAGTCTCCATTCATCCTTAAGTAGGAATGGAAAACTCCACTGTGAACTGAGGCGTAAGATGGATTTAAAATTGAAATATAGAGCTGGAGAGATGGCTCAGTAGTTAAGAGAACTTATTGCTTTTACAAAGGTTTCAGGTTTGGTCCTTACCAAACATATGGTAGCTCACAACTTCAGTTCCAGAGGATCTGACATCCTCTTCTGAACTGTATGGATACCAAGCATGAACAAACATACAGGCAGGAAAACACTCATACATATAAAATAAAATAGTATTTTATTTTTAATGTTGTTGCAGAGGGCCTGTAGTCAATTTTCAGTTCCCATGTAACAGCTCACAAATGGCTGTGAATCCAGTTCCAGGTGATCCAATGTCCTCCTCTGGCACAATGCAGAGACATGGTGCATGTACATATATTTAGGCAAAAAAAAAAAAATAATAATAGTAATTAATTAGGATTAATTAGAATCAACAATAATATCAAATTTAATGGTAATTAATTAAAATCTATTAGTGTTGATTAATACTAATTAATAATAACAAAGTTAAAATAGATATATCTTTTTAAAGTAACTTATAGATAGCATATGTCATAGAGATAATGAATTCTCAACTTATTGTCTACACTCTACATGTCTAGTGCTTTGTGACTGTCGTTCAGATTCAAAATGGCACACTTGGCCCTTTTCTGAGATTTTCCTCTATATTAGAAGCCCAGTGGAATGACTTAAGAGACATAAAGGAGAGTCAAAATAGGATAGGTTTGGCAGGTAGGGAAGCCCTGTGAACAGTTGAAGAAACCCAAACTGGGAAGAGTTCATGGCGGGTGGCCCCTTTCCAAGTATCTGGCCTTAACATGGCTGCCTGCTTTTCAATAGCAGGCTTAAAAAGGGTAATGGTGGCTGTACCAACAGTTGATGTTGGATTAGGAATTAAGAAACTTCTTTCACTCTGGAAAACCGAAAAAAAAAAAACTGTGGTGAGGCTAGTCTTTTCTAATCACTTTGATTCCCAACCCAGAAGGTGCCTGCAGCTTCTGTAATCTCCTGCAGGGATCTCCTCTCTTCTCAGGGAAGGAGTGGCCAGAGATAAAGTCTGGGAGGAGATTGAAAAACCAAAGCAAAGAAGAACAGATGAAAAAGGATGAGGAAGCACCATGAGTCAGAAGACAAAAACAAAATAAAAGCATTCTGTGGATGGAGCTGTAGAAGAGAGATAAAACATTACTTATCTCTAAGGGAGGATAGGAGGGAAATGAAGAAACAAAGCAGAGCGACTGAGATACAAGAGGCAGAAACAGAGGTAAGTCAGAAGAAAAGCAAGGCCAGGCAAGAGTATGGCCAGCCAAGAGGCTCTTCAGAACAGCAGATCACAGAGCATCACTTCCTGCTCTAGCTTTAGCATGGCATGTATATATGTACATGTATGTTCAAACGCATGGGGAGACCAAAGGTCAACAACCTCTAGGGTTTTCTTCAGTTGCTATCTATCCTGATAGGTTTTGTTTTTCTTTGCTTTGTTGTTTTGTTGTGTTGTGAAAGGATCTCCCTTGCACTCATAGCTCACCAAGGTTTATGGGCAGCAACGCCTGGGACCTGCCTGTTGCCTCCACCCCTCTTTTCCCAACCCCTGAATCAGCATGAAGATTACAAAGGCTGGCCTACTTGCTCAGCTGGGGAGTGAGTACTGGGCATAGAACTGGGGTCCACAGGCTTACACACATGTGCTTTACCAACTACACCACCTCCAGGGCCTCTTTTTCCATTCTTGTGAAGTCTTGAAAGGTACCTTAGAGGATATAAGTGATGGAGCTTAAGTTTGCATCAGAATCCATATGTTCAATTTCCTCATCTCTTCTCTGTACCCACATTTGTGCCTCATTTGGAGATAAGTGAAAGCTTTGCTCTCTTCAAGAAAACCATACCCAGGATTCTCTAGATTCTCCTAGCAGCTTATCCTTCACCACTCCCTCAGCCCCTAGGTTGGAAATATTCAGAAAAACTATGGATGAAGAAAACCAAGTCATCTTACTAAGGTCACTAAAGAGGAGCAGAAAAAAACTAAACTCATGGTTGAGTAGTCCTTCCTGCCTTTCACAGGACAAGAACAGAATCACTAAGAGATTCTCTCTCTCTCTCTCTCTCTCTCTCTCTCTCTCTCTCTCTCTCTCTCTTTCTCTCTCTCTCTCTCTCCTTTCAACTGGAGGTTAACCCCAGGGCCTCTACTACACAAGTACTGTACTATTAAGCTATATACCCATATTTCTTTGAATTTTAGTGTGAGACTGTGTCTACAAAGTTTTCCTGGCTTGTCTAAAACTTGTGAGCCTCCTATCTCAACCTTGCAAAGAGCTAAGGTGACAGGCACTGTCCATTGCAGCAAATGCTGAGGTATCTTTACATAACGGAAGGGAGGAAAGCCCTGGGCAGTGGCAAAGCACATGAGTTTGAATTCCAGCTTGGCTAGGGGCCAGCTAGGCATCTATCTCAGCTTCTACTTCTTCATTTGCCAAATGAATAAAAAGAAACTAGCAAGTACTTCAAAAGAGTAAATAAAATTATGCACTGGAAATGTATTCACTGATGGTGTGTGTGATCTTTGCCTCATATATTCAAGACCCTGAGTTTGATATCCATCACTACAAAACTATAATAAAACATCGTGCTTTGAAGGTGACATTGTAGGAGACATGAGTATCCTGTGCTCTCTGATAAGCACTAGGAAAAGTAGGACTGTTAAACTTCATAGGGTTGTCCCTTTGAAAGTAGACCTTTTTTGTGTTCCAAAGGTTGGGAGTGGAGGTGGTAATAGCCCAGCAACCTCTGTGCTATCTGTATGATCAGGACCACACCAGATCCTCCCCAGACCTTTAAGATGTCACATGCTTCCACAGCCCTTTGTGCGCCTTTCCTGCTGGGGGAGAGCTTGTCTCCAGGGAGTGCTCTGACCCCAGGACTCAGGTGAGATCACCATTTTCTAGCTGGTGACTTTTAAGGCAAGACCAGCCAGGAGGCACAGGCCACAGAAGTGGCAGAGCAGCTGGGACAGGGTCCTTCCTGTATCCTTCTGCACCCAGGAGGGACAGCTGATCCACAGCCCTCTGTGCACAGGTCTTACCAGGAAAGAGCTGATCTCCCAGGAGTACTGACACAGGCTTACAGACCCACAGGAGGAACAAGCTCCAGGCATAGACATCAAGAACATCAAACACCAGATATTACCAGATGACAAAAAAGCAAATGCAAGAATCTTACCAACAGAAACCAAGACTACTTGACATCATCAGAACCCAGTACTCCCACCATGGCAAGTCCTGGATACTCCCAACACACTGGAAAAGCAAGATTTGGATCTAAAATCATAATTCATGATGCAGATAGAGGAATTTAAGAAGGACATAAATAACTCCCTTAAGAAAATACAGGAGAACACAGTTAAACAGGTACAAGCCCTTAAATAGGAAACACAAAAATCCCTTAAAAAACTACAGGAGAACACAAGTAAACAAGTAGAAGCCCTTAAGGAGGAAACACAAAAATCCCTTAAAGAATTACAGGAAAACACAATCAAACAGGTGAAGGAATTGAACCAAACCACCCAGGGTCTAAAAACAGAAATAGAGACAATTAAGAAATTACAAACAGAGACAACTCTGGACATAGAAAACCGAGGAAATAAGTCAGTAGCCATAGATGCAAGCATCACCAACATAATACAAGAAATAGAAGAGAGAATCTCAGGTGCAGAAGATACCATAGAAAACAGTGACACAACAGTCAAAGAAAATGCAAAATGCAAAAAGCTCCTAACCCAAAACATCCAGTGCCACAGACTGGGTTCGCTGCGGGGACCTCTTATTCCGTGGGATGAGAGTTCTGGCCAGGTGGGCAAAAAAATGGGCGAGTGACAGACAGAGTTGACACAAGGAAGTGCTGAGTCTGAATGTATTTCTTAAAAATGGCATGAGGCTTTTACAGTCATTGCAAAAGAGAAAGAGAAATCTGGCAGCTCAGTAGTCGAGGTACATCTGAGGCCATCTAAAACACACTGGGTCTAAAACAGCAGCCATCTCCTCTGGACTGGTGCAACACCCCCGGGCTCCAAGCACTCTCGGTCGCATGGGCTTGGCCAGAGTCCCTGGGGGCTACGGGTGCACCAGCCAGGAGGGTAGAGGCTTGAATCTCGAAACTAGAATGTTGACTGCTGCACACTGTCTCACTTGTACACACTTGGCTCAAGGTCCCACCCATCCTTAGTAAAACACCCACTATGCTAACCTTCTGGGCTAGTAGAGACCTGTCTCTTTCTTGCTAATTGCTAGAGTGGTTCAGCTTTAGTACTCAACTGAGAATGAGAATTAGTTAAACTTGCCCTGGGATTGTTGGCAACCACTCAGCAAACTACAATGCCCTATTCCCTTCATTATTTCCCTAACAATGTCAGGTGCAATTAGTCTGAAAGGGTGACATCTTTACGAAATTCCAGATCGAGAATCAGCTCAGAACCGATTAGGATTAGTTTGAACATTGTGGGGGCCAGGAAACATTGTTCAATTTAGTTTGGCTATAACGAAATATTTCTTGGGTCAACTTTATGCCTGAATAAAGAAAGCATGTAGATCTCTCCACAGATTTTAGCAGAGACCAATCTGAAACACATCAGAACTAGGAGATGTCAGCAACTGTCCACCTCAGGAGACTGGCTCTCTGTGAAACGTACACCTCAGGTCTATGATCAGGTTTTTAGACCTGTCATGCAGACACAACTGAAGTAGATTAGTGCTGCATGACAATCCAGGAAATCCAGGACACAATGAAAAGTCCAAACCTAAGGATAATAGGTATAGAAAAGAGTGAAGACTTCCGCCTTACAGGGCCAGTAAGTATCTTCAACAAAATTATAAAAGAAAACTTCCCTAACCTAAAGAAAGAGATGCTCATGAACATACAAGAAGCCTACAGAACTCCAAATAGTTTTGACCAGAAAAGAAATTCCTCCTGTCACATGATAATCAAAACACCAAAAGCACTAAACAAAGAATATTAAAAGCAGTAACGGAAAAAGGTCAAGTAACATATAAAGGCAGATCTATCAGAATTATACCAGACTTCTCACCATAGACTACAAAAGCCAGAAGATCCTGGATAGATCTCATACAGAGCCTAAGAGAACACAAATGCCAGCCCAGGCTACTATACCCAGCAAAACTCTCAATTACTATAGATGGAGAAACCAAGATATTCTATGACAAAACCAAATTTACACAATATGTTTCCACAAATCCAGCCCTTCAAAGGAAAATAAATGGAAAACTCCAACACAAGGAGGGAAACTATACCCTAGAAAAAGCAAGAAAGTAATCTTTCAACAATACTAAAAGAAGATAGCCACATGAACAGAATTCCAACTCTAATAACAAAAATAACAGGAAGCAACAATTATTTTCATTAATATCTATTAAGATCAATTGTACTGGCTGGATTTGTGTGTCAACCTGACACAGGCTGGAGTTATTACAGAGAAGGGAGTTTCAGTTGGGGAAGTGCCTCCATGAGATCCAGCTGTGCAGCATTTTCTCAATTGCCCCTTGTGGGTGGTGCCATCCCTGGGCTGGAAGTCTTGGGTTCTATAAGAGAGCAGGCTGAGCAAGCCAGAAGAAGCAAGCCAGTAAAGAACATCCCTCCATGGCCTCTGCATCAGCTCCTGCTTCCTGACCTGCTTGAGTTCCAGTCCTGACTTCCTTTGGTGATGAACAGCCATGTGGAAGTAAGCCAAATAAACCCTTTCCTCCCCAACTTGCTTCTTGGTCATGATGTTGTGCAGGAATAGAAACCCTGACTAATACATCAATGGACTCAATTCCCCAATAAAAAGACATAAACTAACAGACTGGCTATGTAAACAGGACCCAACATTTTGTTCCATACAGGAAACCCACCTCAGTGTCAAAGGCAGACACTACCTCAGAGTAAAAGGCTGGAAAACAAATTTCCAAGCAAATGGTTCCAAGAAACAAGCTGGAGCAGCTATTCTAATATTGAATAAAATCGACTTTCAACCTAGAGTGATCAAAAGACATAAGGAGGAACACTTCATATTCATCAAAGGTAAAAGATGAACTCTCAATTCTGAACCTCTACGCTCCAAATGCAAGGGCATCTACATTTATAAAAGAAACGTTACTAAAGCTCAAAGCAACATTACACCACACATAACAATAGTGGGAGACTTCAACACCCCGCTCGCTGCAATGGACAGATCATGGAAACAAACTAAACAGAGATAAAGTGAAACTAACAAAAGTTATGAAACAAATGGATTTAACAGCTATCTATAGAACATTTTATCCTAAAACAAAATAATATACCTTCTTCTCAGTACCTCATGGTACTTTCTCCAAAACTAACCATGTAATCTGTCACAAAACAGGTCTCAACAGATACAAGAAGATTGAAATAATTCCTTGCAGCCTATCAGATCACCACGGACAAAGACTGGTCCTCAATGACAACATAAATAATAGAAAGCCCCCACATACATGTGGAAGCTTAACAACTCGCTACTCAATGATAACTTAGTTAAGGAAGTAATAAGGAAAGAAATTAAAGACTTTTTTTAGAGTTTAATTAAAATGAAGCCACAACATACCCAAACTTACGGGATACAATGAAAGCAGTCCTAAGAAGAAAACTCATAGCTTTAAGTGCTTCTGAAAAAAAACTGGAGAGAGCATACACCAGCAATTTGACAGCACATATGAAAGCTCTAAAACAAAAAGAAGCAAATTCACCCAAGAGGAGTAGATGGCAGGAAATAATCAAACTCAGGGCTGAAATCAACAGAGTGGAAACAAAAAGAACTATTCAAAGAATCAACCAAACCAGGAGCTTTGAGAAAATCAACAAAATAGATAAACCTTAAGTGAGACTAACTAGAGGGCACAGAGACAGTATTCTAATTAACAAAATCAGCCCCCAGCTTCCCTTAAATACCTGACACTTCTTGTGTTCGCCGTTGAACTCTGGCCAGCATGGTCACGAGATCTACCCCGGCGTCGAACTCTGGCCAGCAAGGTCACATGACCCGGTACCAGTATCCCCGATAAACCTCATGTGATTGCAGCAAGTTCGGTCTCTCATGACTCATTGGGTGGTCGCGTCATCCTGAGACTTGAGTAAGGATCTCCCCAGTTCCGGGGGTCTTTCAGGACCAGATGGGTTTAGTGCAGAATTTTATCAGACCTTCAAAGAAGACCTAATACCAGTACTCCTCAAACTATTCCACAAAACAGAAACAGAAGGTACTCTACCCAATTCTTTCTACGAAGCCACAATTACTCTGATACGTAAACCACACAAAGTTGTAACAAGAAAAAAACTTCATACCAATTTCCCTTACGAATATCAATGCAAAAATATTCAATAAAATTCTCGCAAACAGAATTCAAGAACCCATCAAAATGATCATCTATCATAATCAAGTAGGCTTCATCCCAGGGATGCAGGGATGGTTCAATATATGGAAATCCATCAACGTAATTCACTACATAAACAAACTCAAAGAAAAAAACCTATTATCATCTCATTAGATGCTGAGAAAGCATTCGACAATATCCAACATCTCTTCATGATAAAAGTCTTGGAAAGATCAGGAATTCAAGGTCCATACTTAAACATAGTAAAAGCAATATACAGCAAACCAGTAGCCAACATCAATCTAAATGGAGAGAAACTTGAAGGAATCTCACTAAAATCAGGAACTAGACAAGGCTGCCCACTCTCTCCCTACCTATTTAATATTGTACTTGAAGCCCTAGCCAGAGCAATTAGACAACAAAAGGAAATCAAAGGGATACAAATTGGAAAGGTAGGAGTCAAATTATCACTATTTGCTGATGATATGATAGTATACTTAAGTGACCCCCAAAATTCCACCAGAGAGCTCCTAAACTTGATAAACAACTTCAGCAAAGTGGCTGGACATAAAATTAACTCAAGCAAATCAGTGGCCTTCCTTTACACAAAGGATAAACAGGCTGAGAAAGAAATTAGGGAAACAACACCCTTCACAATCGTCACAAATAATATAAAATACCTTGGTGTGACTCTAACTAAGCATGTGAAAGATCTGTATGACAAGAACTTTAAGTCTCTGAAGAAAAAAATCAAAAAAGATCTCAGAAGATGGAAAGATCCATGCTCATGGATTGGCAGGATTAATATAGTAAAAATGGCCATCTTGCTGAAAGCAATCTACCAATTCAATGTAATCTCCATCAAAATTTCTGTTGCAGCTGCCTGAAGCTACAGATGAACGGGTCTTCTAGAAGAGGAATAGGAGCCTAAAAGAATAAAGGGAACCAGATGGCGAGAGGGAATAAAAAATGGGACCAAGGCATGGTTTTGCTTTCAGTCTGCCATGTATTATCCAACTCAGCAAACAAGCAGGCAGGCAAAACCCCACCCTCAGTCTGCCAACATCCCGTGGCCAAATTAGCATCTGAATGCTCGGTCTTGAAAGCAGGCAATGCAATTCTGTGTAGCTGTAAACAGGAACCTTGAGGCAGAGAAGTGGCTGGAACAAAAAGGGCTTTCTTTAAGTCAGGAAGCCTTACCCCAGGTGGGCCAACTGCTTGTGGCAAGCCAAGGTCAGAGACAGCCAGCTTCTGGCAGGGGAGGGTCACAAATTCCAACTCAAGTCTTCACAGAGTTGGAAAGAACAATTTGCAAACTAATCTGGAATAACAAAAAAAACCTAGGATAGTGAAAACTATTCTCAACAATAAAAGAACTTCTTGTGGAATCACTACCACTGACCTTAAGCTGTACTACAGAGCAATTGTGATTAAAAACAAAACAAAACAAAACAAACAAACAAACAAACAAACAAAAATCTGCATGGTCTTGGTACAGTGACAGGCAGGTGGATCAATGGAATAGAATTGAAGACCCAGAAATGAACCTGTCATGCCCACTCGTCTACTCCAATAAAGTCTGCACTATCAGGGTTCAAAGCCTGATCATGGACAAGAGGAGTTATGACTTCAAAGAGAGTTTGTGCCTCCTGGGTATTCAGTCATTCCTGACATCCCCTAACTCAGAGGTAGCCCTGATATGTCCTTGCAAACTTGTGTGCTAGGTGCCCACCAAGATATGATTTATTAATAGCTAGACAAAATTGGACATTGCTCTCTGACCTTTACCAATATTCCAACATCTTAGCCAAACCCTGGCTTGGAATTTCATAAAGAATATTACCCATCCAGACTAATTGCCTTCAGCATTGTGGATAGGGCATTGATGCTTACAGAATGGGAGACTTATCCCAGGGCAAGATCAAGTAGAATCCTCATTCTCAGTCTCATACTGCAGCTGAATCTCCTAGGAATTAGCAAGAAGGAGACTTGTCTCTACTAGCCCAGAAGATTAGCATAGTGGGTGTTTTACTAAGGATCGGCGGGATCTTGAGCTGGGTTCCTGGAAAAGTCCCCAGTAAGGGGTGGATCTCCTCCAACCCCTCCTATATGCAACTGGTATCTTCTCCTCACCTGGGGCACAGAGGTCAATGAGCTCCACCAAGGAGAGGTAACCAACTCATGCTGTGTGTGTGAGAGAGAGACAGTGTGTAGCAGTTAGCATTCTAAATTCGAGATTCAAGCCTCTACCCTCCTGGCTTATACACCTGTAGACCCTCAGGTCTCTGATCGGGCCACATCAGCCCAAGCATGCTCAGAGCCCAGGGGAGCTCTGAACCAGTCCAGAGGAGATGGCTGCTGCTTTAGACCCAGTGTGTTTCAGGTGGCCTCAGATGTACCTCAACTGCTGAGCTGCCAGATTTCCCATTTCTCTTTTGTAATGACTGTAAAAGCCTCATGCCATTTTCAAGAAATTCACTCAGACTCAGCACCTCCTTTGTGTTGACTCTATTTGTCACTCACCCAATTTTTTGCCTACCTGACCAGAACTCTCATCGCATGGAACAAGAGGTCCCCACAGCGAACCCAGTCTGTGGCATGAACCCACATACCTGTGGTCACTTGATCTTTGACAAAGGAGCTAAAACCATCCACTGGGGGAAAAAAATCCAGCATTTTCAACAAATGGTGTTGGCTCAACTGGCAGTTAGTGTAAGAATTAAGCGAACAGGGACACCTCATAAAAATACCAAGGAGCAAGGAATGTCGATTAAGATTAAAGACAGAGCTTCAGAAGGGTTTACTGAGCAAACATCAGTCCCCAGGAGATGCCCATGGTGGGTACAACCACCATGGAAGGAGTTGCAGAGACAAAGTATGGAGCAGAGTCTGAAGGAAGGACAATACAGAGACTTCCCCACCTGGGAATCCTATCCATAGTTAATCACCAAATCCAGAGACTATTGTGGATGCCAGCAAGTGCTGGCTGACAGGAGCCTGATATAGCTGTCTCCTGAGAGGCTCTCCCAGTGCACGACTAATACAGAAGTAGAGGCTCAAACCATCAATTGGACTGAGCACAGGGTCCCCAATGAAGGAGCTAGAGAAAGGACCCAAGGAGCTGAAGGGTTTTACAGACTCTTAGGAGGAACAATATGAGCTAACTAGTAACCTCAGAGCTCCCCAACCAAGGACTAAACCACCAACCAAAGAGTTCACATGATGGGACTCATGGCTCCAGCTGCATATGTAGCAGAGGATGGCCTAGTCAGTCCTCAATGGGAGGAAAGGTCCTTGGTCCTGTGAAGGTTCTATGCCCCAGTGTAGGGGAATGCCAGGGTCAGGAAGTGGGAGAGGGTGGGTTGGTGAGTAGGGGAAGGGGGGAGGGAACAGAGGTTTTTTTTGGAAGGGAAACCAGGAAAGGGGATATTATTCGATATGTAAATAAAGAAAATATCTTTAAAAAAAAAGAACTACAAAGACAAGAAAATGCAAAACAAAAAATAAAACAACAACAACAAAAACCCCAGAGGTCACATGCAGTCAATCTATAGAACCCATCTTTATGGAAGAGGTCACAGATATTTTACAAATAGTTTGAATGTAATCTGCAATCATGTCTTAAACTTTGTTGTACACATGGGAGTGAATCAATTATTCACGAAACTTTTCTCAAATTGTGCTGTGCTTATATATGACTGAAATAAGCTACACACTGTTAGACTTACAAAGTTTGAACCCACAGCAGCTATTGAGTTGTATCAAACCAGATTTCTTTATTGCCTCTCAAAGATCAAAGCTCTGCTAGCTCTTATGTTTTCAGAGACCCTCATAACTTAGAGGAGTATCTGGCTTTTTTTAAATGCCTAAATAATACTAGTGATGATAACTAGTTATGAAAAGCTAGGCACACAAGCATCCCACAGAGATAATATTTGTCTATTGGATCAAGGTGGACCCAAGATGTCCAGTTTTTGCTATTGTAGAACCATACGTCGTTGCTTAGCTCCTATGCTGTGTTTCCACTAGACATACACACATACACACACACACACATACCTCAAATCAAATTATACTTTATCCTTCCTCTAACACAGAACACAAGTTTGGAAATGTAGCACAGAATAGAAAGTAGAAGGGATGAGTTCCAGTCTTCCAACTTTGTGCTTTGATAAAACAAACAACTTTCTGCCAAGCTTCCAGTGTTTCACCACAGCTAAAAATTCTTGCTGGAATGTTTCTCACCCTCCTAGGTCTAAACTTTCATCTCCCTCAGGCAATGACTTGTGGTACATCAAAAGGAGGGTTTCAAAGTAACAAGAGAAGGAGACCCCATAGTAGCGGTTCCAAGAATGTCCTTGTTGAAGATCAGAGATGACAGAAGAGAGTGCTATGTAGCTGTCCAGCAGCCTCAAGTACGAATGGGTTTTCTGGAATGGGGTCAGGGTCCTGGAAAACCATTTTGGAACCGCGGGAAGGATTCGTAAAAATTAGCCAACACAGATGTGTATCAATCCACCATCTTTCATTCAATACACGTTGTTACAAGCAAAACCAGGTAGAATAGGTAAGGCAAAACCCCTCCCCCACGTTCATCAGCATCTTGGCCCAATCAGCAACTTCTCCTTCAATCTCTGGAGGCGGAACTTCCGGTGTAAATGGAATTCAAAGAGAGGCGTGGCAATTAGCAGGAGATGCAGGCAGAGAGGTGTGGTTATCTGTGGCAAGTCGAGGTCTGAAGAATCAGAGCTCAGCTGAAGGAGGGTCACAGTTCTATTCCTATTTTTTTGTATGTTTGTTTGTTTACCTCCTAAGTGAGCCCTTCTGCCTACACTGAAAAGCCCAGAGAAGCACTTGAATACCTGGATGTGCCTAACTGAACTGAGAAGCTCATTGGCCTCCCCAGTCCTCACATTACTTTCTATGATAAGTGCTTTAAAAATCCCCATTCTAGAAGCTTGATGATACCCTATTTCCTGGAACCACTCCTGATATACAAGAGCTCTATGTACCTGAACTTGTGCATCTCTCCCTCCATTTTTTTTTTTAATTTTATGTATGTGAGTATACTACAGCTATCTTCAGACACACCAGAAGAGGGTATCATATCCCCTTACAAATGGCTCCGAGCCACCACGTGGTTGCTGGGAATTGAACTCAGGACCTTTGGAAGAGCAGTCAGTGCTCTTAACCATCTCTCCAGCTCCCTCTATTCTTTTAACTTACCTCGATATATCCTTTGCAGTCTATGAATTTCATTGTTGGAATCCATGAAATGAGAACTTGAAAGCTGAGTCTGGGCAGCTTTGGAGGCTGTTGGGTTTATGGAATTCTTAGCTCCCTGAGAAAACATCCATTCTCAAAATACCCCCAATGTTTCCATATCACAAGTTTTATGAAAAGATATACACAGAATTTCTGAACTTCTATTTCTTTCTTTTATTGTGCCTTAAGGACATCACAAATGTTCCAACCACTTGCAGTCATAAAGTACAGAATAAAAATTAGATTTTTTTTTTTTTTTTAAGGAAATGGTCATGGTGACTTCAAACTGCCTAGGAACAAGGCCTAGAGCTCTCTTGTTACATCCCAGAGCCCTCAATGGCTTTTTGGAACATAGGAGCCAACTGACAGACCTTTGTTGGATGAATGAGTGCATATAGTCAAGTCAAAGCTATCTACCAGCCTCCTAGTTCCACCCATACTAATAAGCCTGAATTTTGAGTAGCCATGTATAGGTCCTGGAAAACAAAAGATTTGTAGATATAAATGAGCCCTTACAGGGCCAACCTCTTTTCCAAGGGCCAAGTATATTACCCAGTTCCAATGAGACATAAATAGCAACCTTCTACTAGCTTTGGTGAGTTCACTTTTGCATAGGGTCATATCTGGGGTAAATCCCCATTAGTCACTCCTTCCCTCCTGTGATACATTGTGTGAATGCCTACCTGAGCTGTGGCAGCCATTCTGCAACCATGAAGCAAGAGCCAAGAAAGTCATAGAATCATGGCTCAACCCACTGAAGCTAAGAAACCAAACTTGGAACAGCCTTATTCTCAGACTTCTAGTTACATGAAATCAATCTAGTCTTAACTAACTTGCTACTAATTTTGTATTTTCTTCTTTGCAGCTGAATACAATCTCACGAAGACAAAGAATATTTTACTCATTGATGAGGGTCTTCCATTATCTTTATATATAAAGGGGTAAATCATACTTATTAGAATATATATACATGCATATGTGTGTGTATATATGTATGTATGTATGTGTGTGTATGTATGGCTTTTACTTGTGTGTGTATGTCTAAGACTCTGGTGAGCCTTAGCTTACCAGGGACCCTCTGAGTGAACAACAGGGAGTCAGGAATCAATGCAAAAAGCAAGAGGAATTTATTGTTCCAAAATGTTGGGGTTACCCTGCACGTAGAAAGAGAGAATGGTCCCATGCAACCCGTCCAGCAAGCCTTTATACAGTTCTCAAAGCAGCAGCCATTAGGTATAATGTGATTGGCAGAACAGGGTGACTTTTAAACTGATTGGTCTTTAGGGAATGAGGTAGGTGTCATCTAGGAACTCTGGCCTCCTCTACCCGCAGGTGGCCAGTGATCCATCCCTCCTCCCTGTGGTCTGAGGAATGTAATTAGCCCTTCCTTTCCAGAGGGGAGGGGTGTCTATGCTCTTTATGACCTTTCTCTTTCAGGAGGGGTGGAATTTTCCAAAGTTTCTGAGCTGACCTTTTCATATGCATGTGTGCATGAATGTTTGTATGTGGGTGCGCACATGTGTGCATGTATGTGTGAAGGTCAAAGGTTAATGTTGGGTCTCTTACTCATTATTCTATATCTTATTTTTAGAAACAGGGTCTCTGCCTGAACCCAGAGATTACTGATCCATTTCTTCTAGCTCTCAGGTTTGGCTCCAGTATCCCCCCTTTCTACCTACAGAGCACTGAGATTATAGGCAGCCTTTCTGTGGTTGCTGGGACTCTGAACTCTGTTCCTCATGCTTGTGTAGAAAGCATGTCATACATACACTAGGCCATCTCCCAACCCAGCTTTTACTTATTTTAATGGGAGTCTTTCATAATCAGTGGTCATTATCTTATCTCTCAGATTTTCTTAGAATTTTATTGATCATTTCTTTGAGCAGGGTCATTTGAGAGCTCTAAAAATTACAAAACCTTGCAACTTCAGGCCAAGCCTTATCCTGATTAATCAACATTACTGTCTGGGGCAAAGATACCTTTGTCAGAACAGTAGTTTGCAAGCACTGGCACTTTTAGAACTCCTGATGGCCAGGGCTCCTCTATGTCAATTAAATTTGAACCTCAGAGGGAAAGCCACACAATGGTACTCTTTTAAGTCCCCCAGATAATTGTGGCCAAGTATGAAAATCAATGCCTTCAGCCAGAACTCCTAGAGTTGACATGCTGAAGATCTTACAAGTGATCCAATCCGGTTAGAGTAAGGCCTATGATTCTGTCTTCCACAGAGGTGATTTGAGTGCTACATTTTGTTGACAGGAAGCTTCTAGAATTTGTATCTGCTACGAGTCTATTCCAACACTGAATCTCAGCAACTACAGTCACAGGTGAAAGTGATCACTTCCAGCCTATAAACCCAATTCCCTCAATCTGATTCCCCCAATCCTCAGCCTGAGGTTCCCGAAATTAAAATCTCAGCCAGAGGTTCCCCAAATTTTCACAAGAGGGACTTCAATCCCTTCTACCCAGGATTCCTGAATCTGTTTATTTGAAAAAAACTCTCAGACCCAGCATGGTCAGTCAGAGCAGAAGACCCAGAGGTGCTTGTCTCTGACCTCTAGTGTGGACATAGACTAAACAGTCATCAATGTTTGCCCACAACACGACAGACATGCTAGGTTTAGGAATTTTAAAACAGGCAAAGTCCTAGGCAAGCCTAGGCACATTAGCCACATAGTTCAGAGGATAAGAGAGCAACAGAGCAGCCTAGCCGTGCGTTTGCACACTCTAATTCCTCTTTCTGGAAGCAGTTTATTGTGGGTCAGAAGGTGCTGAGAGAGATGGCATGGTATGTATAGTTAGTAAGAGAAATATTGAGGTGTGTGGCTGCACTAACAAGAACATAATGGACTACTGAATTTAAGTGGGCATGAGGTGGGGGGTTGGCAATAACAAGGCAGATCCTATAAACTTGAAAAATGTCCAAGAATCATGTTAATGACATTTCCAGACTCTAGTTTAGAGGACACAGTTCAAGTCAGTCTCCCAGCATTGGCCTGCTTATTGTCTGGCCCAGAGCAATGCATCACCCCCTTTGTTGGCCTCAACTTCTTTAACTGAGAATGAAGGTTTGAGGGGAAAGCAGTATAAGGGTCTCTGGCCCAGCTACTACATTCTCAATATGAATAATGTGCACCGGTTCAGAACAGAGCCTTTTCGATTCCACCAACCTTCTGTTCCATGAGTAATCCTCAGGGGCTCTCCAGGTTTCTTCAATACAGCGCTAGCATTCCTTTTACTTGGGAACAGTTCCCCCTGCTGTCCTCTGATGCTCAGAGCAATGAGAACTCTAGGCACATTTTTTCCCTTTTAAAGACTACAGCATGTTTACAAAGCTAAATGAAACTCTATTTACAGATTCTGTCCTGTGGTTTCAAGTGGCTTCCGCCTTCTGATCTTGTATCCACCCAGGGAGCCCACTTCTCAACTTTCTGTTTTCTGTAGAGAGACAAAGAGTCTCCCCAGCCAGCCATTGAGAAATTCCTGTTAACCCTTCATTAACCCTGCTGACAGCTGGCTTAGGCTCTTTGTGAGTTACTTCCACACATTGCTATTTAAATGTGTCCCACCTGGCTTCATTAAGGCTCCTGCCTGGTTCTCCTCCAATGCTTTCTTTGCAAATGCAAATTGGGTTATGAGTCAATAACTCGGGGACAAGGAAGACTGAGCTGCAAACAGGGTGAGACCCAGTCAATACATTCAAATTGCCAGCGATCCCAGTAAAGTAAAGTCCAGTAAACTCAAGTCTGTTTGGGTCCATGAAGGTCAAGGCTGGAGAATCAGTGCACGAAGCCATAAGCTAAAGTCTTCACTGGGAAGCACAGGGTAGGGATGAAAGCATTGGACATACCCAGCACTTGAAAAATGGAGACAGGAAAGTCAGAGCTCCAAAATCATCTCTACATAACAAGTTCAGAGCCAATGTGGGACACACTAGAACCTGTCTTGAAAAAGCAAAGCGAAACAAAAAGAGAATGGGGTCCTTCAGGCTTGATTTAAGGGCAAGCTCTGCTGCAGGAAGTTGGACTATGTGACCTTCACTGAGTTCTTTCAAGTCTATGCTTCCGTTTTCTGAGCTCTGAATGAGGGAATGTAAGGGTCTATGATTTGTCAAAGAACGATACCCTGGACTCAAATTAGTATGTAAACACAAAGAGTGTTTTATTCTGTAGAAATCCAGCATGCTGGGTGTTGTGTTTTATAAAAATAAAAAAGAGGAGTGTTGCAGCTGCCAGCAGCTGCATACGATCAGGTCTTCTGGAAGAAGAGTAGGAGCCTAAAAGAATAAAGGGAACCGGACAGTGAGAGGGAATTAAAAATGGGACCAAGGCATGGTATGCTTTCAGTCCGCCATGTATTATTCAACTGAGAAGGAAGCAGGCAGGCAAAATCCCACCCTCAGTCCGCCAACATCCCGTGGCCCAATCAGCATCTTCATCTTCGGTCTCTAGAGGCCGGCATAGCTGTTAGCAGGAACTTGGAGAGAGGCGTCGTTGTTTGTGGCGAGCCAAGGTCTCAGAGAGGCAGCTTTTGGCTGAAGAGAGGTCACAGAGAAGGAATATGTTTTGTGGATGTGTAGTCAGGTGTGGAAGAAGGGGTGCCTCTGCGGGTCCGTGCTGAGGCATCCTTTCCTCCTGAGAGGGTATAGTATAGAATAAAGTTTATTAAGGGCATGGGGAGGGGAGTTGTGAGGATAATAGAGACAGAGAAAGGCAGAGAGAGTAGAGAAGTAGAAGCCAGCTATGACCACGTGGAGAGAGAGGGGGGAGGGGAATAGGGAGAGAGAGGGGGAAGGATGAGAGGACAGAGGGAGAGCAGAAGGCAAGAGAGCAAGAGAGAGAGGAGGGGGCAAGCAGCCCCTTTTATAGTGAGTCAGACATAACTTGGGGCAAAGCTTAGACAAAATGCTAGCACTGGGGTCTACCATCTACAAAAATGGTATTTAAAAATATTTAAATAATTTAAAACACATTAGAGGAAGTCCAGGGAGGGGTAGGTGACCTCTATATTAATCTGTTCTTTCTATCTCTAAAGATATTCTAGAACCATTGTTGGGGCCTGGGTGGGGCTGGAAACTGTTGCTGGGGAAGTCTGGAAACTGCTGCTCACCCTTTGACTTTGCCTCAGGCCAGGTAGTGGGGCTGCTTCTGAGGCCTGGACTAGTCTGGACTTAGCCAGTTCTTGGAAACAGAGTTATAGGCCTAGTCTCTTGAACTGCCAATTTGAAGCCTGACATAGAGTCAGCCTTTCTCAGGATATCAAGCCTGCCTCTCTAAACTGCTTCCAGATTCAATGACTGCTTTGAAATCCTTAGCTGAGTACCCAGAATGCAGTTGAGACATCTAACAGTTGTGTACCTATTTCATTCCAAGGTCAAGGTTGAAAAACTAGGTTGCTATAAATCTCATGGTTATATTGTGGCCTTCCCCTATACACATATACATATCAACTGTGAGAGCCATGGTGAATCAAAGTTTTTCCTTGTGGAAATGGGAAACAACAGGATTCTACTCCGTTGTCTCATTTAAACTTTAAACTCCTTAATAGTCTCTCTCTCTCTCTCTCTCTCTCTCTCTCTCTCTCTCTGGATTCTATTCTAGCACAAAATAGATGCTAGAAGATTGATTGCTGATTGCACACAGCTACCAGTTCATACTGACTACACAAAGAGAATGAAACAAACTGTACCAACAGCCACCTCTAATGCAGGCCTTCTAGTTATACTTAAGCAATACTGGATATGGATATGTTACCCAGAGCCTTGTCCATGCTAGTCACATGCTGTACCACTGAGCTACATCCCCAGCTTATTTTTAAATTAACTCATCATTTTATAAACCCAGTCTAAAGCTGGCTTACTTATTTTAACTCACAGCCATGTGTTTGCTAGTATGAGGCATAGTTTAAGTAAACGAATTTTTATATTTTTAATTAGACATATTCACATTCTTGTTGTCTACAATTGCCTTGAATTCTTCTACTTATTGAATTTAATGCCTGGCTGCTAAAGTCATCAGTTTATCATTTACCCCAGGAAGAACTACTTCTATGTGGATTTAAGAGCTAAAAGTCAGGAGCCAGGAACCTTTGGCTGGCACTGAGGAGAAACATCATGGAGAAAACAGCAAGGATAAGGGTATGGCTGTGAAGGGCTGGAGAATTTTAGAATTTTAAAATAAGAGCATTTAATAGAAATATGTCAGTAGGAATGTATAATGTATAACCTTTACCTAAAAGGGCATGGAAAACCTCTGTAACGAGCCAAGAATGTAGACTAGCCAGTTCCAGGAACTTGGCTAACTCAGAGCCTTAGGGCTCTGGTTCCCGATACCTGCCCCTCCTGACTGATCCACAATGAGGGCAGAACTAGGAATGAAGGTCAACTTGTTCACAAGGCTCTCCACCCCACCGACCGATAGATGATTACATTCCTAGAAGGAATATCTTCCCCTCCCTAACTGACTGAATACCTTCTGTTGGAATCTCCCCTCACTCCCCATGGTTTGTGGTTTTTCCCTTTAAATACCCCTTTACTCCTTGCGCTCTGGGTCAAACTCCTCTGGCCTGCAAGGTTATGAGATTGATCCCGGTACCAGCCTATCCCAAATAAACCTCATGCGCTTGCAGCAAGATCAGTCTCTCGTGAGTTATTGGGTGGTCGTGTCATCCTGAGACTTGAGTGAGGGTCTCCCTAGCTCCGGGGGTCTTTCAGCTGGTGGGTCCTGGTGGGAAACTACTTCAAAAGTCAGGTGGATCATCTGAGAGGGGAATCCTCTGCCTAATGATTCAAGAAGCCCCTAGTCTCTGTTCATCCTAGGTTGCCACCACAACCTCTGAGAAGAGGGAGACCCCACCTGATGGGAGCTATTACTGTGTAAGAGCTTGTTAACCCACAGATCCCCAGGCTTTCTCCTACAGCTTCTGGTTCAACAGGTACAGAATGAGGGCAAGAATTCACATGTCTAATGAAAAGGTCAGCTTGGGAACTTTGGGAAGGTCATGGAACACTTGCCCCTTCAAAAGGGAGAGGCTAATTAACATTCCTCAGACCACAGGGTGGGAACCGATCCACCTTCTCACCTTCAGACAAGGGAAGTCTTTGCCACCTCATTCCCTGAAGACCAATCAGTTTAAAAAGTCACACTGTTCTTCCAATCACATTGTGTCTAATGGCTACTGCCCTAAAAACTGTATGAAAGCTCATTGAACAAGCTGTGTTGGGTTGCTGCCTCTGCTTCAGGTCTGGGACAACGCCAGTCCACTGGAACAATAAATTCCTCTTGCCCTTTGCATCGATATAGGCTCCACATGGTTCACATGGGGTGAACCACGGGAGGGAGGGGTGTCTCCAGTAAGCTAGGGCCCAACAGAGTCTTACAAATGAGGGCAAGCATTCACATGTCTAATAAGCTCCACAAGAGTGGTGGCTGCTGGACTGAAATACCTAGCTTAAAAACTTCTGGCTGGTACAGGGGTGAGTGCTGCATTCACCTTAAAGAATAGAATCTACCTCTAGTGGGGACAAGCTTTTACCTTTTCCTGTAACAGTTAATCCTTTTGGGTTGGTCAATAACCTGTCTAAAAGACCACCTTTTAGGATTACAGGTTTGAATTAAGCCTCCCTAAAAAAGAAATGAGGAAAAGTAACCCCTTGCATGAGCTTTTTCTTTTCTTTCCCAGGATTCCCCTGCCCTCTGTCACTTATAGAAATGCAGCCAGGCAGCTCTCTAAGTCTGCTCAGTCATCTGAATTACTCAAAAAGCATAACATTCCCTTTTCATCACTCTATCTCTGTCCTTAGCACCATTACCCTACTGCTTTAAGTTCATTAATTTGTTTATTTATTCTCTTTATATCTCATTCACAGCCCATCCTCCTGTCTTCCTGGTCCCCAACCACACACACAGCCCGTCCCCCTTCTACTCTTCCCATCTCCTCTGAGAAGGGGAAGGCCCTCCCTGGGTATCAGCCCACCCTGGCATGACAATTCACTGTGGGACTAAGTGCATTCTCTTCCACTGAGGCCAGACAAGGTGGCCTAGCTAGGGAAACAGCTTCTTTCTCTTTAAAGTGCGTCTCTCCATGTGGCTGTTTGCCCATCATGTGGCTGGCTTGCATTCAGGCCTAACTCAAAGGTCAAATCTTTGCTTTGTCTCTTCATCCTCACTATCTCCTTCCAACAGTCAGCCATGGAGATTTATAACTGTCCTGCTTTAGAGTTTGAGAGCTTGTTTGCTTGTTTGTTTGATTGTTAGTTTGTTTTGAGACAAACTCTCACTATGTCACTCTCTGGCTGTCCTCAAATTCACTATAGACCAGGCCAGCCTCCAAATCACAGAAGCCACCTGCTTTTGCCTGCTCATGTCAGGGATGGAAGATATGTGTCACCAGGTCCAGTAAGTTTTTCTTATAAAAACTCCAATGAAATTGTCTTCATGCTTCCTTTTGAGTCCATTTTTAAAAATTCTTTTATTAAGTAGACTAAGAACTCTAAGACCCAAGTTTTCCCAGCAACATGTGGCAACTCTAAAAGGATCACTCCAAAATTCTGGTAGTAAATTCTGGTTGTATTTCTTTGGGCCCTTAAAAAATATTTGGACTAACCATAAAAGAATAGCTAGAGGACTGGAACCTAGAGATTCCTATTTCTTTCTTTCTTTCTTTCTTTCTTTCTTTCTTTCTTTTTTTTTTTGATTTATTTATTATTATATGTAAGTACACTGTAGCTGTCTTTAGACCCACCAGAAGAGCATCTGAGCTCATCACAGATGGTTGTGAGCCACCATGTGGTTGCTGGGATTTGAACTCAGGGTCTTCGGAAGAGCAGTCAGTGCTCTTACCGGATGAGCCATCTCACCAGCCCTGAGATTCCTATTTCTAAAACTCCTCACTTGATTGCAGAATTCTCCTAAGGTTGGGGGTTACTAGAGTCAAGACTCCTGGAGGTCATAACTACATCTAAAATGTAATGGGTGTACATGAAAAGTATGGCTGAGTCTGACCTAGGAATCTTAAGAGCAACATTGGAGAATGATTGACAATAGTCACTGAGCAAAATTAAATACTGTTTAATTTAGAACCTTCCTCCTGTCTTCCTTCTAGTCAGACTTAAGTTGGTAACTGCTGGTGGGAGTGATTTTAGAAGATGGACAGGGAATGAGAGTGGGAGGAGGGGTTCTATAGACTCACATGGTACTACAACTGATTACCTGTTAAGTCATCTGGTCAACCTCTACTTCCCAAGTGACAACACTGAGTTCCTAAACTTGAACTTTAGACCTATGCTACACCTTAGTTTCTAAATGGCAATACTTTAGCAGCTTAAACTAGCCTCAGGATGAGTAAAAGAAAAAAGTAGTCATTGCTCTGTAGCTAATGGTTCCTATCCCTTTCACTCCATACAATAGGATGAATGAGGCTGCTCTGTGTCCATTGGAGGATTAGGAGTAGGTTCTTCCTGATGCCATGTCAACTAACAGAGTAATAGATCTGTAGGCTGTACCATGAGGACAATTTTGTTTGTTTTTTTGTGTTTTATTATGTGTGTATGTACATGTATATAATATGGGATGGTACATGCTATGACATGTATGTGGACAACTTGTAAGAATAGGACCTCTCCTTCTACTATGGGAGTCCTAGAGATTAAACTTAAAGTCATCAAGCTTGGTAGCAAGCTCCTTTTTCTAGCTGATCCATCTCACAGTCTCTGTTTGCCTCTTAAAGGTACTGTTAAGAGAGTAGAAATGCAAAAGTGAGTTAGCTATAGGACAGGAGGCTTATTCCTTTAATGATACTGTTGCCCTGAGCATGAGGATAGTCTGAGAATGTCTGCCAGATCTAGCTAGCTTCCCATAGTAGCCAGACAGAGTATCCTTGCTCAGACATATGTTTTCTTACATTCATTTATTCAACAGCTATTTGTTCTTATTTCTCTCTGAGGGTTCATCGTGCTAGTAATTATTAAAGTTTTAAAACAAATTTGTTCTTCCTGCGCTGAAGTAAAATGAGTTACACTTAGAGGAATTTATTTAGATAGCTTCAGTGTTTCATTTGTACACATTCCTTGTCATTGGCACCCTTGCTTTGATGGGTACCTGGCTGCTTCCAAAACCCAAACTCTCTGACAAGAGTTTAGAAGGCACTATGGGCAACTTTGAAGACACTCGAATATGAAGAGAAGTTAATATCGTAACAACAACAACAACAACAACAACAAAAAAAGGCAGCTTAGATACCAAGAAGAAGACAGACATTAAACAAGCTCTGTGTAAATGAAGTTCAGCTACCACCAACAAAGCAAATACTGTCTGAAAAGAGAGATGTTTTTTCATTGGCTATTTCTAACTCCCTCTACTGCTGGGAGACTGAAAGAGACTCCCAAGGCTGTGGCAATGAGTTCACCATCACTGACAGTGTTCAAGCCCAGTGTGAAAAGTCACCTAGCCAACAAAACTACAGAGATGACTAAAGCACTAGGCAGGGAAGATGTATCTCTAAAGCACCTTCATGTGGGAAGATACAAGACAGGACCCACAGCGTCAGTAAACAGAGTGAGACTTTAAAAAAAAATTACAATATTGGTGAGTCAGAGCGAGAAAATTCTGTCTTCATCATCCCTCCTATGTGACATGTCATTGAGGACACTCTCACTATCTTCAGTGTTGTCTGGCCTGTGAAATGAAAAGAAGGCAGACTGAAAAACAAAAAAAGCAAAATCACTGGACCTGCTCAGCTACAGCACCACTAACACAGGCTGAACACACAAGACTTCAGACCTTATCCTGCCCAGGCCTCTGATTCTACAGATGGGGAAACTGAGGCTATAGAGCACAGAGGGCTTTGCTAACCTTTTACAATAAAAGAGATTGCAACTTGCTTTGAAAAGTTTGAAATCATGATCTGAATCCATTGATACCCCAAGAGATCCCCAGCTTTGAACTCAGAAAGTCCCTTTGTAGGACGTAAGAGTCCCCACAAAATATTGGGTCATTGTTAATAAATGATGCGGTGTTGATGCAATTAATTATTGCAGAGACTTTTACCAAAAGTCTTCCCATTTCTTTCCCCTAAAAGCTTTAAACAGAACAGATATTCAAAATCTAATTCCAGACACTCTTCATAAACTCTTACAAAATCAAAGCAAACCATGAAACATGCTGGCCTACGGGGCAAAGGAACCAAATCCCAGGAATAATATTGCGACACACTTTAATTTCCATATTGCTTTCCTCAGTGACTCCACACAAACAACGTGCTTTTAAAAAGAGCCAATCAGTGCTGACCCAGCTCAGCTTCAAGCACAGAATGCAATGGCATGCATCACCTTTTTTTGCATGCTATACTTCCATTAATACTTGCTGCTTTCCTTAGTTCTATTTTGGACACACATGTAGGTAGTATTAACTGAGACAGAGGTTAATGTGAGTTAAATCTCCACTGCTTTTTCTGCCTCTAATGCCACTTCTCTCCAACCCTGTGTTTAATCAGAACATAAGCACAAGTCATTAAACCACTGAGTAGTATCTAATCATGTGTAACATGCTGTATAATCAACATAACAATAGGCCATGCAAGACGAATTACCTCTTGTGTCTCTGCAAACAATTGGCTTCCGTGACTTTTCCTGAAAAGACAAGGCCTTGATGTAAGCAGAGCTGCTTTATGAACTGCAGGGAGAAGCCCACCCCCTTGGACATAAAGTAGACTAGCATGGACAAGGCCAGCCTCTCCCCCAGTTAATATTTGCTGCTTCTGGCCCTCAATACAACCCATTCATATCAAAGCTGCTCCTGTGTTATAGGTTATAGTACAAAGCTGTTACATTTTTAATACATTTTTATTTAAAAAATATTTTTTCATGAAACATATTTGATCATTCTCTTCCTCTCCCCCAAATCCTACCAGATTTTCCCTACCCCCCACCCACCCAACTTCATGTTCTCTTTCTGATTTTTTTTCTCTCTTTCTCCCTCCTTCTCTCCATTTCTTTTTAAAAAAACATGGAAAACAACAAAAAAATGAAAATCAAGACAAACAAACACTAAGAAAAATCAATAAGCACTAAGACAAAAAATATAAAACAAAACAAAGAGTATGAAACATACACACACAGAGACACAAACAAGCAAAACAATTTGGCATTGGCCTAAGCATGGGGCCTGCCTTAGAGTGTAGTTGCTCTATCCAGTGACACTCCATTGGAGAAAACAGATTTTCCCAGCATGTATCACCTGCACTAGCTTCTGGATTAGGAGTGGGACTTTGCGTCAACTCTCCCTCTCAGTGCTGGGATTGTGCACAGCTTGAATCTGTCTAGGCCTTGTGCATGCAGTGTGCAGGCTCTGTGCATTCCCATCAAGGTCTCTGTGATTTCATAGTGCATTAGGCCTGCCGTGTTACCCACTCCCTCTGGCTCTTATAGCCTTTCCTTCCAAATAGATCCCTGAGCCCTGAGGAGAGGGGTTTGATAAAATCCCATTTAAGGCTGAGTGTTCCAAAGTCTCTCACTCTCTGCACATTGTCCAAATGTTGGTCTCTTTGTTATTTACCCTCTGCTAAAACAAAAAGCTTCTCTGATGTAGGTTGAACAATGCTTGGAGCTACTCAGTGTCTTAGTCAGGGTTTCTATTCCTGTACAAACATCATGACCATGAAAGCAAGTTGGGCAGGAAAGGGTTTATTCAGCTTATTTCCACATTGCTGTTGATCACCAGAGGAAGTCAGGACTGGAACTCAAGCAGGTCAGGAAGCAGGAGGTGCCGCAGAGGCCATGGAGAGATGTTCCTTACTGGCTTGCTTCCCCTGGCTTGCTCAGCCTGCTTTCTTATAGAACCAAAGACTTCCAGCCCAGGGATGGCACCACCCACAAGGGGCCCTACCCCCTTGATCACTAATTGAGAAAATGCCCCACAGCTGGATCTCATGGAGGCACTTCCCCAACTGAAGCTCCCTTCTCTGTGATAACTCCAGCCTGTGTCAAGTTGACACACAAAACCAGCCAGTACACACAGTAATGCAGATTCAAGTTTTTTCACTCTGTGTGTATGCATACACATTTGTGAATATTCATATTCGTGCTGGCTTTGATGTGTATGCAGGTGTCTGTGTACACCTATGTACAAGCATATAGAAGCCAAGAGTCAATATCGAGTGTTGTTCCTCAGGCTCTGCCTACCTTGTTCTTTGAGAAGGAATCTCTTACTGACCTAGAACTTGCCAATGAGCTAGGCTGGCTGCCTGGAAAGCCCTGGAGCTTTGCCACCAGTCCTTGCCTCCCCAACACTGAGATTACAGCAAATGCCATGATGTGTGGGTTCTGACACTCAAATTCAGATCCTCATGCCTAAGTGACAAGCGCTTTACTCATTAACTTACCTCCCTCCTAGCACATTTGGGTTTTGAAGCACTTTTTTGTGATATGTACCCACAATCATCCAAAACAGCATCTATGACTTCACATAAGTGCTAACAGCAAGGCCGCAGGAAGTTCTAGATAGTCTCCAAGGACAGGTTCAACAGAGAATAATCTCATCTTATGACTGACTGCCATAAAGCATCAATTTCCTCTGTTTTATGACAGTAGTGGGTACCTGCCGTGTGCCTGTGTTTTATATGAAAACCATAATGCTTATTTTATAGCTCCATTTTGCAGTGGTTATAGTTTTCTGTTTGTGTTTTGAGGTCGGGACAGTGTAAATCATAGGCCAACTTCAGAGTTTCATAAAAACTTTAGACCTTGTCCCCCAAAAAGTAGACATAGGCACATGAACATGTTGGCAAACCATTTCCCAAGATTCTCTCTCCTAAAGGCCATCTGTGGTCCCTAAGAAAGCCTGCTTTAAAGGCAGATATAAGAGCAAGGCTGTTCATAGTTTTTACTCCTGTGACACTCCTTGAAAATATAAGACAGGGATCCAGGGGTATTTTTAACTGTAAGAAAGGAGTAACATGGCAGGAGAGATTGCTCAGTGGTGAGAAGCACAGGATGTTCTTCCAGCAGACCCAGGTTCAGTTGATAGCACCCACATAATAGTTCACAACTGTCTGTAACTCTAGTTATAGATCTTATGCTTTTTTCTGGTTTCCATGGACACCAGCCACACATGTGGTGTGCAGACATATATGTAGGCAAAATACTCACACACACATATAGATAGATGACAGATAGATAGATAGATAGATAGATAGATAGATAGATAGATACATACATACATATATACATACATACATACATACATAAACAAACAAACAAGTAAATAAATAATTTTAAAAAGTGAGTATCCAGGCATGGTGACATGCACTTTTAATCCCAGCACTCTGGAAGCAGAGGCAGGTAGGTGCATTTCTTAGTTTGAGACCAGCTTGATCCACAAAGTGAGTTCCAGGACAGCCAGGGCTACACAGAGAAACCCTGGGGC